>NC_025690.1:10262305-10322186 GCF_000633955.1 Camelina sativa | reverse complement strand
CCCGATCACCCTCACCGAAAGAACTCGTCGACTGCGTTTCCACTTCTCAAATCAATTGATTATCTCTATTTCTATACCATAAAATAAATTGTTTGAAACACGATTATTCCAATTACAAACTGCAGCCTGTTTTCTGTTAAACAATTTTGGGGATCCAGTCGTAATCAAGAACAACCAAATCTCCTTATACTTTGGGTTAGGGTGTGTGGTTTACAAATCTCCGAAGGATTTTAATTCATTGGGTAAGGTGATTCTGATTACAGTAAATTAACTTACATTTCAATACCTTAATGGGTTTGAATTCTGAATAATATTGTTTTCATTCATTGGCTAGTTTTCATAATTTTTATCAAGTCGATCGATATATTTCCTTCAGCAATTTCTGTGAATTATATATATATGTATACTTTGCTTCAAATTTTAACTGTTTCTTTGCTTCATTTTCACATTATTCTTTACAAATGGCATCAAGCCATTGAAGACTGGCCGACGGATTCAAGTCACAATTGGAGAATCAATCTTTGAAACAGTACACTACTTGCTATGGTGAGACCCTTGCAAGATAACTACATAAAAATAGTTATGTATACTATGCTTTAATTTTAAATTGTCTTATTGATATGTCCTAATTTTCCAGTAAATATGCGAATGAGATCTAACAAACAGAGGGACAAACAGAGAGATATCATGAACGCTGGATTAAACTGTGAGTTTTACTAATTTTCTAAATTAATTCCAATTAATTGGTTAAGTTGATTTCAGATTCCGCATCATAATACTGAACTATACAAAAAATCTGTAATATATTTCAGGTACCTTCTTGGAACCCTCTGCCTCAGATTTGAGTTGAAGTTGTGCACCATATTTAAAATGGTTAGTCTTCTTAACTTCTATTAAAATTCATATTGATATGTTTGATTGGTTGTTGCATATACAAACTTAGCTAAAATGGTTGCCAACCTTAATTAGAAAAGAAACATAACCTTTATTAATATCATTTTCATTTATCGAATGAAAACAAAAATCAACTTAGACATGAAAAAGCAGGAAAGTTTAGAAACCTTTGAAAAAAGTACTGAAACATAAAGAATAATCATTCTTCTATTAATCCCCTGCCCATACATGCGTCCTTGTATGAGTCATAGACGACACTATCATAAGTCCTTAAATCTTCATCACATTGTGGTCCTTTTAGAAAACGAAAAAGGAATTTCAAGCTGTTATGACCATCAAACTTACTTGGCATATACGATATTCTTCTACTCCGTGTCATAACATAACTTTCCTTTGTTTGTTACTTGGCATAACATAACAAACGTTCATCCCTGTATATTGACAATCGTTCTTAGAACTGAATCTCATAATAGTCAGTATAAAATTATAGTAGTCAGTACCGGTAGTATATTACCTAGTGTCCCTGAGTTCAAACTCAAGCTTCTTCTTGAACTTGTTATCCACTTCATGAGTTTTCATTTCACCAACATTTACAACTTGGCCAATCACATCTGTAATGGAAAACATTTACCAGAGGCAAACAAAATTTATATTTGATTAGAAACTTATATACAATCGTATATATATAGTTAAATTTTCTGAGAATACTAACAATCAAAATGTTCTCATTCAAGGATGGCTCGTTGAGAATAGTCTGGAAATCAACCAAGTCCAGGTAGATGGCATCAGAAAATAACGCACATGACACAATGATGAATGTGTTCAACAAAGACATACGGTAAGCATGCTTTGTGACCCTAAATTTTCTAGTAGCCTTAGTCAATGAAAAATTCTCAATGATTCTCCATTGACCAGGGACGATCATACGCTGGAACTTATGTAGATGTTGTTTCTTTACAGTCGCATGGATCAAAGTACCCTAAACAGAAGGAAAAAAACATATTCATAGTAAGTGTGAAAGTTTTTGCAAAATATTCTAAACATAAAGGTATGAAGTGTATGTGTATTGTTGGTAAGCTTACAGAGACATCAGCCAAGACCATTTCCAGGATCTCACCAGAGTAGCTGGTGTAATGCTGCCAGCTATGGATGATTTTGACTTGGATCTTCCAAACAGTCTTGAAAGGCTTGATGGATGCAAGATCAGTTATTGCTAAGTTGGCAGCCATTTCGTAAGATAAAGTGAGAAGTGATGAAAGCTTTGTTTGAAGGTATGATGTTGATGTGTATGAGTAATCAGTATTTATAGGTAAAATATATTCTCATCTAAACATTATCATAATTGATTTACCAATAATTTCGGTAATCAAATTTCCGAAATTTTAGTCGAATGAGTTTTCGATACAGTTGTTAGAGATCAATTACAGGACTAAAATTCCGGTAAGCATATATATCAGGTAAAGTTATGAGATCTTAGGAGAATGTAGAAGAGATAAATCCGGTAATCATATGTATTTGGCATGAATATGAGATCGAAGGAGAAAGTTAGGAGATACGGGACTCATTAATATGGCATATGGCATATCTCGTCAAATTAATTTTAATATTGCCTAAATTGTAGGATTAATCTTTACCGGATTTCGTTCGAGGAATTATATTCGGTTTTGGTTCGAGGAAACAAAATTTGGAGGTGTTATTTGGATCACCCAGGCGTAGTTTCCGGATATAATTCAACTTGTATCCGAAATAGTAAATTTTGGGTTAATTTTAGTTATGACCTGATCCAGAAATAATTTTATGGGAAAATTGGAAAAAAAGATCACTAAAAAAAATTGTCCATCTATACCTTTTTTGAAAATGGTCATTTTTACCTAAAATACCCATAAAAATTGAAAAAATCAAATTTAACAAGTTTTAGAATGTGAAATATAGGAAAATAAGTAGATATACAATAATAGAGGTAATATTATTTTTTACAAAAAAAAAATTGTATAAGTTGTTTTTTTGATGGATAAAATTTGATATAAAAAGTTTAGAAAATGTTTTCTGCTGTTCTGAAAATTTAAGATGATGTGTTCTAACATGTTGTACATGTTATACTAAATTCAGGAATAGTTTCTTTTCTAAATAGTTTAGGGGCCCAAAATTCTGGATTCTACAAAATTCAGAATTTGTATTCTACGGTTTACTCTATGTACTAAACGTTTTAGTATAATCTTACTACGGTAAACTTTATGCTTTAAAATCGTTAGAATATGTGTTATTCTTTTTACTCTATCTCTGAGAAAATTAGTTGACATCTACTACCAAAAAGTAGATTGTATACTCTGAAACTTTTAGTGATTGCTAAATATTGAAAGTGAATATTTAGAATAGAAAACTCAATATTTATCTAATAATTAGATAAGATCGTACTTATTTGTTAAGATTGTGTTCTACGAAATTTAGAAATAGTTGTCTAACGATTTTAGAAATTTTTAAAACAACCCTAATCGTTTAGTGCACTAGCTTATGATGTGTAACACCGTTTTCTCCCATTTCTTTTCACCATTTTCGAGCCATGGCAATGCACATCTATGTTAAGAGTGGTGTGTGGAGATTGTTTGACAATCATGAGTGGAGATTTATTATTGATGAAGAAAATCGTGGAAGATTACTAACTTTGGAATCGAGTACAACACATGAAGAATTGAAGATTATGGTTTCAGAAGTCTATGGAATAAAGCCTAGTATGGTTGATATGGAGCTAAGTTTTTTACCCACAGATCTCACTGCTGAATGTCCTCCTGTCGTTATGATTAATAATAGTCAGGTCACAAATTTTCTTTCATACTATAAAAAGAAGAAAACAGTAAATTTGTGTGTGACATTCAAAGGTGGTGTTGAGGATGTTGGGAGCAAATTTAAACTGGATTTGAATAAAGAACCAGGGGTTTCAAGTGATGAAGATGACGATGGTACACCGAATGAAAACCTAGCTTTATTTGTGGGTACTGATGATGCCAAACGGAATGATGTTTTAGGGAAAAAAAACATCCGACGAGAACGCCGGTTATGGTGTTGGAACGTCGTTCAAAGGTGTGAGCGTAAGGAAGGGTCAATATTTCAAAAGCAAAGAAGTGTTACAAGCAACAATGGAATTGTATGCGATGAGGTACAATTGTGACTACAGGGTTACAAAATCTGATACAAAATTCTGGTGTATACGCTGCATAGAGGATATTTGCAAATGGAGTCTTCGTGCTGAATGTTTTAATGGATCTACGTATTTCAAGATCAACAAGTTTGTGGGTCTCCATACTTGTGCTCCTTCAAAGAAGAAGAAATTTTGTAGGACACCATCAGCTAAAACAATTGGGCATCTCATTATGCAGAATTATGAGGGTGTATTGGAAGGGCCTAAACCGAATGCTATCATTAATATTATTCGTACAGAGTATGGTTGTGATTTAACTTACTCTCAGGCATGGGAGTCTGGCGAGTATGCAGTGAATAAAGTTAGAGAAATTCCTGAGAAGAGTTATGGTAAAATACCAAAGTACTTGTCAATGATACAAGAAACGAATTCAGGTACGTTTACAAATTATGAAGTTGATTGCAACAGTTGATTTAAATATCTATTTATTTCTTTTGGTCAGTCAATAAGAGGATTTTACAAGGGAATAAGGAAAGTTATTGTGGTTGATGGAACATTTCTGAAGAACAAATACAAAGAAGTTCTGCTAGTTGCTACAACTGTAGATGGTAACTCTAATTTGTATCCAATAGCATTTGGAATTGCTGATTCTGAGAATGATTCTTCATGGGAGTGGTTTTTTGAGCAACTTAAGGTTGTTATTGGAGATGATAAAGAGTTATCTTTCATATCAGATAGGCATGTGTCAATTAGCAAATCACTTGAAAAAATCTATCCATTGTCTAGTCATGGTATTTGCATCCACCACTTGATTGGTAATGTAATTACATATCACAAGGGAAGGGGTGTGGCTGATTTGGTTTCAAGAGCATCTAAAGTTTATAGAGTTGTTGAGTTTGAAAAATATTTTAGAGAAATTTGTAACATCAGTCCTGCGATTGGAGAGTACCTAGAGCATGCTCAGGTTAAAAAATGGGCTCGATGCCACTTCCCTGGATACATATATGACTTGAACACAAACAATGCTGCAGAATCGATCAATTCAGCTTTGAGATCACCTAGAGAGTATCCAATAATCCCTTTGTTAGACAGCATCAGAGAGATGTTAACACGGTGGTTTTTTGAGCGAAGAGAATTAAGTGCCAAGCAGAAAGATCCTTTAACTGTAAAGGTGGAGAAAAAGATTTCAAGAAGAATAGTGAAAGGTAAATACTTTAAAAGTTATCCGATTGGAAGAAACATAATGCAGGTTAAAGCGAATGGGGTAGACTTTGTGGTTGACTTGGAGAGAAGGACATGTGCATGTGGGAAGTTCCAAATGGGCAAACTTACTTGCAGACACGCCATCAAAAGAGCTTTTGATATAGGCAATGATCTATATCCATATGTTGATGATATGTATAGCACTACTAGTTGGAGAGAGTACTATGAGGAGACTGTTAATCCAATAGGTATTCCAGAGAATGAATGGGGCGTCCCTGACCACGTTCAGGCTGCAAAAGTTATACCACCTGAAACAAGAAGACACCCTTGTAGACGAAGAAAACAAAGACATGAAACGGTTGAAGACAAGATAAGAGCGTCTCAACAATCACAATCGTCAAAGAGACACAAGTGTAGCCGTTGTGGTAAAGAAGGACACAACCAATCAACATGTGATGTCCCAATATAGGTAAGGTTATGTTTTATTCTTTGTTAGGATTTTAAACCATTCCCAATTTATGGTTGAATTATTCATTTCTAGTTTTTGTTTAAACTTTCCTCTTGAGTTGTCAAGTCTAGTTCAATCTCCACATTATTTCACTTTTTCTGGTTTCTTCCTTAAGAACATCAAACCAAGTTAACAACATGATCATTCTCAAATGCTAAGAAATTCGATAAAAAATATGATCAATGTGATACGCTCACAAACCAATTTTTCACGGTGAAGGTCCAAAAGGAAAAAAAGCTCACAAATTCAAAAAAAAAAAAAAAACACACATGATCATAATCATACGCTAATCGTTTTAATTTGCTGCATCCAATCATGATCATGCACAATATCACTAAGATCACCATCATCTTCTTATTGATGGTTTTTGCTTCAGACAAAGCATCCTCTATCTTCTCAAATATCTCCTTTTCCATCTTCTCGTAAACTATTTTCTCAAACTCCAATCTCTCTGTTCTGAAATCTTTCAGATGCTTCTCAAATTCAACATTCTTTGTAGTAAGTGTATCTATCTCGTTGACCAAAGCCTCATCAACCCATTTGAAGGTGTGATCATCGTTCCTAAGCTACAAGAAGCCCAACTGTTATAATCAAAATTAAAAACAAATTCAAACGTGTAACAATACCAATTTACCTTGTTTGATACAGCAAAGCCACAACGATAATATCTCCGGTAAGGATTGGGATCAGACTTCGATATAAGTACTACAATTCCTTCCCGCACTAACATCTCCTTGGGACACCAACCACTCTTCCTCTTGCACAGGAACTAGTTGATCCAGTCGAATTTGTCGATACATTGCTCATCTTCTTCTCACAATCGAACGAGAACTAGGTCGACTTTAGGTTTCTTAAATTTGGGTATTTATGTGTGTCACTGTAAAGGATCGGGTTTGGTACAAGATACAAAATCGGTTAAGTTATTAATTTGGTATTAGCTCTTAAAGCAAATTAAAAATTCGGTTTGATATTAAACCAAATTAAAAGTCGGTTTCTTGGTTTGATAGACTTGGTGAACAAAGTCATCGAAGACAAAGACAAAAGTCATACCATATATTAAGTTAAAAATGAAACCAAAGTCATACCATATATTAAGTAAAAATGAAACCAAAGTCATATCATATATTAAGTTAAAAATGAAATCAAAGTCATACCATATATTAAGTTAAAAATGAAACCAAAGTTATACCATATATTAAGTTAAAAATGAAACCAAAGTCATACCATATATTAAGTTAAAAATGAAACCAAAGTCATACCATATATTAAGTTAAAAATGAAACCAAAGTCATACCATATATTCAGTTAAAATGAAACCAAAGTCATACCAAATATTTAGTTAAAAATGAAACCAAAGTCATACCATATATTTAGTTAAAAATGAAACCAAAATCATACAATGTGTCAAACTAAAGACATACTAAAAAAATGAAAAATCAGTCAATTTCGACTCTATGAGACTCCAACTTTGGAGGGACATAGTTCTTCATACGCTCAAGTAATAGTGGATCATTTGCAGCTTCCCACAGATCGACATCAATCTTCAAACGCGCTTGTTTGATGTTCTCATCGGTCATCAAATCCAAACTTAGAGATTTCATATGACACTCGATGTATTTCAATGCATAGACCCCGCAATCGCTCTTCGACCTATTCAACTCGGACAACACCTTCATTTCTATGATTTCATATTGTGTCAAAAGAGATGCTTTTCCATTCACCTTTGCATTAATTTCTTTCAAAATCCTTGGGATGCAGTTTGCGAAACACTCGACATACCTTCTATTCTTGTGTCCAGCAAAGTCGAAGACTTCAACAGTTCTTAAGACGAAGTTAACGTAAACAGAAATCCAGTGGTTGCCGTTAACAAAAATCGGAGTGTATATCCTATCAACATTTGTACCTGATTGTTTACCTGTCTTTCCGTGAGAAGGAAACTCACCATTAGCATAATCGAGAAGTCTACTATCCCATTTGTGCGGACGCTTTGTTTTCAAGTACTTTGTGTATTCCACTTTGATTGTCTCACTGAACATGCAATTCATGAAACCCACACGGTCTGACTTCATTCGCCCTAAAGATGTTTTCTCCCGGAATAAATACATCATCGCATCCATTTCGTTGAAAACAAATAAAAGTTAAATTTAAATTTGACCATGGTAAAATAATGAACAATTTAAGTATTGAGAAAAATCAAGTTTATACTTACTTGATTGTGCAACCACTTGTTGTGAGAAATGACACGATCAAGTAGTAATTTGTAAGGTAAAAATTATAAAATCTGGACAATTGTAAATATATGTTACAAAATATATGTCTAATTTTGAATAAAAATTAGAAGACGTACCCAAGATTCCTTTGTCATGCTTCCAAAGCATTCCATCTAACATCGGATACGAAAACCAAATCAGCATCGTCGTCATACTTTCCCGCATCTATTGTAGAATCAACTTCGGGTACACATGGTTTTTACGAAAGATGTCCTACACTTTTCTCTAAGAAATCTTGAGTGCTCAATAAAACTTGACTGTCAATATTAAGGTCTATGGCACCCGATTTGGTGAACAAATCATCGAAAACAAAGTTGTCTTCCTGTCAATGGAAAGATCAAAAAAAGTTTAATGTTTACAAACAAAGACATGCAAACAAAGTTTAATGTTTACAATACAATACATAAGTTCACCAAGACAATTACAATACATAGTTTACAATTAGCCGAATATTTTCAAAAAAATTACATAGCCGAATGTTTTCAAAAAAAAAAATACATAGCCGATTTCCAAAACAAGTTTTACCAAGTTACTTTTTACTTACCAAACTCTTTGGTTGAACGGATGGTGATTTCCCCTATGTCAAAAAATAAAAATCAATAAGTTGGTAAGGCACCATTACATATACAACACCAAAGCATAAATATTATTTATTGACTTATCACATCTTTTGGTTTAAATGATGGTGGTGTGGCTTGTGTCGAAGTTGATGCTAGAGTGATAATATCTCCTTCACTTCTGATACATCATCCTCCATCTACTTCAATCGCTGGCCTATTTCTTCCTTAAAAGGTTTGAAAGAAGCTTCAAATATACCTTTAATGAATGACTTCATTTCTTCATCAAAACCATGAGTGGTTGCGGCTCACTGACATAGGAGTTGCATTTTACGAGTCTTTGCACCATGATTAATGTGTTTTGTCTTTCTCTTCTTTGTGCTTGATGCTCCCACATTTACATCTTGCTTCTTCTCGCTACTCTCCAACCCAGAAAATTGATTATCTCCATCACTTTCCTTTTCAACATGATCATCTTCATTTACAACCTCCTCTATCTTCTCTTCTTCAACATCATTAGTTTCAACATGACCCCACTCATGGTCTCTAAAATCGTAACCAGATCGCACCAAATCGTTTACATTTTTGACTCCCACATCATTGATCTCATCAGGCCTAAAAAACTCTATATCATCGTATATGTCACAATTTCCTGACCTCGAGATGTATGGATAAATGATATCCTACCAAAAACACATTAACAAAAATTTTGGTTAAGCAATAGTAAAAAACAGAACCATATTCAGACAATGACAATTAAAGAAGAATAGAGAAAAGAAATTACTAACCTTTGGTCCAAACGATTGCTCTATGAAGATAATGTCTTGATAAGACACTTTTGCAGCTCCCTTCCAGTTAGAACATCTAGCACCGTTTGTGAATTGTTTGTTGATCTTTTCTCCCAACAATTCTCCAATCACTGGAATTGCTTCCATAACCCATACTTGAAGTGCAAAGGAGAAACCATTAAGGATATAATTGTTGGTCTTCTTCAACTCCTTTCTTGTGTCCATGATCGAGGTCACAAGATAGTCAAAAGAATGTAAACCCCAAGGATAAGCTCTCAACTTATCAAGATCCATCACCAACTTGATGTATGAGAGAGGGATCTTTTTCGTCTCGTCGTTAGCCATTACCAAACCAGCTATGACGCACACATATACAAATCTTAGCTTGTCTACTAGGTGCACATCCCTCAGCCTCTTAATGGTAATCCCCCCATCTCTCTTTAATAATCTAGCCCAAAAACCTTTGTCCTTCTTCCAACTGTCTTCTTTCCAAGATTTCAAATCAAAGCTGAAATCATCATTGCATTTGAGTCCAGTGACTGCATAATATTCTTGCATCGAAAATCTCATTGGCTTCCTTCCAAACAAAAACCAAAGCTCATGTTTCTTATCTGTGAGCAACTGCCGAGACATAATGCTGTGTATCAAACTCGCAGAGTATCCTAACCCATTCTCGTAGATGGCAAACACATTAGCAAACACATGATCACTCTTCACTTTCTCATACTCGGTTAGCAAAGCATCCTTGATTCTTGTCATGATAGACATTCTGCAGCTATTGTTTATCTGCTTCACTTGTGGTTCATCACCGTATTTGAAAAGGCTTTTAGGGTACTCTTTTTCAACGCCTGAACAAAACAATTAACCAAAATTAAATCAAACACAACGAAATGAGTTGTTAGAAATAAGAGAAAAATCTCTCATCACGGAAAAAACAAATATTCAAAAATAATAAACAAACCTGATATCAATCCGATTGATCCATCTTTGTCCTCTATATTCAAGAAGCTAATATTGGTCATATACACCTAACATGTGAAGCATAAAACATAATACAATCAAATAACTATCAAACCAAAAATGAAACCAAGAACAGTTCATAAGCGATCAAACCAACTTTTAAAACTACCAAAATTGAGAATTTAATACAAAACTTAGCAATTACCAACTCAAGCTATCGGGATTTCAAAACTCTTGAGACAAACTATGAAACAATTAGATGAAGATGAACCAAGACAAGCCTTGCTCGTTACTCTCATCGTTGATAGCTCAATTTAGTAATAGGAATTCAAAAGCGATTAACAAAATCCACATGCAACTTCCAAATCTATATAAAATGAGAAATTTTGAGTGATTTACACTGTAATATGAAGCCGAATTTCAAATGATTTGAAGAGAAGCAAACGACATTTAGCGATGGGAGCAAAAAAAACCATGGAAGCAAATAAGATGAGAAATCAAGGACGAAATCAAATCAGGAGGGGGACAAATCAACGACGAAACTTCACCCAGATGAGAAAAGGATGAAAAAGATACTCACCGCTGTCGATTAATCAGAAAAACAAGTGGCAGTAATTCACCGTCCGTTAAAGCCGTCGTCGATGTCAATTTTTCTGGTTTACGATTTGGTAAAAGTGAAAGCTAAGTGTAAAAGGGTTTTCGGGTTTTCATTATTTGGGGTGTATAAACCTCTAAATCGATTAGAGGTTTCCATCACTTTGGTTTTTTTTTTTTTAACTTTTGTTAATTATTATTTACTGTATTTTCGTATTTAGTTTGGTTTTAAAAAGTAGGGGTAAAACTGAGTTTTTATTATTATAAAACCTATTTTACCAAACCTAAAAAATAAAAGTACATATGGACATTTTTTGAAAAAAAAACGTTTTTTTTCCAATTTTCCCTAATTTTATACTCCCTTTTTACTAATATGGAGATTTTTTTTTTCAATTAATTGTCAATATTCGCCTTTTTTTTATGGTTAGTATATATTTTTTCTTTGATAATTTTTTATGGTTAGTATTTTTTTTTCCAATACTTATCTTTTGTTTGTACTTTTTTTTTTTTTTGAAAAATTCCTTTTTACTTAGGGTTTTCTGGTAGGTTCGATCTCTATTTAAAGAGAGTAGGATGCCCTGTTTTATTTTTTGGTCTTAAACCTTTATTTGAAGTCGCCACCAGTTTTGCTCGCCGCTTTAGATCTAGGCGATGGCTAGCTAGGAGGGGTCTCTATATGAATCGAGACAGGTTCTTTAGTTTTAGTACTAGGTTTAGAACCCACGCTAAGCGTGGGAATTTAATTTGATATATTTTGATAAAAATTATATATGATTGATTACGGTAATAAAATATTATCTCATAAAAAAACTTAAAATTAGTACTAAGGAAAAGAATTAAATTTCAGATACATAATTTTTTAAAATATAAAAATCAGTTGTGTTATAAAATCAAATCTGATAAAAAAATCATAAATTTAACTTGGCGTCCAAGCGAGGCAAATCAAACTGATAACCTCACATATCCTAAACCATTTTCTTTGACCATCAGAAAAACGAAACAATTTTATAATCATGAATTTAACTCGTTTTCATATTTAATTGATCGCTACCACCTATGTTTTCGTGTTTTTTATTCAATGTTTTTTTATTTTTCATATTCTTTCTTGTCATTTTCATTGTCAAATTTTGTGTTAATTGTCATCGTAACTTTTACCATTTGGTTCTTCGTTATACTCTTTTTCTTCTTCTTCCTCGTCAACTTCTTCACATTCTTCCACTGAAAAACATTTTTTTAGACTACTACACAACTTATTAATCCACCAAACTCCAAGAACAAAATTATTTCTTTTCTTATAAAATTTGTGAAATTCATGATTACCAGCATAGTCAACACATGCACCCAATTATTGAAAATTTTATCCATATACTTATTTGGTTTTAGATCCACCGGTTTAGAAACTTCTCAAACCAAAATTTTTACTTGGTTTATAATATTTTAAACTTTTAAAAGGTTTTGAAATATAAAATTTGAACCTTTTAATTATTTTAATATTTATAATATTTTAAACTTTTAAAAGGTTTTGAAATATAAAATTTGAACCTTTTAATTATTTTAATATTTATAATATTTTAAACTTTTAAAAGGTTTTGAAATATAAAATTTGAACCTTTTAATTATTTTAATATTTATAATATTTTAAACTTTTAAAAGGTTTTGAAATATAAAATTTGAACCTTTTAATTATTTTAATATTTATAATATTTTAAACTTTTAAAAGGTTTTGAAATATAAAATTTGAACCTTTTAATTATTTTAATATTTATAATATTTTAAACTTTTAAAAGGTTTTGAAATATAAAATTTGAACCTTTTAATTATTTTAATATTTATAATATTTTAAACTTTTAAAAGGTTTTGAAATATAAAATTTGAACCTTTTAATTATTTTAATATTTATAATATTTTAAACTTTTAAAAGGTTTTGAAATATAAAATTTGAACCTTTTAATTATTTTAATATTTATAATATTTTAAACTTTTAAAAGGTTTTGAAATATAAAATTTGAACCTTTTAATTATTTTAATATTTATAATATTTTAAACTTTTAAAAGGTTTTGAAATATAAAATTTGAACCTTTTAATTATTTTAATATTTATAATATTTTAAACTTTTAAAAGGTTTTGAAATATAAAATTTGAACCTTTTAATTATTTTAATATTTATAATATTTTAAACTTTTAAAAGGTTTTGAAATATAAAATTTGAACCTTTTAATTATTTTAATATTTATAATATTTTAAACTTTTAAAAGGTTTTGAAATATAAAATTTGAACCTTTTAATTATTTTAATATTTATAATATTTTAAACTTTTAAAAGGTTTTGAAATATAAAATTTGAACCTTTTAATTATTTTAATATTTATAATATTTTAAACTTTTAAAATTTAAAACTTATAATATTTAAAAACTTTTTAAAAGTTAAGAACTTTTAAACGTTTCAATATTTATAATATTTAAACTTTTTAAATTTTTAAATATTATAATATTTTTTTGAAACTATTTAAAGTTTTAATTTGATCAAATAAAAAACCAGATCAAACCAAATAAAACTTTTAAACTTGGACGCCTGATAAATCAAGCTTTCCTGCTCATTCGTTGTTGGAAGCATATTACTCTTATTTATACTGGTTCTGAATCATTGTCTAAAAAATTTATAGCCAATGTGGGATATTATGCTTAGTTCTTTGATTTCCATATATTTAAAATTTTCCTTTTTCTAAAAAAATCTGTAAATTTAAAAAATATTAATGAATGACATGTCAAATCATGATAGGTTGTTTAAAATTATTCTTAATATAAAAAATTATGGAAATTGTATAAAATATTAATAAGTGATATGTCAAATTTCTATTGATTGTTTAAAATCCTATCTGGACGACTTTAGGAGCTTATAGCTCCTACTTTTTATTAGTATAGATGACTTTATTGTAATTCTTAGTTGGATTTTTTTCTCCTATAATCTCTAAAATACGAATTTTGATCACCCTAGCTAATTTGTACAGAGGACCGAAGACGTCTCTCAAGCCGCTATAGTGCCCTAATAGTGCCTATCTCCGACGCGTACCCACTGCCTTCACAATTGAAAGAGCATCCACACTTAGAGGAGACGAAGCCATTATTGATGTTGTTGATGGGAAGGTGAATGAGAAGTTGAAAGACGAGGAAAGGGCGAAGAAGAAGAAGAAGAGAAGAAGAGTGATGGTAGCGAGGAGAGACGATGTAATAATTGTAGAAGTAGACGGCGAGACGATGTAATAATGGAGAGACGGCAGAGAGACGGCCGATACGGCATAAGACGTCATTAAGTTAACATAGAGACTGCATACTACTGCACATAATACTACACATAATACGGCACACGGAAGAGGCGGAAGAGACTGCATAGAGACGGCATCCGGCAGAGATATAAGACTGCATAAAACTCTGCATGAGACTGCATGAGACTGCATAATACTGCACATAAGACTGCACATAAGACTGCAAATAAGACTGCACATAGAGACTGCACACGGAAGAGACGGAAGAGACTGCATAGAGACGGCATCCAGCAGAGACATAAGACTGCATAAGACTCTGCATGAGACTGCAGAGGCATGAGACTGCATAATACTGCATAGAGACTGCACATAAGACTGCATCATAAGACGGCACATGGAGACGGCACATAGAAACGGCACATATAGAGACGACACATAGAGACTGCAAATAGAGACGGCACACGGAAGAGACGGAAGAGACTGCATAGAGACGGCACATAGAAACGGCACATATAGAGACGACACATAGAGACTGCAAATAGAGACGGCACACGGAAGAGACGGAAGAGACTGCATAGAGACGGCACATAGAAACGGCACATATAGAGACGACACATAGAGACTGCAAATAGAGACGGCACACGGAAGAGACGGAAGAGACTGCATAGAGACGGCATCCGGCAGAGAGATAAGACTGCATAAGACTCTCTACGATACTGCATAGAGACTGCATACGGCAGAGAAGATAGAGACTGCATAAGACTGCATAGAGACTGCACACGGCAGAGACGGAAGAGACTGCATAAGTTAGAGACTGCATAGAGACTGCATACAGCAGAGAAGATAGAGACTGCATAAGACTGCATAGAGACTGCATACGCAAGAGAAGATAGAGACTGCATAAGACTGCATAGAGACTGCATACGCAAGAGAAGATAGAGACTGCATAAGACTGCACACGGTAGAGACGGAAGAGACTGCATAAGACTGCATAGAAACTGCACACGGCAGAGACTGCATAAGACTGCATATTGCAGTGTTCTGCATGCAGAGACGGAAGCAATGCAGAAGACTGCATAGACGGAAGAGACGACATAGAGACTGCATAGAGGCGTGGAAGAGGAATAAGACGACTATGAAGAAGATGAGTAGACTTCGGGTTGTGACGATGATAAAGAAAGAATGGAGATAGATGCCTCTTGTGGGAGGATGTAAAGTAAGAGTAGAAATTAGGATAAAGTTAGAGCGGAGAACTTGACTGACCGGCGGGAGATTAGAGTAGCTAGCCTAGAGAGTATATATATCTAGGGTTAACATATATTCCTTTTCGTATATGTTTATCAGTGAGAATATGGCGCCTAAACCGATCTTGAAGGAGCTAAAGAATCTCCAAAAAGACCCTCCAATCTCTTGCCGTGCAGGTCAGTGCAAAATCACACACCTGGTGATTAGCTTCTGCCATATATTTAGTGTAATAATATTAATAATTTGATAAATGTATGATAATCCTTCTATGTTTTGTGATCTTACTTCTTATGTTTGTCTTTTTGTTTATTTCAGACTCTATACCAAATACGTGACGGCCATAGAACAAATACGATAGGACGGAGACAAAAAAAAACCACGTGAAAAAGTGTTACCTGAAGATGAACATGCCAAAGACATAGATGCGTTGTTCTTTTCGTCTACACATCGGAGGTATATAATTTGATCTCCATTACAAGTAAACAAGCATGCTTTATTTCGAATCTCAGTATGTATAGTTGAGTGGAAGAATAAAAAAAATTAAGTTGCATTAATATCATAGGGCCAGTTGCTGAAGACATGTTTCATTGGCAAGCTACAATTATGGATATTTAATATTGGAAGAATTCTCAAAAGTACCATAAAGTTTAGGCATTTTGCTTTTATATATTTTCCTTAATCTAGTGTTGTGTTGTTATATTGTAGGTTGGATTTAGGACGAAGGTGTTTCACCCTAACATCAACAGCAATGGAAGCATTTTTCCTTGATATTTATGGAGCTTCGCCGTCAACATTTCAAAGGTGAGTCTCATCTTTCATAAACATTTGTTTAATAATGTTTTAAAAATATATCAAGATCATCATCCTATAAGCTTTCTTAATGGAGTGATTTTTTAATTGCTAGGTCATCATCGTACATGGTGTTTTCTCCGTATGTAAAAGTTTAATGAATTGGTGGATGAAGAGATGAAGATTCCGGAGAAGGAAAAATCCAATGACGCTAAGATGAGAATCAGAAGTCACTGAGAGTTTCAAGGGTACGTTCAAAGCTCACCTAATACTACTTTCAACTCTGCAAGTTACAGACTCGTGCACTCAAGGTTGATGCATATGGAGAAGATAATGAATTCAGGCAAGATACACCCGGACTTGACTCAAGTTAGAGTTTGCTTATTGTTTGTCCCAAAGTCGTGTCTTCAGTTTTTCTTTAAAGAAACTGACAACAGAGTCCATTGCAGTGAGTGTGCGCCTGACAAAGAAGTAGAGAGAACAAAAATGTAATGGGTTGAAGGCTCGGTAGAGCAAAGTTTTTAGTGGATTTTCCGGAGATCTTCTCCGGCGAGATGTAGGATTCCTCCAAAGGATCCGAACTCAGTTATATTCTTGCGTGTCCTTTTATTTCGTCTAAAGCAAACACAGGAGTGACCAAAACTGAGCGAGACCGAGAGACACACAGAAAGCAAAATCCTTGTTCTTATACTTATGTTGACAACAATTGTATAGGCCTCAACAATCGTATAACCCTAGTTTTGGATTTTGCATCAGTTTTTAAAAAGAGCGTATAATTAAACAAATTTCATCTGTGGCTACATCAATTAGCACATACACGTTTCACATTATGATCTAGCAACCTATAAAGTTATAACTAATCAAATGCACAACGGAGTTGTTACCACAACCTTAACTAGTTTACGAAATAAAAGAAACTTAGCACATGCCACTTGACCATATACGTTACACTGTTCATGACATAACTAACACGGTCTGTGGCTTTTGTAAAATTACCGTGACAAATCATTGGAAAGCACACTTTTGAAAAATCGATACAAGCTTTTCTTTGTTTGTTTTATTTTTTGATCATTTATTTTTCCATTTTTTATTTTACATGATCTATGTTGATTTATTATTGTATCTATTTTTGGATATGAGAATTTGAACTAATTTATTACAATTTCTTTTAGTTAACATCTCTATTTACTTAATCTACATATTATTTAAATAATATTTTTTGCTATTTTATTTAAATAATCTATAATAAGTTTTTAAAATTTAATATTTGAAATGGTTTATTATTTTATATAAAGAAGATAAATTATAATTTATATCTATAACCATAAAATCTAGGTCTGTTTTATTAACAATATATGAGATACTTTATTACAGTTACTTTAGAATTTATACATATTTATTTACATTTACAAATGTCTATTTAAATACTTGCACCGACCAAAAAAAAAAAGATTTTGAATTTGAGAAAAAGTTATACAATTACTTTCAAACTTGCACTCACGGATAACCAGAATTTACACGTTATATATATATATATATATATATATATATATATATATATATATATATATTGGTTATTCAACCTATTTAATCATCTAATTAGATGTTTTTTTCTTTCTCGGATCATCTTCTAATTGATTATTAATTTGCAATGGAAACAATAGATTCTGAAATCAGTTTACTTGTGGTTCCTGAGAGTTGCAGTATGTGTTTAGATGATGATTTTAAAGCTGATCAGATGTATTATGTTCATTTATGCAATCATCATTTATGTCTGGAATGCATGAAACGATATATTGATGTAAGCCTAGTGAAGGGAACTATACCTACTTGTCCTTATTATCAATGTGAGTCTAAGCTGCCTCTTAGAAGTTGTGTCCATTTTTTGACATCTAAACTAAAAGTGATGTGGAAACAAAGGATTTTAGAGGAATCGATTCCATTAACGGAGAGACTTTATTGCCCAAATCCGAGGTGCTCGGCTTTAATGTCAAGAACCGAGCTCTCTAAATCTAATGAAGATAAATCTATGAGATGCTTCAGATGCGGGGAGCGCTTTTGCATTAACTGCAAAGTTCCATGGTATAGTAACTTGTCGTGTAACGATTACAAGAGATTAGCTACTAATCGTATGTAAGATGATATGAAGCTAACAGTCTAGCATATGAAGAATTGTGGCGTCAATGTGAAAAATGCCAACATATGATCGAACTTTCAGAAGGATGCATCCATGTAGCTTGCAGGTATAATTCTCTAATCATATTCTCTATTATAATCCATTCAAGCTTTATTAGATACTCATGGTTAATTGGAGGTAGATGTGGATATTCATTTTGCTACACGTGTGGAGCCGAATGGAAGCAAGGAGGTTGCCCCCATCGAGAAAGGATGCTTGTGGATTATCGTCTTTGTACTCTTTCCTTAGTTGTAATTGCCTTTATAATATTTCTTTGTGTTCATTTTTCGTAAAAGAATAAAATAATTTGTTTAGTAGATTGTTCATGACGATAATGAAAAAATATACTTATATAAACCATAAAGACAAACAACGTTGGAGGTTTAGTTGTTTCATAGCTCATCTTCTTATCTTTGGTTTTGCTTGAAATCTCTATCCCCTACTTATTTAATATACGTGATATTTTTAATAATTTTGTATGTTTCATATATATTTTTAAAAATAACACAGAGTACCAAATTGTGTCCATGAAAATAAAAAGAGTACAAAACAAACATATATTGCACAAAACAACAACTACTGAGGCATTCTCATTACATACACTGTTTAACTCAGAAAAAAATTGGTAAGGTAGATCGAAACTTGAGCGACAAGAAAACTGAACAATGAATTACAAATTCAACTTTTGAATCCCAAACATATTTTTCCTAATAAAAAGTATGACTCTTACAATTTACGGATAATTATATAAAAAAATAAAATAAAAACACCCTGTATTTTCGGGATATTATTAACTAGAATCGTTGTACAAATATATCCAAAGATATAATCCCTTTTCGTTTTGGATTATTGTTTATTCGCATAAAGCGTTTATAAGACTTTAGAATCCGATCCCCTCAACACCGTGTAACAAAGAAATGCATACGGAGCACCCTAGTATTGATGGCACCGCAAGACCCTCACCGGAAATTTCCCCCGACGACGTTCCTGATCAGTTATGCACCCTTTACTTTAAAGGTTTGATAAGTGAGGAGAACTCATTGGCCGGATTTGGAGTTGCAATATTTGGGAACAAAGATGATATCTTGTTTCAGATGAAAGGACCAATCCATCATGACTCCACAATAACAGTGTTGGAGGCTGAGGTTCTCGCATTGATGCGAGGACTAACCGAAGCTGCCAGTATGGGGATCGCTCATATCTCAATCTACTGTGATTATTATCCAGTTTACGAATTTGTAAGTTTTCTTTTAACGACCATTGTTTTTTTTTTGAGGTTTAATTATGTCATTATAGTATCGGTTGTTTTACTAGTCTACCAAATAGTAAAAATATGAATATCATTGATTGGGTTAATTTTTTTTGCCTTTTGAGTGTAGGTAATGGGCAGATACGTACCAGAGAATAACAAAACTGCATTGCTAATGATGGATGTACAACGTATCAGATTAGCATTTATGTCGAGCTTTCCGATTTTCGTGGAGGGAACTAGTATCAGTTATGCTTATAAACTAGCAAGGGAAACAATAACTTCTGGAATCAGCATACCTGTGCCTATGGATCCTCCTCACCAAGCCAAGGTTACACCAAAAAAAACTTGCAATATCTGTTTAGATGATGCTATTAACGCTGATGAGATGTTTTGTGTCGATAAATGTCGTCATCGATTGTGTTGCGAGTGTATGAAACAACATATAGAGGTTAGGCTGGTCGAGGGAAGTGTGGTTACATGTCCTTATTTCCGGTGCAAGTCTAAGTTGACTTTTGAAGGATGTGAAAATATTTTGACACCTAAACTAAGAAAGATGTGGCAACAAAGGATCAAAGAGGACGCTATTCCTGTATCAGAGAGAATTTACTGCCCAAACCCGAGGTGCTCGGCTTTAATGTCGGAAACTGAGCTCTCTAAATCGACTGGAGGAGTTGAAGATAGGAGATTGTGCTTCAAATGCAGTGAAATTTTTTGCATTAACTGCAAAGTTTCATGGCATAGTAACATGTCCTGCGACGTTTACAAGAGGTTGCATCCATATCCTACAGAAAACGATAGAAAGATTAAAACTCTGGCAGATCAGAAACTGTGGCGTCAATGCCCAAAGTGTCAACAAATGATTGAACTTAAAGAAGGATGCATACGAGTAAAATGCAGGTATCATCTCTATTTAATAACATTTTTTGTTTTCGAAGTTGGTTCTAATGTTTTAAGCTGATTTAGCATTGTATTTTCTTGATAGATGTGGGCATAGCTTTTGCTACCAATGTGGAGTCCCGGCTGGAAGTTGCCAACATGGTCATGGTCTTCCTCCAAGGCCTCCACGGCCTCCACAGCAGCCAACACCGCAGCCACCTGCGCCTGAAATGCCACCTGCGCCAGCAATGTGTTTTTGCCTCATCTGTTTTACACTTATGATAGCTTTCATATTTTACCTCGCTTTATTATGATCTAGGTGACAACAAATAAACATGTATGAATGTTTTGTTAATTAACCGGGAACAAAAAAATTTCATAATTTTATAATAGTTTTTCTTCTAAATCTTATTCTACAATAAGACTTAAAATAATTATTCTTTTGTGTTAACTAATTGATTATATTTTGACATCAAAATAATTTATTACTAGATACCTACCCACTTAAAGCGGGGGAAATATTACGTAAATTTGGATTTGTTTCTTACGAAATAATAGTAGAAAATTTATTTATTCTACGCATTTTATAAATTTCTATATTTAATTTACTTAATTTTATATTTTGATTTCAATCCGTAGTCGGTACTACTATTTTGGTTTGGGTGCAATATCAAATTCGTTAATTATGAATTCGGTAAAGTCTGGTAAAAAACCCAACAACACATGTATATATTGACCGTTTGAAGTGATCGTGTTTAGAGAATTTAATATACCAGTTAATATTAATAGCATTGCAATTATTGGTATAACATGTTAGTATATAATAATTTTATATGTGAAAATTACAATTATATTATCTATATGTTGTAACGCCCTTACCGCCACCTCTTAGTGGGCCTCATGTCCAATCCCAGTCTATGGGCCTACCTTCCTTAATGGGCCTCACGCCCTCTCACTAGGCCCGTGAGCTCATTTCTATCTGACGGTTGATTTGCTACATTCGGGAGGATTTAAAGACTTGTTACCGTTCCTACAAATCACCACATGATCGTTCCCTACAGTTTGTCCTCACTCGCACATTTCTGACAGTCACTTCCGGGAAGGTCACCCAATCTGAGACTACTCCAGCTCAAGCACGCTTAACTCTGGAGTTCTCTCAGGCCCCTTGACTGAAAATATAAGTGCACTTTGGTGACATAGGTGGCCAAATCAATTCTTTTAAACCTCTCCGCATGTCCCTGAAACCGGGGTGTCACATATGTATATTGTCAACATTATACACTTAGTATTGTTTATATAGTGAATATTGTGTATAAAAAATAAGTTTTAGCTAATTAAATAGTTTGTTATTGTTTCCTAAGATTTTTGAAAAAATAAATAAAATCTGTTAAACATGATATGTCACATCAAAGCTGGTGAAAGTTATACAAACATTGCTTAAATAAGTATCTCGAGATATTTTTAAAATATAAGCAATTTTGTATCTTACTTTCAAAATTAAGAAATACTCTAAACTATCACTAAATCAAGTTTTATGGATAATTATAGCACACATTCCATAAATTTCTAAAAATAGCACTATTTAACAAAATCAAATATTAAAATTAATTTTTAGAATTTTCTTTTTAGGTTTGGGTTCTCAATTTCACATTTAAGGTATAGTTTTGAGAGGTAGGGTTTAGTATTTTGAATTTAATATTTAATTTGAAGAGATTAATTAGTGCTATTTTTGGAATTTTAGAGATTTTGTTATAAGTTTGGAAAAAAAAATTATTTTGGTGCTATTTTTGAGAATCTATCTTTAAAATATCTGTCATTATTAAATGATTTAGATATAAAAATATTTAATTTTAGTTTTATAAATAAAATTAATTTTTATAATTTTTCTTAATAGTAAGATTTTTGAAACAGTAATTAAAATTTGTTAAATACTTTTATTGAATAATTTTGAAAATATTATTTTATTATTATATAAACTAATATAAGTTTTTTTTGTTAGTTATTAAATTAATTTAAATGTAATGACATTTCTATCATATGCCACATGATACTAGGGTTAAATTTTAACAATATTGCTTAAATAAGTATATAGAGATACCTATACAGATTAAATTTTAACAATATTACTTAAATAAGTATATAGAGATACTTATACAGATTTTATGTCCTCGTTTATAATTCTATCTTTCACCTTATTTTGTATTTTGTTTGCGATTTCCATCATAACTTTTCGTTACAAAAGTTATGTCTTTGATGAAAGTTGTATATGTTTAAATGTTCATGTCTTTTGAACTATATATATTTTTAACATGTGTATTTTGTTTTATATAATACTAACTAGATAGGCCCGCGTTATAACGTGGGTAAAATTTTTTAAAAAAATTATTAAAAATAATTAAGTAATATTATACATGTTTTTAGATTTTAGCTTGTAACATTTTAATACTGAATATGAATGTGACAACTCGTCCCGTTGACCCCACTAGCCCACCGCTAGCTTACCCCCATTGGCCCGAAGCTGGTCCTGCAGGTCAATTGGTGACAGCTTGTCCTGTGGGAAGGTTGTTAAAGGGTGAGGACCAGGGTCCAAGGAACGCCTGGCGCACCAATAACCTACTGGTGATTTGGATGTCAACAGTGAGAGGTTATGATCGATGCCCTGCAGGGCCAGCTTGGAGTCCGTTTGGGCGGCTAGCGGAAGGCTAGTAGGGTCCACAGACGGTCTATTAGGTCCGCAGGACGGGTTGCTAGTGGGGTCCGCAGGACGGGTTGTTACAATGAACCTCTCATATTTCATTTTAACACTCTCTCAATTAAATTATATAAGAGTTTTAAGGATTTTTTTGCTCAATTTTATAATATTTTCTCAAATTTCTACGTATAATTTTTATTAATATAACAATATATGACTATTTGAGTTATACAATATATTTTCATATTAGTTGAAGTTTTATAAATGACATAGTAGTTATTGTTTATTAATCTTTGTGCTTTTACCCAAAAACTCTTAAAAGACAGAGAGTACCATTTAAATATCTATGCCATCATAATAAACCATATTTTAAGTTTAATTACACATTTCATCTTAATGAATAGAACTAAATATTTTATCTCAAACACAATTAATACATCATATCAAATCTATATCTTAGTAAGAATTGAAAATACAATAAAAATTAACAAAATATAATTCTCAACTGAATCAAACATTATTTAAGATATATTTGTTATGTTGTTATCTCATAAGTACTAATTTTACCTCATGTCTTAATCAATTTTAAATGAGTGAAAATTATAAAATAAAAACATATATAAAGATATAGAGACATTTTCATCAAATAACTGAAAATAAATTATAATTTATTTTGAATTATCTTATGTTTTGACATATTCATTACAAAAATACATGTATTGAAATTATAAAATCAATCATAAGAAAAAATTACTAATATTCTTAAATGACTTTTTCATAAATGATACATATTAATATTTGAAATTTTTTTAATCTACAATAAATTTCATCGCTAGACATTCAGTTTAGTAATCACATTTAACTATCTATTTCATTGTAAAACCATAATTCACTTCTTCATGGATTAAGGTTAAAATTTTAATAATAAAAAAATATGAGCATCATATGAAATAATATGTATATTGGTTAGTATTTTTAATTTAACAATAAAGATAATCAGTAAAAAGTCAGTTAACATCCACAAAATTTTTGGCAATCCACAAATATCCTAAATATTATTATTCTATATGTCATAATTTCATAATTAATACTTTTGTCAATTTTCAACAATTAACCAAAAATTCATTCCTACAAACTTATTTTTTCAATTTTTTTTTCAAGTTTATCATATTACTACATGCATTAAATCTTTAAAATAAAACATGTAAAACTATACTTATACACATCATGTATTGAAATTTTCTTTTTTAAAGTTCATTATTCTTTCAGGGTTTTGTATACTTACTTTCAATAAAAATTTATATTACAACGATAAATACAATTTATATCCGACTAAAATTATGTTAAATAACTTATGTTATTCTTTTAAACTTTGTTATTCATTATTAATTGATTAATATACATGCTCAATAAATTAAGTTTTTATTTCCACATGTCAAATTTTATTGAGAACACACATATAATATAATTAGCATACAATGGAAAATATTTTGATTTTGTTAGTTTTCCTTTTCGATTGAGAAAAATAATTTTTATAAAATATAAACAAGTAAAATTCTATAAATATAATTAGCTGTCCTACTATATTTATACAATTTTTTTTTGATATGTGTCAACATCTAATCAATATATTTGACACATGTCACGATCTTGTTAATGAGTAACTTTGACATCAACCTTTATATAATAAGATATGAAAAATACCTTATACTACTATAACATATATTAATCATCATTTATATGTGATATAACTATCATTCTATATATATTTTTCAGATAATTTTTAGTGGTATGTACAATGCCAAAATGAAAGTAAACGAATATCATATAGCTGCCTTAATGTGTTTATTGAGAAAAGAATCAACATATATTCATCATCATTATAACTATGTGATATATTTATCATTCTATATATATTTTTGAGATAATTTTTAGTGGTATGTACAATGCCAAAATGAAAGTAAAGGGACATCATATAGCTACCTTAATGTGTTTGTTGAGAAAATAATCAACATAAAGGTTAAGCTTTTATGATAACACATATATTTTGAGTCATATAACTATCTTCTTACGAATGTAGTTATATAACCATCACACTATTGATCGAGTCCCTTTTCCTACAAAGGTAGAGATTTAGCTAATGGACCGCTGTTTGGTCAATGTTGAACAAAAAAAAACTTTCTTCTTATTCAAACCTATACAACAACAAGAATTTTTTTCTTCAAATACTACTTTCCTCTTCCTATTATTGATTTTACCACTTCATTAGTCCCTGATTTTTTAACTAGAGAAAAACAAAACAAAACAAAACACAAACCAATCATATTTTTATTTTTCCTATTTCTCAATTGTCATGATTTTTATGATGTTTTCATTTTGTTATTTCTCTTTTCCAACTCATATTACATCAATTTAATTCATGAGCTTTGAAATTAAATTGGTATATATCAACTACTCCAGTTTGTGGAAGATGAAATAATTTTCTTCCAAAATAAAAACTAGATATTTTGTCCACCACAATAATTGTTACCATTATAAGTTTGCCTTTTCACCACTAAACTCGAAGAGGTAATTTTGCCCCTTATATTCGACGTACCATCAAAAAATGCTATAAGAAATTTTGGAAAATTGTAATTTACAAACGATTGTTCCAAAAAGTGGTATAAACAAAAAGAAAATTGTAATTTACAAAAAGATTGTTCCAAAAGAAAATTTGGAAAATTTTAAAGTTACAAAAACGATTGTTCCAAAACTGTAATCCCTCTCTTTATACAATAGATTGCGTTTTTTTTTTGTTTATGGTTGTTTCCTTTAGGCTCCTTTTTAACACAAATAGACGACCCTCTCTTATTTCTTTAGTTGTTTCGATCTCTATTTCAAAGGGACGCTCGCATGCTCTGGTTTTCTTAGTTCACTTTTTCTCGGTGATTCTGATCTTTGCGATGCAACCTATAAAAAAACGATTTGCGTCCTTATTTCCGATTTCTGTACCGGGAAATAGTATTACACATTCTTATAAACAAGCAAAGGAAGCTATAGTTTCTGAACTCAGCAGGTTTGTGAAGAATCCTCCTTACCAAGCCAAGGCTACTCGCAAAACGACTTGCACTATCTGTTTAGATGATGATATTAATGCTAATCAGATGTTTTGTATTAATAAGTGTCGTCATCGATTCTGTTACGTGTGTATGAAGAAACATATAGAGGTGAGGCTACGACTTGAGGGAAGTGTGATTAGATGTCCTCACTATCGCTGCAAGTCTAAGCTGACTTTTGGAAGCTGTGTCCATCTTTTGACACCTCAACTAAGAAAGATATGGCAACAAAGGATCATAGAGAACAGGATTCCTATAATACAGAGAATTTATTGCCCAAACCCGAGGTGCTCGGCTTTAATATCGATTAACGAAGCTGAGTTTGGAGATACTTCTCTAAATTTACAAACGAAGCTAGAGTTAGAAGACGATGCTTCGAATGCGGTCAACTCCTTTGCATTAAATGTAAAGTTTCGTGGCATGTTGACTTGTCGTGCGACGATTACAAGAAATTGGGTCCAAATCCTACAGCTGATGATATGCTCAAAGCTTTAGCGAATAAGAAATTGTGGCGTCAATGTGAAAAGTGCAAACACATGATTGAGCTTTCAGAAGGGTGCATCAAAGTAACCTGCAGGTATCATTATCTCTATTAATAACATTCATATTTTGTCAAAATTTTATTTATATTTATTTACTTTAAAAATATATATATTTGGAATTTGGTCATATTCATATGTTTTTATCATTGCATTTTCATCGTAGATGTGGACATATGTTTTGCTACAAATGTGGAAAGTCTAAGGCTGGAGCTTGCTGTCATGGTATTTTCCATATGTATCTCCCAATGCAACCATAGTCGCCGTTATAGCGGATACCACCCCACAGTCGACACTACAACGAATGCCACCGGTCACCATTACAGCTGGTGGCGGACTCCATGGCAAACCTAGATATTTTTGTTACCCGGATCAAAATTATGAAATGATCTAGTAATTAAAAATTTCTTGGTCCGCCCAGCAATAATGAAACCATTCAGAAATTTTCTTTATCGATCTAATATTTATTTTGTAACGATTTGAAGTAAATGAAAGTCTAATTTACAATTTGACTTGCCTGGACCGTTGACTTGTTCAAGTGCATTCATCTTTATGCAAATACCCTTGCATGGAGCATGTACTTGTATATAAAGATTTTCTGTGCAGCTTTGATTAAATTTGTTAAACAAATATGAAAATTGGTGTTGTTTCGGAGATATAAATCATAAATAGTTAGTGTAATTTAGGGGCTAGAGATTTCGCTTTAGAACATATCTGGATGATTTTAGTTTTTGATATGCTTGAATTGTGTGTGTGTGAAAGTCTAGCTAGCCCACTTAATATTGATGCATGATCCGAAGCTTAGGGATATTTAGTTCGACTGGAGGAGCTAGAAATTATAGTAATAGGGGTCAAATTTTTTTAAAATAAAATAATATTTGAGCCAAGAATCACATTAATACCTCCAATGGCTCTTTTATTTAATTCTTTGCGATTTTTCTTGCTTCTTTAGCTCTATGACTGTTTGTGGTTAACTGTTCTATATAAGCATAGCTTAGTTCTTCATTTGTACACAGTTTCATTCAAAGTAAGTAACACGAAGTGTGTATAGAGTCTCTTGAAGTCTTGTCAATTTACAAGTCAATTGGTGTGACTCCGATCAATACTCTCGTCCATGTGTTGTTGTGAATTCCACAACAAAAAAAAAAATACCCATCTCAATCTCTTCCACGTATCATTCATGCATGCACCTTGAAACTGAGAAGCGTGAATAATAGGTGGATTCTGAGGTTCGCATATATCATTAAGCATCTAAGGTAGTGGAAGAGCTCTTTTTCATCGATGGATAGTCAGATTTTCTTTGAGCCGGAGCCAGGAAATTAAATGAGAGCAAAGCTAAGGCTAGAATCGAACGGAAGAAGAAATTTGACAAAAACTATGTCACGGGAAAATATCTTAGGCCGGATGATGCAGCGCATCTTTGCAACGAGCACGTCCACCGATGGTCCGTGTCGTAGTCGGGCTTTTTATTGTTATTCGTTTAGGATATTACCCTTATGGGCTTTATTTAGGTTTTACGCTTTAGATTAGATTCTTAAGTATGTTAGGGTTTTATTTTGTGACTTCTATTTAAGAGCCGCTAAGCTCTATTGTAAACAATGATCGATTATTGAATAAAAGAATTTTAAGAAAGCTTTGTTAAAAGCGGAGAGAGGAGGACTCTCATCCCTAATAGCTTGTGTTCAAGTCCTGCAAGGAGGACTTGCAAAACCACGTTGATATGGTTCCTCATCTCGGCCCTATCCTTTATTGCTTCTTCGTCAAGTTATGATGTAGCAAGATCCGTTTGTGAATCCGAGTTCTTTTAGAGATCTAGCGTTCTCGTCCGTTATTAAGCTTCTGCTCTCTATCAGTTGGTATCAGATTGATCACGTTTCTGGTGGTTTGATTTCGTTACGATGGATATTCCTACTTTCAATGGTGGAATCAGTGTTGATTCGTTCCTAGATTGGCTCGTCGAAGTTGAAGACATATTGGTGTCTCGAAGCATTCCAGATAATGAACTGGTTTGGCTTGTGGTTAAAAAACTTCGAGGACAAGCCGCATCATGGTGGCAACATGTGAAGAAAACACGCAAGCAAGCTGGGAAAAGCCCTATTAAATCTTGGCATAAACTTAAGCAGATGCGCACACTTCTTACCTCATCATTATGATACTTTGGTGCATAGTCGTTTGCAAAAGTTAAAACGACAAAGGCGTTTTTAGGTGGATCACAAAGAAAATTTGCACATTCAAGAAAATTATATGGTATCTAAACCCATATATAGTATCTACGGTGATGGTACTTTTTCTCCGCCTAAGGTTTATGATGCATATCTAGAATTTGATGTCAAATACAAAGAAGATGGTGTTCTTGTCAACGACGTAAGCGTAGAAAACGACGCTGATTTTGTCAGTGTGAATGATGATGACCAAGACGGTACTGTTCTCGATATGGATGACAAGGTGCGAGACGGAGGTGACGACGATCATATTCAAAATAAAGTCGACGAGGCTCAGTTTCACGACAGCGTTGACGAAGTCGCTGAAGCGGTGGAACATATGATCTTTGTTGCTTTTAATGATGATGAGTTAACTACTACGAAACCCCACACCAATGATGCTCCAATAGTTGATGTTGAAGATGATACAGTTGATCTGTATGATGAGATTCAAGATGAAGACAGCTTTGTTGTACCAAAATTTGACGCTTTGGTAGAAGACGTTGAAACTATAAATTTTGTGTTTGATGTTTGTGATCAAGTTTGTGATGGTTGTGAGGAAGACGTCAATCAGGGCGTGGAATACACAAGACTGTCACCCAACAAACATGAAAAGCCAATCTTTGATAGTAATGGTGACAATTTTTCCACTATGGAACATGTTGATGCAGATCTTGATGGTAGCCTTGACAATGGAGGAAACAAATTGTTGGTTATAGAAGAAGAAGTTCCGAGAGTTGATGATCTGAATTTTGATGTCAAAGATATTAACAAATTTTATGTTGTTAAGCTTACACACAGCCGTCAGAAAGTCAACAAGGAACCTCCAGATCGTGGTCCGCGCGAGATTTTGTTTGTTCGCCGCTGGGCAGATCTCTATCACGAAATCTATGGTGGTTTGGTTTTTAAGATCTTTGTTAATGGAATTTTTGATCTCTATTGCGTTGACTATACAAGTTTTGGGGCAAGGAAGTAGTGGTGTTGGAGTGCCTGAAAAGAGAGAGAGAGCACTGAATTCGAAACTCTTGTTTCGTTTCATCATTGGAGAATAACAAAAGAAGATTTCGATGTGAGCTACAAACCAAATCAAAGGAATGAGGAAACTCAAGTTTGCAGTTCAAAGATGGATTTTATTCGTTGGGCTTTTAATTACAACACCCCAATCAATATTTTTCTGTGTCTGCGACGTAACCTCCACGGTAGAGACGCGTGTATCATATGGTACGTTTCTTTTTCTATGCTTGTGGGAGCTGGAAGAAAGATGGTGGATTTGTGTGTTGAAAATATCATTTTTATGACACTCATATCACGTGAGTGTATTTTGAGGAAGTCTTTTTCTGGACAAGAAGAAAAACTAAGCTTTGTTCTTAGTTGTTGGGCTGAGTGTGTCGTTAGCTGTAACAGAGTTGTGCAAGCCATGGCAGCACCTCAAGATCAGTTTTACCAAGACAAAATTTATGTTCATGTTCAAACAAGGCAATTGCATTTGGGTAACCAATGCTCACGTCGTGTGTCTTACGGACCTAGCGAGTCTCTCAACCAATATTTTTGGCTGGATCGTTGTTGCTCTGTTCGCGCTATAAGTTCCACCGTCACTTTGAAGACGTGAAGGCAACGTCAGATCAGTGTGGAGATTCAACATGGTTAAGCATAGCTGTACGTTACTTGGATGTTGCTTGCGTATCAAGGAATTTCATGACTTGTGAAAAGCTACGCTTAATCTTGGAATATTTTTCTAGAAAGGATTATTTTATGCCGTGTGAAGAGAATCTGTGTGATTTACTTTGTCTTAGTTTGGAGATCAGATCATCATCTCATATTCCTACGATGACCACAAACGGAGCGTTCAAGCCTTTATGGTGTTGTTTGTTGGTTTGGTTCCCAGGACTTCATGTTGTTCCCCAGCTCTCTCAACAGACTTTGGAGCATTCTACTAGAAAATACACCACAACATACGTTAAGAAACGTGGCATGGCATTATGCCTAGTTCTCCAAACTGTTTTTACGAGTCTTTATACAAATTGGATGAAGGTTAGCCAACAGAATGTAGCACTCGTCAAGGAGAATATGTTGATGAACGGTAAGATGCAATATATTGAGGAAAAGCTAGTTTCTGAGGAAAAAGAATCAACAAGGCTGAGAATCAAGCTTGCAGCATCTCAAGAGTGTTTTTGTGCCTTGAAGAATGCAGATCAGGATATTGTTACTATTACAAGACTACAGGCTGATCCTTATTGCTTCTTCGTCAAGTTACGATGTTCTAAGCAAGATCCGTTCGTGAATCCGAGTTCTCCTGGAGATCTAGCGTTCTCGTCCGTTATTAAGCTTCCGCTCACCAGACAGCGAGAACAGTGAGACCACCAGATGACCTGCTGCCAAGAAAAGAGGATTGTGCCGCAGCACAGTGATGACTGGGAGGAGATACTAAGGTTTTTGTGGAGCTTGAGAAGATTATGTTAGCATTTTTCAAGAAAACATGGTTTTTTTGTATTCTCCAATAATTCTAGAATATGAATATCTCAAAACTCATTGTAAGCAAACGTCGAGAGTAACTGTAACACCCGCGAACCAAAACTCTGTGTTTTGGGGGTGGGTGTCGATCGACACCCATGTTGGTGTCGGTCGACACCACTTATTTCTGGTTTGACCAGATTGTTTTAATTATAGATTTGGACCGGTTTGGTTTAAGGAAACCATTGGACCAAGGTTTAAAAAGGAGAAAACGACATAGGGTCGTGTTTTTGTTGTCTCACGCCGCTTTGAGAGAAAAGAAAAGAGAGAAAACTGTTCTTGAGGTTCTAGAGGGAGATTGTGAGATTTAAATGCTTTGTGGGTGAGATCTTGCTGTGGGAGTGAGGATTCAAGGCTAGGAACGTGTGGGAAGCTTGCTGAGAGTGTGGATTCGTTCATTGTTGGTCAGAAACTTCCTGCAAAGAGGTGAGTGCATGACCATGGCTAATCTAAGCCCTTGATTTCCTTGTTCTTGTTTGTTTGTTGTTGTTTTGTGTGTTTTCTTGCTGGGGATTGGATTATACAGGTTCCTAATGATGTTTCCGGCATGAGTTTTGAGTATTGGATGATTTGGAGGAGATTGGGAAGCCAGATTCGACTCTCGGCTTCGTGCGGATCGCAGTTGCAGGTGGAGTGTCGATCGACACCAGCAAAAATGGGCATCGATCGACACTGTGGGGTAGTGTCGGTCGACACCAATGCCAGTGTCGGTCGACACTAGGCTGGTGTCGGTCGACACCTCCCTTCCAGTGTGACGATGTTCGTTTTCATGGTTTGTGTGTTTTGTTTGTTGATTGTTTGGAACATTGGAGTTATTGTTGCTTGTGTGTATAGCCCAGTAGATGGGAGGATTGCCTCACTAAGTATTTATCAAATACTCATGCATCTCAATTTGTGTTTGTGGTGCAGGTAAAGACAAAGTGTGATCGTGGAATCAAGGCAATGAAGAGTAAGATGTTCTAGGGACTCGATTGATTGTTGTCTAGCGTTGCTAGGTTGCTAGAGTTGAGTCCTAAAATGTTGTTAGGATTGCTGGTATCTGGTTTATGCTGTTTGGATCATTAGTTTATGATTTAGAATTAATGTTGAATATTGGATTATGATTGGTGAATTATTGGTTAATGATATTAGTTATTTTAGCTGTTGATTGTGATTGTAGGTAGGTGGCTAGTGGATATAGGACCACTAATCATAATTATTTATTATTATTATTATTATTTATTATTAAAAAAACGGATCAGGTCGTTTCAGTAACTCGTTAGAAACTTCTAACGTACAGAGTATTCAGACAACCAACACATGAACTTCACTAAGAAGAAATTGATGGACATGTAGATGTATAATCGAATCTACCATTTTTTAATTTAACTGTTACTTAGGCCTTCAAACTTATTCTTCGCAAATTCTTTAAACTTGTTTTATGATTCTATTTTATTCACTTGATTAATCGAAGACTCTTGCGGAATCCACTAAAGGTTAGTTTACCAAAACAAAATAAAAAATCCACAACAATTTATTCAAAATTATGAATGTCACACAATTCTCAATGAAAAAAATAGAGAATTAAATTGAGTGTGTGATACAATCTCACCCTTTATTTTCGCCTTTCCGGATAATATAAACTAGTTTATTTTTTATTATTACTTTACTAATAAGATAACTAGAAAATCTAATTTCCTTCTTGGATTCTGTTTTTGTTTAGGGTTTATACTTTAGCTCCTAACTTTCTTATTCTTTTAGTTGTTTCGATCTCTATTTCAGAAAAACTCTCGCATGCTCTGGTTTTTTAAGTTCACGATTATAAATTAAGAGAACTTTCTTCTCAAACCTTTCCTTGAATTCGTTACCACTTCTTCTTCCTGATTCTGATCTTTACAAAGAAATATGCAACCTATAAGAAAACAATTTGCATCCTTCTTTCCGAATTCTCCTCGCAAAACGACTTGCAGTATTTGTTTAGACGATGATATTAATGCTAATCAGATGTTTTGTGTTAATAAATGTCGTCATCGATTCTGTTACGTGTGTATGAAGAAACATATAGAGGTGAGGCTACGACTTGAGGGAAGTGTGATTAGATGTCCTCACTATCGCTGCAAGTCTAAGCTGACTTTTGGAAGCTGCGTTGATCTTTTGACACCTGAACTAAGAAAGATGTGGCGACAATATATTAAAGTGGACTCGATTCCTGTAAAACAGAGAATTTATTGTCCAAACCCGAGGTGCTCAGCTTTAATGTCGTTAAAAGATCTCTCTAAATCTACTAAAGAAGCTGGACTTTGGAAATACTTCTTTAACTCTACGGAAGAAGCTAGAGTCAGAAGACGCTGCTTCGAATGCGATAAACTCTTTTGCATCAACTGTAAAGTTCCGTGGCATAGTGACTTGTCGTGCGACGAGTGCATGAGATTGAGCCCAAATCCTACAGCGGATGATATTAAGTTCGAAGCTTTAGCAAATAAGAATATGTGGCGTCAATGTGGAAACTGCAAAAACATGATTGAACTTGCAAAAGGATGCATCAAAGTAACATGCAGGTATCATCATATCTATTAATAACATTAATATTTCGTTATATACATATTTTTTAATCATTGCATTTTCATTGTAGATGTGGACATAAGTTTTGCTACAAATGTGGAGCTAAGGCTGGAGATTGCTGTCATGGTCGTTTACATACGTATCTTCCAACGCAACCATGGTCGCCGTTACACCGGATGCCACGACAGCCGCCAGTACAGCCGTTGCTGCCGCCTCCATTAGTGTCTTTTACCATCTTGTTTTTTGCGTCTTGGTACCTATTATATACTATTATTTATAATATATAGTTTGCCTTCATATAATAGTATGATTGCTTTTGTGAGTTACTAGTTACAATTCGGATGTTTTGATTTTTTCTTTCGTCTTTGGTTTTCTAACTTTTAAAAAGATAACTAAATGAAAGTCTAATTTAAAAATTGGCTTGCCTGGAACGTCAGATGTTCCAGAAGATTCAAGTGCTTTCACCTTTATGCAAAGCCCTTGAATGTATATATACAGATATACTCACATATAAAGATTTTTTATTCAACTTTGATTGATTCGTTAAACAAATATGGAAATAGAGGTTGTTTTGTTAGTGTAAAATATCCCACATCTGAAAGATGTAAGGGATTTAAGTAATATATAAAGGGTTAGGGCTTCTCCATTCATTGCCAATTGGTTTTGAGTTGGAAGCCCACAGTAAAACCCGAATTTAATATGGTATCAGAGCAGGTTGCTTGTTGGGCCACCCGTGGATGTTGTTCCCACATATGCCCACGCTTTAGATGGTCATGCCTGAGCGTGAAGGGGGGTGTTAGTGTAAAATATCCCACATCGGAAAGATGTAAGGGATTTAAGTAATATATAAAGGGTTAGGGCCTCTCCACTCATTACCAATTGGTTTTGAGTTGGAATCCCACAGTAAAACCCGAATTTAATATGTTTTGGAGATAAATCATTAATAGTTGGTGTATTTTAGGGGTTAGAGATTTCGTTGTTGAACACAGCTCTGGATGGTTTTAGTTTCTGATATGCTTGAACCGTTTGTGTGGGAAGCCCACTTAAAACTGATGCATGATCCGAAGCTTATAGAGATAATTTAGATTCTGAGACTTTAGAGTATATGATTGGTAGAAATGAAAGCGATAGAACGTGGCCCTTGCTCTTGTTCTGTTTAACAATGTGGAGATTAGAGCAAACAAAGATTGAGAAAGTCTCTCTTTATTCTTACTTTTCATCATACTAACATGTCCGTACTTAACATAAGTTTGTCCAAAAAATCTGGACGCCTCATAGTTCGTAGCATCATCATTTGCCCAAGTTGTCAAGGCACTTGTGAAATCCAAGAGTCTTGCAGAATCCTCAAAAGGTTAATTGACCAAAACAAAAAATCAAAAAAAAAAAAAATCCACAAAATTTATTCCGAATTATGAAATGTCACGCCATTCTCAATGAGAAAATTGTGAAAAAAGGAAAAAAAAAACTGAGGCTCCTACTGGTAACCATTATTAATTTTAAAATATAAAAACGAATTTTAATATTTGTTCTTTTTTCTGTTCCATTTGTTCCTTTTCTTTAAGATTCTCTTTAGGTGTATAAAAGTATTGAATGGCTAGTGGTTTTACCCTTCTCTTCTATTTAAGCATTGAGCTTTATTTTGTACGACAGCTTTTGATTTCTAATAATATTGTCGGAGAACTCTTCTTTTCAATAAGTCTTTGAACTCTTGCTTTTCTCTTTAGAGAAACCTAGAATTCTAGGCATATAAGTCTTGCTCAACAATCTCCACGACTAGTTGATATTTCTTATATTTGTTCCTATACATATAAATCTTGCTTAATAATCCCTTGATTAGTTAAGACTTCTTGTATCTCTCTTTACATCGCCAGAGAAAAATAAGCTCAAGAGATTTACTGGCTCGAGCTCTAGTACTACTCAGTTGTGCACCCTTTACTTCAAAGGCTTGGTTGGCGAGGACTCATTGGCTGGATTTGGGGTTGCAATTTGCGGACATAGAGGTGATCTCTTGTTTCAGCTGAATGGACCAATTCATGGCTCGAACATTACTGTTTTGGAGGCTGAGCTAATGGCATTAAAACGAGGACTATGGGAAGCTGCGAGTTTGGGGATCGATCACATCTCCATTTATTTTGATTATTATCCTGTTTACGAATCAGTAAGTGTTTTTCTTGGCTCTTTATAGGAGTTTGCATGTTTTAGTTGTCCATGTATTGAAGCATCAGTTTTTTGGAACTATTGTTCTTTGTTTTTTTTTTTTTTTTTTTTTTTTTTTTTTNATGCACTACTAAAATTATCTTGTTCCTATTGAATAGATTTCATTTAATGGAAGATTCGTGACAGAGGAGAACAACATTGCCCTACTAAATAATGATGTGCAACGAATCCGAAAACGATTTTGTCGAGCTTTACGATTTTTGTAACCGGAAACAAAATCAGATATGTTTATGAACTAGCAAAGGAGAAAATAGTTTCGGAGATAGGCAAATCTGTGGACCCTCCTCGCCACGTCAACATTGATAAGCACTGGACTTGCCCTATCTGATTTACAAGCTGAGGAGAGGTATTATGTTAGTAAATATCATCATTTATTTTGTTATAACTGCGTGAAACGTTATATAGAGGTGAGGCTACTTGAGGGAAGTGTGCCGAGATGTCATGATTATGGCTGAAAATCGTACCTGACTCTTGAGAGCTGTGGCCATCTTTTGACACCTAAACTAAGAGACATGTGGCAAAAAAATTACAAGGAGGACTCAACTCTTGTATGGGACAGAGTTTATTGCCCTAACCCAAGATGCTCCGCTTTATTGTCGAAAATCGAGCTCTCTACATGAATTGGAGAAGCTGAAGTTAGGAGCTGTTGAATCAGATGCGGTGAACCCTTATGCATCAACTGCAAAGTTCCATGGCATAATAACTTGTCATGCTAGGACTACAAGAGATTGCCCATATCCTACATAAAATGATGGGAAGCTCACAGCTTTGGCAGATGACAAAATGTGGCGTCAATGTGGAAAGTGTCAACACATGACCGAACTTTCAGAAGGATGCATCAAAGTAACATGCAGGTATTATCATTTAAAGACACATTATATCTATTATTATATTATATTATATTCTATTATTTTAGAATTTGATTTATGATTTTTCCTAAGTACTGTTTATTGTTGATGTATAGGTGTGGCTATACCTTTTGCTACACATGTGGAGCCGAATGGAAGCAAGGCGGTTGCTCTCATCGAGCAAAGATGCATACAGTTATTTGTTCTTGTATGATTTTAGTTTCTGTTATCATTTTAATTATCATTTTGTTCTTGTTTAATTTGTGTAGACTAAAAGAATCGGTTAGGTAGATTAAATTGTGTAGGTTGCTAAATTTTCTAATTTCCTTCATGCATATGTCACACAATTCCAAATGAAAAAAAAAAGAAAAAAAGGAAAAAACAATTAACAAAAAAAAAGTTCAATTGTTTTTTTTCTATATAAAAACATTATATACTTATAGTAGTTTTTCTTTTTGGTAAAAGACCAGGCGATCAAGGCCACCCGCAATTTATCAAAATGGCAAAAAACAACACACAGACTATTCGAGAGCTTGAGTGCTTAAGAAGATCATCCCTGAACAGTGGCTCAATTACATCCGGAACAGAATCAAAACTATGAAAACCTAATGATAATGAAAAAAAATAGTTCGTTAACTCATCACCCAGATAGGAGATACCCAGCACAGCCCATTTGTTGTGCTCATCTAGATGAGTGATTATCCAATTCACGATTTTTATGAGCATCACTTTATCGGCGGTGTCTGATTAATTGTGTACGAGAGACTAAAAAAAAGTATCCAATCAAATGAAAAAATAATTATAATCAATATCCAAAAACTATATCTGTAGAGCAAAATGAATATAAGTTGATTTAAGAAACTAGATATTAGTTATCTTTAGTGACATGTTCAAACTTTAATACCTTACCCAAAGAGTAATATATCTGCGTGGAATGGACAATATCTTCACCTAATTTCCATGTGTTGCCAACTGCAATCATGGTTGCATCTTCCCCACGAAATCCAAGGCGATTGCATGTGGCGATCACGTTAGCTACAACGTCAGAAGGATTGGGCATATCATCAACCCGATTATTTTCCATCTCCCAAAAGAATCGTATAATGGTTGCAGTATAATCAGTTTTTCCTCGTCGTCAAAGAAGCTGGTGTGCAAGTATATTATCGGATAAGAGACTGATATGTATAAATTTTACACCTTTTGATGATGCATTTGTCATTCATTTTGTTCTCTTAACTCATTGCTTTGTATTGTTTTTAGTCTCTTTTGCATAACATGCATATCTAGGTAGTCTTTGCATTGGTCTTGCACGCATCTTGCATTTTGGAGTTGTTTCAGGTGTTTTAGGAGGTGTCCAAACCATCAAATGCAAACAAGGATCAGGAGAGCAGTTAAGCGACTCGATCTACACTACCCAGTGACACAAGCTTCCACGTCTTTGATCGAGTCGAGTGAAGATTTTACTTTGGGATTAAGCTTTTGACGTCTTCATCAAAGTTGTATAGAATTGAGTCATCTTTCCAATGCACTTTATTTCAAACCAATCGGAGTTGTGGTTCATGAGTTATCTCCGTTTTAGTGAATGCACGTACGTTCAGAAGTCCGACTCGACCCGCTCGCAAAGGGGAGCTCCCACTCGATCGGATGTTAGACGCGACTCGACCAAGACGTCCCAGGATGGCTCCTGAGCACCCTCAAGATGCGACTCGATCAGCAGTTCCCAGACGACATTCTCAAGCCGCGACTCGATCGACACTCTCACGTCGCGAATCGATCGACACTCTGACGATGCGACTCGATCGATGCTCTTAAACCGACGTCCTGGTTTTGTCCCGAAGACGCATCCAAGAAGGATTCCCGAACCGACGTTCTATATTGTCGTTTTATGTTTTAGAGATTTCCATGTTTTACTATAAATACGTTTTGTTAAGTTTTCACTCGAACATATATCTTTTATCTCGTTTTTGTTCTTTCCCCTAAGGTTTACCCTAGCCACCAAAAACGCTTGACACTTTGTATCCCGATATCTTTGAATTTGTTCAGTATTTTGATTGGATTTCTTCTTAAAACTTGTTCATCTCATTTTTATCTATCTTAGGATGCTTGAATTAATGTTTTCTGAGTTTATATCTTTGACTATGATTTTCGGATCTGAGTAGTGTGGTAGTTCTTGAGGATGGGATAGATTAGGTGGAGGATCTTAGGATGTAGAGTATTTAAGCTTTGATTGTATGATTCCCTTCTGGACTAGAGTTAGAAATACTAGTTTCTCTCTGATCAATTGGAACTGGGTTTTAGACATTTCCGCATCCAAAAGGTGTTCGATGAAATGTTTGACCAACTAGTGCCAGAGACTTACGTTCCTAGCCTAAGAGATTAGTTGTCTAGGATGTTTGTTGACGTGAATGAACTTGATTTTCATGCCATGCTTGATCATGTTTCTCTAGCGAGAGCTAGGTTTGGAAGTGGTTGAGTTTGAGTAGCTTCTGTCAAGAGATTGGATTAGCTAAGTTGTGATGTTCATTGTTTAGGGATAGTTTGCTTGTGGCATGTTAAACACTTTGTAGACTAGGATACTCTACCGACATCAATTACTCCCATCCTTAGAACTTCTATCTTATCTGATTGTTTCTGCATCCTTAAGCTTGTTCTTTATTTCTGTTCTAATAGCTTGCTCATTTGTCTCTGCTCGTTTAGCTTGTTTTTGCTCTCTTAAGTTATTGCATTTTAGCTCTTGTTCTGTAAACTTGTTTTGTTCTTGCATCTCGTTCACTCTAGGTTGTTAGACAAAAACTCATTTCGAATATGGCTTAACTTGTGACTGCTTGATTGCATCTTGAGTGATAGTAAAGATTCCCATTTGGATTGACACCTTCTGTACTACAACTGCATAAGGTTAATTGAGACCTGCTAAGATAGACACACAAAAATCCTAGTATCAGAGACGCGGCAAGATGTGTTTCCCGTTCCAAAAGATATACGTCTAGGTTATATATGTGGAATAATCTAGCTAAAATCAAAGTGAAATACAGTATTATAATTTAATTTAACTTCTCTAAGAAAACTGCAAAAGATATATAGAGTACTTTGAAAATATAAGTAAATTACTTAATTTTTTAACAAACACGGATTGTGTTTAGTTTTTATGGACGGATTGCAAAACATCATACTGGTTCTAACTGGTAAAAGAAAACTATTATGTCCGTATTGTAGCAACGGTACACCTAGTCGTTGATAACAAATGTGCAGGTCATGCACAATTGAATATGAGTTACAAAACGAAAACAAATTGTTCATAACATATTGCATATATGTTATTTATGTAGGTAATTCACATTTAAGTGTATTAATTTATTGTTCAACCATTAACATGGTGGAGAAAACATTACCAAAATTATTTAACTTAATTGTGTTTTGAATGCTTATAGTTGCGTTTTATTGTAAGAAAAAATAGTAGTATTATAGAAAGGCCCAATAAATGTAGGAAACCAATTTATGGTTTATTAATTGTATAGTTAGAATGATAAAGTAAGAATTTGGAGGGAGCGCTGGATCAATGAGAAGTAAAGACATCTCGAAAGCATTGGAGACAGATCTTTGACCTTATGAATACACACAGTTGTTAGTCTAAAAACGGATATATAGGTTTTATAATCTATATATTCAAGAGAATAAATCGTGTTTACCTTTGAAAGAATTCACTTTAGCAAAACGCAGCAAACATATCAATGTCTTGAGACGATTGTTTTCACATGCGGCTAACATGTTTTCAGAAAACTTACCCCATAGTGTACATGCTAAACGTTCATCCCTGAATATTGACAATCGTTTTTTAAATCGGATTTTAAAACTTAGCCAGTAAAAAATTGTAGTTGTTAGTTTCGGTAGTATAATACCTAGTGTCCCTGAGTTCAAACGCAAGCTTCTTCTTGAACTTGTTGTCCACTTCATGGGTTTTCATTTCACCAACGTTTACAACTTGGCCAATCACATCTGTAATGGAAAACATTTACTTGAGTTTAAAACCCAAATTTATATTTCATATCTAATAAATAATCATATATATATATAGTAGAATTTTCTGAGAATACTAACCAATCCAAATGTTCTCATTCAAAGTTGGCTAGTTGAGAATAGTCTGGAAATCAACCAAGTCCAGGTAGATGGCATCAAACAATGAGAAACATGGCACAATTCTGGAAGTGTTCAACAAAGACATTTGGTAAACATGCTTTGTGACCCTAAATCTTCCAGTAGCCTTAGTCAATGAAAAATTCTCAATGGTTCTCCATTGACCAGGGACGATCATACGCTGGAACTTATGTAGCTGGTTTTTCTTGACAGTCGCATTGATCAAAGTACCCTAAACAGAAAAAAAACTTATTCATAGTAAGTGTCTAATTTTTGCAAAATATTCTAAACATCAAGGTATGAAGTTTATGTGTAGTGTTGGTAAGCTTACAGATACATCAGCGAGGACCATTTCGAGGGTCTCACCAGAGTAGCTGGTATACTGCTGCCAGCTATGGATGATTTTGACCTGGATCTTCCAAACAGTCTTGAAAGGCTTGATGGATGCAATATCAATTTTTCTTAAGTTGGCAGCCATTTCGGAAGATAAAGTGAGAAGAGATGAAAGCTTTGTTGGAAGGTATGATGTTGATGTGTTAGAGTAATCAGTATTTATAGGTAAACCTAAATTTTATCATAATTGATTTAGCAATTAATTCGGTAATCAAATTTTCGTAATTTTAGTCAAATGAGTATTCGATACAGTGGTTAGATATCAATTAGGGGATTACAAATCAGGTAAGCATATATGTCAGGTAAAATTGTGAGATCTTAGAAGTATGTAGAAGAGATATTCCGGCCTATAGTGGTAAAATGAGATCCGAGAATCATATAAATTTTGAATTTATGATTAATATGTCATATCTCGTATAACTAATGTTAATGTTGCCTAAATTGTAGGATTAAATTTTGAATTTATGATTAATATGCCATATCTCGTATAACTAATGTTAAGGTTGCCTAAATTGTTGGATTAATCTTTATCAGATTTGTTGTGAGAAATTATGAGATCTTAGGAGTATGTAGAAGAGATAATTCTGGTAATCATATGTATTTGGTATGAATTTGAGATCTTAAGAGAAAATTAAGAGATATGGGAATCTTATATTTTTTGAATTTATGATTCACTGCCATATCTCTTATAATAAATTTATATGTTGCCTAAATTGTAGGTTCAATCTTTACCGGATTTGTTGTGAGGAATGATACTCGGTTTTGGTTCGAGGAATCAAAATTTGGAGGTGTTATTTGGATCACCCAAGCAGAGATTTCGGATATATTTCAACCCGGATCCGAGATAGTAAATTTCGGGTTAATTTTAGTTATGACCTGATCCGAAAAAAATTTGTACTTCTCTTTTACTATATTAGAAATTCATATCCGGCTGTCTTATCATCTTTTCATGCCTTTTGCCCCCTTCGTCTTCCCGAGACATCACTTTCCGTCTATCTTGATATCTTTGGCCTGATGGACTCCCTAACCTTGATTTTCTCTAAGTGTTAGAGGATGGAGTCAATTAGTGTAGTGGTTTTTTGACAAAAACTTATACTGTCAAAGTATGCGATAAACGTTGCTAGCTAGAATTTCAACTGGCTATGTATTTCAAAAAACAATGTGTTGGACCGAAAGTACGAAATTGGAGTACTAATGTACTATAGTGGCCAAACTTCACGATTAGAATACAATATGTTTCTTGTAGTGAATTCCTTATGAGATATGGTGGAAACACATTGGAATGGCTTGTAGATGCCTTAAAAACAAGACCAATATTTAACCAAGAATCAATGTTGGATTCATAACCACGGTGGTTAAACCACCATTACTCCGATGAATATTCAGGTTAAAAATTGCGCGAAGAGATAATGTATGATAAGGTAGATAGAAACTACATAAAAAAAAATTATCTAAACAAAAAAAAAATAGAAAAAAAATGTACTTAATATATCTCAAACAACAAATAAATGTTTACAATCATGTATAGTAATAAGGTAAAACGAATAATATTTAATATATATATATATAGTTGGAAATTAGAAGAATTCACCATAAAAAAAAATTAACAAAACATTCGCCAACTTAACAAAGGTTTATCGAACTAACCCAAATAACGTAAACACGAAAATCTTGGATGCAGCTTGAGAATTGAGAAGCATTACTTGCCCAGTTGCCCGACATGTTTGCTTTTCTGTTTTCAACAATATCCCAAATTTAGCTTATTTTAATTTTTAAAAATTTTGGTGAAGAATTTTTCCTTTGTTTGAATAAGATTAGGTTTTATATATGACCTATTCTTAAAAGCTAATTTTCTTCTGCGTTTAGTTGGAGCCGCCTCTGCTCTATATATAAATCTGAAACCTTAACCCTCAAAGGAAAAAAAATATATATATCTGAAAGTATGCACAAGAAAAACATGAAGAAAGAAGGAGATCTTGTACGAGAAGATGCCCCAAAACCCACCATTGGAAAACCCTCAGCGGGAGATCTAAGTTCTGACTCGTACATCCTTTACTTCAAGGGTTTGAGAAACTGGCAGTGGCAGACAGCAACGGGTTTAACATTGGCTGGATTTGGGGTTGCAATTAACAGAGAAGACGATGATAATATCTTGTTTCAGATGAACGGGCTACTTGATGACTCAGATGTTTCAATTTGGGAGGTTGAGTTTATGGCATTGAAGCTAGGACTAAACAAAGCCCTAAGTTTGGGGATCAATCATATCTCATTTTACTGCGATGAGCATGATATTTTCGAATTGGTAAGTTTTGTTTGCTTTTAGGGTTTACATGATGTATATTTTGTTTCTCAATATATTTATTGATCTTTTTTTCCCTTTAATAAATTAGGTCATGGGGAGATTGGCTCCTACGAGTGAGAAAATCGCCTTGTTGATGGATGATGTGCAAAGCATCAGACAAAAATTTACAACGAGCATCCCTGTTCTTGTGACTAGAACTCGGACTAAGTTTGTCTTTGATCTCGCAATGGAAACACTACCCAAGCCTCTTTTTGGTAAAGCTGGTAATATGTTTTCCGTCGCTTGCTCTCATCGGTTCGGTGTGGAGTACATGAAAGAACAAATAGAACTGATGCTAAACAAGGGAGGTCTACCTAGGTGTCCTCATCCTGGCTGCAAATCAAACCTGACTCTTCGAAGTTGTGCCCATCTTTTGACACCTAAACTAAAAGAGATGTGGGAACAAAGGGTCAATGAGGACTCAATCCCTGTATGTGACAGATTCCATTGCCCTAATCCAAGGTGCTGGGGTTTGATGTCCAAGACCGAGCTCCTTGAATCTAGTGAAGATGGAGTTAGGAGAAGCTGCTATAAATGTCGGAAACCCTTTTGCATTAACTGCAAAGTCATGTGGCATAGTAACTTGTCGTGCGCGGAGTACAAGAGGTCTGGTGGAAAGCCTAGTACAACATTGTGGCGTCAATGTAGAAGTTGCCAGCACATGAACAAACTATTCGACCGACGCATCACTGTAACTTGCAGGTATATATATATATATATATCATTTATAATCACATTATTATGATTCAAATTCTCTTTGGAGATTTGGTAATGTTTTCAACTAATGTAATGTTTCATGGTTGATGTGTGTAGGTGTGGCTATAGGTTTTGTTACAAATGTGGATCTCAATGGAAGTTTGGAGGTTGCTTTCATCATCACCAATTTCTGATGAAGGTGGTGGTTGCTTTAGTCTTCTTTTTTATTCTTTTTTATGTTTAGCAAATTTTAAGCACACGCCATGTAGATGATCATAATCTTGGCACGTAGCTAGGGCCTAAGACCATCTCAAGTTCTCACCAAAAAGAAAAAATAATCAAATATAATAAAAATGCATGAGAGAGATGAAGATGCGTTTCTCTTCTCACTTTTAGCATATTATTTGTCACTTGTGTAATTTTTTAATTTAAAATTTTAATAAAATAATCAAAGTCAGAAAATATAATATTTTAGAAACTCAATGAGTCTTTATCTCATGTAGCTCCTCTAAAAAGCAGTAGTCTCATACCCACTATGTATGTGATGATAAAAATAATACTATGTTTAGTTTCAAATTAATTTGAGATACTCACTTAATTTTGAGGCTCCATTGGTTAGATATCCACTAAATATCTCTCTATAAAACAAAAAAAAAAGTAAGATGAAAATCGATAAATAAATTTAGTATAAATGGGAAACGAATCAATCAAAAACTAGGGACAGTATCTGGGTATGTTTTAGCATTGATTCTGGTACGGGTAAAAATCCCAAACTAATTCCAAACTCAAACGAAGATAGTTAAAGCTCGTAAAGCCAAGTAAAGAAGTAAGAAGAAGCATAGTTTCTAGGAAGAAGAACATGTAGAATCACTTGTGAAGAAGAAACCAACCAGACGAATTAATTTTTATTGGAAGAAGAAACGACATCAGAAGAAGATGGGTCGATGATCGGAAGAAGAAGCGACGTTCACATCGCCGTTCTTTGTTTTACAATTTAGGTAACATTCTGGGTTTGATAGTAAATTACATTATTAGTGTAATCTGATAGAAAATATTCTAAAATAGCATTAAAACAAGTTTTATGGACAATAATAATATACATTCCATAAATTTCTAAAACTAACACTATTTAACAAATTAAAATATTTAAAATTAATTTAAGGTGTAGTTTTGAGGGGGTAGGATTTATTATTTTGCATTTAGAATTTTATTTTGAAAGATTAATTTTGATATATAATTATAAATTTGGAATTTTAGAGATATTGTGCAAAATTTAGAAAAAAAACTTATTTTAGTGCTATTTTTGAGAATCTCTCTATTTGATAAGCCCATCATCGATTATTTAAGGGAGATTTTAAAAAATAGCACCAAAATAAGTTTTTATCCAAAATTAGTACAACATTTCTAAAATTCCAAAAATAACATTAATTAATCTTTTAAAATTAAATTCTAAATTCAAAATACTAAACCATATCCCTCAAAACTATACCCTAAATGTGAAAATGAGAATCCAAACCTGAAAAACAAAATTCTAAAAATTAATTTTAAATAATTTAATGTGTTAAATAATGTTATTTTTGGAAATATATTGAATTTGTGTTATAGTTGTCCATAAAACTTGTTTTAGTGCTATTTTAGAGTATTTTTCATTATAAAATATGATGCTAAAAGTTTAAATTTTAAGAAAAACATATTAAAATTTTAAATATGGTAGAAGTTTTCTGCATATTAATAAATGATTTATACAAAATTTAAATATAATTAAATAGCTAAAAACATCTGAAATAATATTTTAATATGTTATACTTATAATCACATCCATACCATGATGACCTAATAATAAAAGTTGATTTTTTTTAACACTTAGTAATCACATAAACAGATAGCCTGGATGTTTTCCTAGTTATTATTAAACGGGGTTTGTCTAAGCGACTAACACTTAAACGGGGTTTAGACATTCAACTTACCCATTTTTTAGAAGACCAATTTTTAGTACTTAACCAATTCTTATCAAAATAGAATCTATAGCAGCTAAATTTTATAAAATTGTTTTTGTTTTTTTAATCACAAATAGAATTGACTAACCTAAATAACTCAAACAAAATAGAATTGGGCTTTATTCTATTGTGCCCAATTGGTTAAAAAATCTGCAGTGGATTGAGATCAAGCGTTGTAAAGAACTTTTATGCAACTTGAGAAATCAGAAGCATCACTTGCCCGACAAGTTTCATTTTCTGTTTCCAATAATTATCCTTAATTCATATTAAAATTTTCGTTTATTTTCCTCTTTCTTAGATGTTTTCTTAGGCGTAAGGTAAACATGTATTCCTAAAAGCTAAATATCCTTTCCTACCAAAAACAAAAAAAAAAAAGCTAAATATCCTTATGCGTTTAGTTGGAGCCGCCTCTGCTCTCTATATATACTACGAGTCATTAAACCTTACGCCTCAAGGAAAAAAAAACTGAAAGTATATGCAGAACAAATACATGAAGAAAGAACGAGAAGATGCCCCAAAACCCTCACCGGGGGATTTAAGTTTTGACTAGTACACCCTTTACTTCAAGGGTTTGAGAAAGTGGCAGAGAGATACGGAGTTTCGGACCGGATTTGGGGTTGCAATTTGCAGAGAAGACGATCGTGATAATCTCTTGTTTCAGTTGAAGGGGCCACTTGATGAGACCCTCCTTTCAATTTGGGAGGCTGACATTATGGCCTTGAAGCTAGGACTAACCAAAGCCCTAAGTTTGGGGATCAATCATATCTCAATCTGCTTTGATGATCCTGAGCTTTTCGAATTTGTAAGTTTTCTTGGCTGTTAAGGTTCTCATAATGATGTGTATTTGTTTGTTTCAATACCCTAATTGATGATTTGCCCTTTGAATATGATTAGGCCATGGGGAGATCCGCGCCTAAGAATGAGAAAATCGTCTCGTTGATGGAAGATGTGCAACGTATCAGACAAGGATTTGTAACGAGCATCCCTCTTCTTGTGACTGATAGTCAAACTAAATTTGTGTGTGATCTCGCAATGGAAACAATAGTTTCTGACGTGAGAGTACCCACTACGCCCCGTGCTGCTGGAGCTGAGAAGATGTTTTGCGTTGATTCGTGCCTTCATAAGTTCTGTGTGGAGTACATGAAACAACATATAGAACTGAGGCTAAACCAGGGAGGTGTACCAAGATGTCCTCATATTGGCTGCACATCAAGCCTGGATCTTAAAAGCTGTGCTCATCTTTTGACACCTAAACTCAAAGTGCTGTGGGAACAAAGGTTTAAAGAGGAATCAGTTCCTGTATGTGACAGATTCCATTGCCCAAATCCAACATGCTGGGCTTTGATGTCCAAGACCGAGCTCACTGAATCTAGTGAAGATGGAGTTAGGAGAAGTTGCTATGAATGCCGTAAACCGTTTTGCATTAACTGCAAAGTTCTGTGGCATAGTAACTTGTCGTGCGATGAGTACAAAAAAAGGTCGTTGGGTCGAAAGCCTAGTACAACAGTGTGGCGTCAATGTAGATGTTGCCAACATATGAACAAACTATCGCAAGAACGCACCGTTGTAACTTGCAGGTATCATCTCTAATCACATTCTATAGTTATTACTTATTATTATGTGTCAAATCCTCTTTGGACCATTTGATTATGTTTTTGGCTCTGTGATGTAATGTTATGTACTTATGTTCATGGTTATGTGTTTAGGTGTGGCTATAGGTTTTGCTACAAATGTGGATCTCAATGGAAGTCTGGAGGTTGCTCTCATCGTAGCCAATTGCTGACAGATGTGTTGGTTTCTCATCAAGTCCTTTTTTCTCTTTTTTTATTTTTGTTAGCAATTCCTATAGTCCTGGGACCTAGATAGCTAGGTGCTACGATTGTGGTTTTGGTTTCTATTATTTTCCCCGTGGCTTCTACATAGACTATTTACATGAGATTGGTATGGTTTTTTTAGTCTATGTGTTTTGGATTCACACCTAAATTAATAGTTGTTTTGAAACACCTTCCATCACTTTTTTTTTTTTTTTTTTTTTTTNTAAGACATTATTTTTTAACCGTATGCATAAGACTAAAATATGCATATTTTGGAAGCCTGAAAAAGTATGTATGTGTCCCATTACAATCCACTAATTAACACTCATGAGTTAGACATAAGTAACTTTTGTTACTTAAAGGTCAAATACTTAATAAAATCATACATATATATATATATATAATTTATCAAAAGGTGAATTAATTTAGTGCTCTAATTTTTAAAGATATTATTTACTTTTTATCTTTATGTAAAATTCAAAAATTTGGAATAATGTAGTAGGAATGACATACCTCATACTACTGTATGTACTTTTTTGTTCGCGAATCAATCTAAAAAGGTAAAATAACGACTTAACATATCTTACGTCAAATAATTCAACTTTACCTTTAAAAAATAAATTACTTATGAATCTAAAAAAAATCAACTGCAATTTGTAGAATGTTTTAGTCCGTTTTAAAAACACGATAATGCTTTTGATTAAAACAATAATAAATTAATTATATAGTCATTAAATTCTATAAAGTATGTATATAATTTATATTATTAATTCATCTTAATCTGTTTTATAAATATGTAAGAATTATTCTTCATTCTGTAAACTTGCAAGTCTAAATTTTCACCGCTTAACATTGTCAATATATATCAGGTCAGACGGCTTGGGTTGTCTAGTGGCCGTAAAGCTGATGAACTTCATAAAATTGAGAAAGGGTAATAAGTTAATTATAAATGTTGGGAAAAAAAACATACAATCGAACTTGTAATTATGTTTGCATCAAACTTTATCCTTATCAACAACCCACAAAACCGGTCATACTATTTTTTGAAGCAAAATGAATATAATAAAACCAAAACAAAAACTAAGTCATGCACATGATGGTAAGGCACTCTGGTGAAGGCGCAAGCGGATGTTATGGCGGCGTTGGAAGATAGACATGGCGAGCACCATGATGGCAACTTCCAGCCTTGGCTCCACATTGGTAGCAAAACTTATGTCCACATCTACAACGAAAAAAAATAATTTGATTAAAACATTATTATAAGAAAAGAAAAAATCAGATAAAAACATATATAGCAATTCGAATGTTATTAGTTGAGATGGTACCTGCAAGTTACTTTGATGCATCCTTCTGAAAGTTCGATCATCTGTTTGCACTTTCCAAATTGACGCCACATGTTCCGAATTCCTAAAACTTTAAGCTTTATATCATCAGCAGTAGGATGTGGGCCCAATTTCTTGTAATACGACAAGTCACTATGCCACGGAACTTTACATTTAATGCAAAGGAGTTGACCGCATTCGAAGCATTGTCTTCTAAATCTAGCTTCTTTTGTAAATTTAGAGAAAGTATCTCCAAACTCCAGCTTCTTTAATCGACATTAATGCCGAGTAGCTCGGGTTTGGGCAATAAATTATATCTGCAATAGGAATCGTGTCTTCTTTGATCTTTTGTTGCCACATCTTTCTTAGATTAGGTGTCAAAAGATCAGCACAGTTTCCAAAAGTCAGCTTGGACTTGCAACAGTGATGAGGACATCTAATCACACCTCCCTCGAGTAGCCTCACCTCTATATGTCGTTTCACACACTTGGAACAGAATTGATGACAACATTTATCAACACAAAACATCTGATTAGGGTCAATATTATCATCTAAACATATACCGCAAGTCGTTTTGCGAGGAGGATTCTTCACAAGCCTGCTGGATTTAGTAAATATAGCTTCCTTTGCTTGTTTATAAGCATGTCTGATACTATTTCGGGGTACCAAAATATGAAAGCTGGATGCAAATTGTTGACTTATACGTTGCATATTTATTCACAATTCACCGATCAGAATCAATTGTGAAGGAAGTTCGATGAAATTTATAAATTTAAATAGGGATCGAACAAGTAACGCAAAAGACAATAAATAAAAATAATAACACCGTAAGAAGGAACAACGTAAGCAAAAACCAAAAAGGATTGGTGATTGATATCATACTCTCTTTTTTAACCAGTGTAACATTATAATTGCAAAAGTTAGAGTATAATAATGAAAAGTTATCGAGAATGAAAGTGAATATTTAAAAAGTTAGAAAATCAATCAATTGAATATATAATAAAACTAGAATTGGGTACGTACATGAGGGAAATATATTCTTAATTAAAACAAACTTATTTGATATTAATCCTTTAGACAATATTTAGTTATAAATGTTAAATGATACTATTATATGTATATTTTCGAAATTAATTAAAAAATTCTAACAACTTGATTAGAAGAAATCGAATTTTGATTCCCTTTCAAAACTGAAAACATATTCCATGCATCTTTTCTTTGTAAGGGCAGAAAATACTTTAAAACAATATTTCATTCTTTAAGGGCATCAAAATAGAAAATCAAAGGTAATCGGAATATATTTAAGTTTGCTCCTAATTTAATCATATCATATTAAAACAACTGATCATACTATTTTATGAAGCAAAAAAAAAAAAATCTAATAAATATAAGTACCAAAACGAAAAGTAAGCCATGCGCAAAGATCGATGGTAAGCTACTGCTGTGATGGCCTTGTAGGAAAGATGTTGTAAAAATGATGATCGCAATCTCCAGCCTTGGCTCCACATTTGTAACAAAACCTATGTCCACATCTACAATGAAAAATGGAATGATAAATCAGATATTATCAATCATATAAAAAAGTTCAAAAGTAAAATGTTTTTTGTAACAGATATGGTACCTGCAAATTACTTTGATGCAGCCTTCTGAAAGTTCGATCATTTGGTTGCACTTTCCACATTGACGCCACAACCTTTGATTTGCTAAAGCTTTGAGCTTTCTATCACCTGCTGTAGAATTTGGATCCAGTTTCATGTAATCATTGCACGACAAGTCACTATGCCACGGAACTCTACAGTTGATGCAAAGGAGGTGAAAGCATTCGAAGCAGTGTCTTCTAAATCTAGCTTCTGTTGTAAATGTAGAGAAGTATCTCCTGACTCCAGCTTGTTTAATAGGTTTAGAGAGCTTTTTTATTGACATTAAAGCTGCGCACGTCGGGTTTGGGCAATAAATTCTATCTGTTATAGGGATCTTGTCCTCTTTGATCCTTTTGTTCCACGTCTTCCTTAGTTCAGGTGTCAAAATATCAACACAGCTTCCAAAAGTCAGCTTGGACTTGCAGCGGTAATGAGGACATCTAATCACACTTCCCTCGAATAGCCTCAACTCTATATGTCGTTTCACACAGTTGGAACAGAACTGATGACGACATTTATTAACACAAAACATCTGACTAATGTCTAAATTATCATCTAAACAGATACTGCAAGTCATCTTGTGACTAGACATGCCTTGCATAAAAGTATCTATGATATTATGTCTAGCCAACAAACTCTGAAAGCTCGACGCAATTTGTTGGCTTATACGTTTCATAATTATTCACAAAGATTGGAACCAGCGAGAAAAAGTTCTCTTAATTTTATTAACGTGAAAAAAGAGATTATCAAAAATGTCAAAAAGAATTTGTGTAAAATCGAAACCCTAAGCAAAAGGGATTCGATATTATCTCTAAAAAAAAAATATTAGTAGCTCATAATTGAAAAAAATACAAACGTAATAATGAAAAAAAAAAATTGGTGGCCGCAAATATAAAAGATTTTATATAAAATTAGTGATTATCTCTATTAAGAACAAAACATAATACGTAATATAACTTCTGAGAAACTTAATACGTCTAGCTTCTTCATTTCTTTTCCAACCAAAAACTTGAAACTAGACAATCATGGAAAGATATGAAGTAGGCTTTGTTTCTAAGAAACAAAGAGTAACCAAATCTTCGTCGGCAAAATATGTCGATAACGTTGTCTACAGATTGTATTTTAAGGGTTTGGTTAGCAATGATATTGCAGCAGATATTACTGCGGAGCATGATGGGAAAAAGATGGCGATGGCTGGTTTTGGAGTTGCAATTTGCAATCCGAAAGATGAGTTGTTGTTTGAGATAAAAGAACCAATGAACGACGCCAAGATCAACATCGAAAGAGTTGAGATTAGGGTTTTGGTTCGTGGATTAAGTGAAGCACTCGATTTAGGGATCAGAAAGCTTGTGATTTATTGTGATGACTCTTCGATTTACCAAAATGTAAGTCTTTTTTTGTTTCTCTACTTTGTTATATGCACTTAATATATATTATTCATGACACCCTAAATTGGCTGGTTAGGGGTTAATTAATTAGTATTGCGTTATCAAAACTTAAAGTGCTTAAACTATACAAATAAAAAATTATTTCTTTCTTATGTTTTAGCCCTTAACTAGATGGTTTTGAATACTTGCTTGAACGCACTTGTGAGAAATAATTTTTGCAAACATTACCGTGAATATATATTTGGTATTTGTATATCTCGCTACAAGAAAACACGGTTTTTCCGACTACAATCGGCGACTAAATGTGTAATCGTTAAATTTAATAACTATTTTGCGACTATTTAGCGACTATTTTGCGACGAATCATATATACTCGTGTATTAGTTGCTAGTTTGCGACAAAAATATTGAATCGTTAAATTAGTCGCTAAATGGCGACTAAAAAGCGACGAAGTAAGGAAGTTGTGAATGTTGTTGCAAAATAATCGCTGATTTAGCGACTAATTGTGTAGTTGCACGTGTTGTCGTAAATTTGGCGACTATTTTGCGACTTATGCGGCGGGTCGTAAAATTTTGTCGCACATTAGTCGCTAATTTAGCGACTGATTGTGTAGTTGCTGTTTTGTCGTAAATTTGGTGACTATTTTGCGACAAAAGTTTGCGACCGCAGCATATGTCGCAAAATAGTCGCTAAAAGTTGGTTTAAAGCACGTTTTTAGCAATCCGGAGTAGGTGTACCTGTATTTGGTGACTACGTGATATTGTCACTTTTTAGTCGCTAAATATACCTATATAAACTGAGCTCAATAAACGTTTTTCTCACTCACAGAAACACACGAAGCAACACCAAAAAAAACGAGATCATAGAGATTTATAATAATGTCAGGAAGTTACAATTATAGTAATTTCCGGGAGTGGATGTACAAGAGGATCGATGAGGTGGCGGAAAATTTTACAGAAGAGTTCAGAACCGGGATGGAGCAGTTCATACAATTTGCAAATAGCCAGCCTTTTGCAAAAGAAAATGGGGGTAAGTTTTTTTGCCCTTGTAGTAGGTGCAAAAACGAGAAGCATTTTCTAGGGACTAGAATTTGGAACCATCTTTTTAGTTATGGGTTTATGCCAGATTATTATGTTTGGTATAAGCATGGGGAAGAAATAAATATGGATATAGGAACGAGTACTGTTGATCCGACATTTATTAGTGGGAGTGAGGAAGTGGGTAATGTAGTAGAAGATAGATATGTGGATATGGTGAATGATGCATTTCCTTCTAATGTGGGTTTTGATGATAACTATCAATGGGATGGGGATTATAAGAGCGTAGAAGAACCAATACTTAACCATTCAAAAAAATTCTATGACTTGTTAGAAGGTGCAAAAAATCCAATATATGATGGTTGTCGTGAAGGTCACTCACAATTATCTTTAGCTGCTAGAGTTATGCAAAATAAGGCAGATTATAATATGAGTGAAAAGTTAGTGGATTCAGTATGTGAAATGTTGAGTGATTATTTACCAGAAGGAAACCAGGCTACGGGTTCTCATTACGAGACAGAGAAATTGATGCGCAATTCAGGACTCCCATATCATACAATTGATGTTTGTATAAACAATTGTATGTTATTCTGGAAAGATGACAAAAAGGAAGAAAAATGTTTGTTTTGTTATGCACCAAGATGGAAGCCTAAGAATGACCGACGCAGAACCAAAGTACCATATAGTCGTATGTGGTACGTACCTATTGATGATAGACTGAAGAGAATGTATCAGAGTCACAAGACTGCAGCAGCAATGCGATGGCATGCTGAGCACCAAGCAAAGGTGGGAGAAATGAGTCTTCCATCTGATGGAGCGGAGTGGAAGTATTTTCAAGAACAAAATCCTCAATTTGCTGAAGAACCCCATAACGTGTATCTGGGATTGTGTACTGATGGTTTCAATCCATTTGGGATGTCTCGTCACCATTCATTATGGCCAGTGATATTGACGCCATATAATCTACCCCCTGGTATGTACATGGATACTGAGTACTTGTTTCTTACAATTCTAAATTCTGGTCCAAACCATCCGCGAGCTAGTCTTGATGTCTTTCTCCAACCTCTTACTGATGAGTTAAAAGAGTTGTGGTCTACTAGAGTCGATACATACGATGTGTCCTTGGGCCAAAATTTCAACCTAAAAGCAGTACTGATGTGGACGATAAGCGACTTTCCTGCGTATGGCATGTTATCTGGATGGACAACACATGGTAAATTATCTTGCCCAGTTTGCATGGACGATATAAAGTCTTTTTATCTACCTAATGGAAGGAAGACATGTTGGTTTGATTGTCATCAGAGATTTCTTCCTCCTGATCATCCTCTGAGGAGGAATAAAAAAGACTTCCTGAAGGGAAAAGACGCTACAAGAGAGTATCCACCAGAGTCCTTGACCGGTGAGCAAGTTTATTCTGAGCGGTTGAATTCTGTAAATCCACCAAGAACCAAGGACGTCGGTGGAAATGGTCATGAAAGGAAGATGCATGGATATGGAAAGCACCATAACTGGCACATGAAAAGCATTTTATGGTCGCTACCGTATTGGAAGGACCTTAATCTCCAACATAATATTGATGTGCTGCATACAAAGAAGAATTTTTTGGACAACATAATGTACACTCTTATGCGTGTGAAAGGTAAATCAAAAGATTCTGTCATGTCAAGATTGGATATAGCAAAGTTCTGTTCTCGGCCACACTTACATCTTGATAGTAGGGGTAAAGCACCTTTCCCGCCCTACACATTGATAGACGAAGCCAGAAAAAGCTTATTGGAATGTGTATAATACTCGGTTAAATTTCCAGATGGCTATTCGGCAGACTTAGCTAGTTGTGTTGATATGGAAAATGGAAAGTTTTCAGGCATGAAGAGCCATGACTGCCATGTTTTCATGGAGCGGTTACTTCCATTTATCTTTGCAGAACTCCTTGACCGGAATGTCCACCTTGCGTTATCAGGTATATTAATTAATTATTTAAAAAATTGTAACACGAAACAAGTATATATATATATATGAAGTGATTAAAGGTTTCTCCGTAATTAATGTGATGAAGTTTGAATAAATATAATATTGCAGGGCTTGGAGCATTTTTCCGGGACTTATGCTCAAGAACTTTGCAAACAAGTCGACTTCAAATTCTAAAACAGAACAATGTTTTAATCCTTTGCAATTTGGAAAAGATATTTCCACCATCTTTTTTGATGTGATGGAGCACCTGCCTATACATCTTCCCTACGAAGCTGAACTGGGAGGCCCTGTCCAATATAGGTGGATGTATCCTTTTGAAAGGTTTTTCAAAAAATTGAAAGGAAAAGCAAAGAACAAAAGATATGCGGCAGGATCAATTGTTGAATCATATATCAATGACGAGATTGTTTATTTCTCTGAGCACTATTTTGCTGCGAACATACAAACAAAATCAAGGTGAGCAATTAAGAGTAACTATTTTTAAAGTGATATTTAATTTAATAGTCATAATAATTATTGTTTTAATTTTATGGTCAGATTAACAAGATTTGATGAAGGTGAAGCGTTTGAATATCATGTCCCTGGAGTACCCTCTATATTTACTCAAGTTGGCTGTCCCAATGGAGAAATGAATGAAATATGGCTTTCAGGTGATGACTATCGTTGCGCANCGGAATGTCCACCTTGCGTTATCAGGTATATTAATTAATTATTTAAAAAATTGTAACACGAAACAAGTATATATATATATATGAAGTGATTAAAGGTTTCTCCGTAATTAATGTGATGAAGTTTGAATAAATATAATATTGCAGGGCTTGGAGCATTTTTCCGGGACTTATGCTCAAGAACTTTGCAAACAAGTCGACTTCAAATTCTAAAACAGAACAATGTTTTAATCCTTTGCAATTTGGAAAAGATATTTCCACCATCTTTTTTGATGTGATGGAGCACCTGCCTATACATCTTCCCTACGAAGCTGAACTGGGAGGCCCTGTCCAATATAGGTGGATGTATCCTTTTGAAAGGTTTTTCAAAAAATTGAAAGGAAAAGCAAAGAACAAAAGATATGCGGCAGGATCAATTGTTGAATCATATATCAATGACGAGATTGTTTATTTCTCTGAGCACTATTTTGCTGCGAACATACAAACAAAATCAAGGTGAGCAATTAAGAGTAACTATTTTTAAAGTGATATTTAATTTAATAGTCATAATAATTATTGTTTTAATTTTATGGTCAGATTAACAAGATTTGATGAAGGTGAAGCGTTTGAATATCATGTCCCTGGAGTACCCTCTATATTTACTCAAGTTGGCTGTCCCAATGGAGAAATGAATGAAATATGGCTTTCAGGTGATGACTATCGTTGCGCACACGCATATGTTTTACGGAATTGTGACTATTTTCAACCAATTGAGAGGTATATAATTAGTTACATGTCACAAATTAGTTACATTTTAAGATATCTAATTCCACTATATTTTCTCATATACATTTGTGGTGATCTGGTCTTTCTATATTTAGTATGTTCGAGAATTATATTTCGGCAAAATATCCAGGACTTAGCGAGAAAGAACTCTCCTTGAAAAGAGCTGATGAATATCATTCATGGGTTAATCAATATGTATGTTAAATAATTTTTCGTGATATACCTATTTTACTTATTGTTATTATTTAAAATAACGGAACTTATATGCAGGTTACTTATTGGAACGCCTTCAATCCATTTCCTACTTGGGTTCAAGAAATTATCCATGGACCTTTGAACAAGGCTACAACATGCCCAATGTATTTTACAAGCGGTTATTTGTTTCATACAGAGAATCACGGTGCTGGACGAAAGACATGTAACTATGGGGTCTCTATTAAAGGTGAAAATTATGTGAATGCATCTGATGCTGCAGATTTCTACGGGACATTAGCTGATATCATAGAACTTGAGTATGAAGGGATGCTTGGGTTGAAGATCACACTATTTAAGTGCAAGTGGTATGACCCTGTTATTGGTAGAGGCACTCGCAGAAGTAATGGTGGCGTTGTAGAGGTTTTTTCATCCAGAAAGTACAATAAATATGAACCATTTATTCTAGGTATGTATATAAATTTCCACATTAATTATATATTGTCACTATCACCTTTATATATAATATGTGTAACCTTTACACGTTNAGTAACTATTTTTAAAGTGATATTTAATTTAATAGTCATAATAATTATTGTTTTAATTTTATGGTCAGATTAACAAGATTTGATGAAGGTGAAGCATTTGAATATCATGTCCCTGGAGTACCCTCTATATTTACTCAAGTTGGCTGTCCCAATGGAGAAATGAATGAAATATGGCTTTCAGGTGATGACTATCGTTGCGCACACGCATATGTTTTACGGAATTGTGACTATTTTCAACCAATTGAGAGGTATATAATTAGTTACATGTCACAAATTAGTTACATTTTAAGATATCTAATTCCACTATATTTTCTCATATACATTTGTGGTGATCTGGTCTTTCTATATTTAGTATGTTCGAGAATTATATTTCGGCAAAATATCCAGGACTTAGCGAGAAAGAACTCTCCTTGAAAAGAGCTGATGAATATCATTCATGGGTTAATCAATATGTATGTTAAATAATTTTTCGTGATATACCTATTTTACTTATTGTTATTATTTAAAATAACGGAACTTATATGCAGGTTACTTATTGGAACGCCTTCAATCCATTTCCTACTTGGGTTCAAGAAATTATCCATGGACCTTTGAACAAGGCTACAACATGCCCAATGTATTTTACAAGCGGTTATTTGTTTCATACAGAGAATCACGGTGCTGGACGAAAGACATGTAACTATGGGGTCTCTATTAAAGGTGAAAATTATGTGAATGCATCTGATGCTGCAGATTTCTACGGGACATTAGCTGATATCATAGAACTTGAGTATGAAGGGATGCTTGGGTTGAAGATCACACTATTTAAGTGCAAGTGGTATGACCCTGTTATTGGTAGAGGCACTCGCAGAAGTAATGGTGGCGTTGTAGAGGTTTTTTCATCCAGAAAGTACAATAAATATGAACCATTTATTCTAGGTATGTATATAAATTTCCACATTAATTATATATTGTCACTATCACCTTTATATATAATATGTGTAACCTTTACACGTTGATTGCAAAACAGCATCTCAAGTTTGTTATATTTCGTACCCAAACATAAAGAAACCAAAGCATTTGTGGCTCAATGTTCTAAAAGTAAATCCGAGGGGAAATATTTCTGGAGAACCAACTCTTTTGCAAATAGAAACTGATGATGTTGTATTGATCACTACAATTGAAGATGTCATAGTAGACAATTTAGAAAGGGGAGACCCAATAAATCTCGATTATGATGTTGCAGACGCGGAACCTGAAGATGAATTTATCTGTAATTTATCGTCTTCGGATGATGAAGAAGAAGACGATGAAGAACCCTGATACGTAAAATAAATTATGTATAAGATATGTAAAATAATTTACTGTTTAATAAACATTTGGAAGACCTTGTTAATTTCTTTAAGATTATTGTTTTATACAATAAGTATAACTTTTTTTTGTGTCATAAAAAAAAATTAACAATTTGACTTTGGGGTTATTCAAAACCAGGTCTAATGATATTAATCAGGGTACATTAACCATCTGAACCAATTCCTTTTTTGTGAATATAAACAAAACGTATTGCTTATATTGTGTAATAGTCCTCTTATATTTGGGCCCAACAACATTTCGATCTGATCCATCAAAATCGATCTGAGACAAACCTATTCCTAAACCTAAACCTAAAACATTCGATCTCTCCTTCTTCCTCACTTCCTCATCTCCTTCTTCCATTAACCCTAAATCAATCCATCAATTCGATCCATCTCCTTCTTCCTCAATCGATTTATCTTCTATGTCGTCGAACCCTGCTGTTAAGAAAACAAAAAAGAGAAAGGTTGCACCCAACCTTTCTCAGAGAG
>NC_025690.1:10201100-10260972 GCF_000633955.1 Camelina sativa | reverse complement strand
GTCTTCTCAAGGTAACAACTACGAGCCTCAACTCCAGGATGAGACGATGCAATCTCTAACTGTCCTGCTTACGATGCCTGGCCGTGAGAAGTTTACGACTGTTCTCTCTCTCATACCATTGGAGAAGACGACTTGGTAATGTTTCTAGCTTTGGTTTGATGTAGAATTCGATTTAATTGCTTTGGTTTGGTGCAAGCAATTGGTTTGTCATACTTAGGATGTCTTTGGTTCTCATAGTTTGCGGATTGAATTCTTTTGTTGCTTTAAATTGGTTTGTTTGATTGAAAGTTTCAATCTCGTTGCTTTCAATCTGTTTGTAAATCTCCTTGCTTTCAATCTTTTTGTCAATCTCGTCGCTTTCAATTGGTTTGTCATTCTTATTGCTTTCAATTCGTTATAGTAGTGTATGTGAAACAATTGATGCAATATAATCTCTTTAGCATATATTGATTGATTATTATTTTTTTTATTTGCTTTATAACTGATCTGACTAACTAGCATTGTTTACATGTGTGGAGGTTTGATCGGGACAAAAAATGTCAACTTGTTCGGAAGATTACCAAGATTTTTACAAACAAATTCGATGGTCCATATTATAGTTGGACTTGTGTGCCTCCCGATCGAAAAGAAAGATACTTCATGAAATTTGCGGTAAGAATAGTACAATGTAACATGTTTTTTACTTGTGTTTATTGCTTGTTTTCACTAACTTCACTAACATAATTCCTTCTCTCTTTTGTTATGTAGAAAACTCACACCTGTGATCCATTGATAACAGGAACCGTTCAAGAACATTTCAACACCATCTGCAACCGTCGGATGAAGGGCATGGTTAGCGATGCAAGGACATCTCGAATTAAACCTTCATGGATTGAAGGTACTCTCTGGCAAGAGATGGTTGATAATTGGGATACTGAAGAACAACAACAAAGGAGTTCAACCTATTCCAATTGTCGTTTGTCTGACCGTAATGGTCTAGGTCCTCACATCCACTTATCAGGACCCAAGTCATATAGAGAAATCCAAGATGATCTGGTTAAGTCATTTCTAATTTGTTAGTTACATTTATATCCTTTCTATCTTTAAACACTTTCATAACCATTCTTTATTTTGTAACATTGTAGGAAGAAGAGTTGGGAAGAGAGGTCAGTATGGGTGAAGTTTTTTTCAAAACACATACAAAGCCGGATGGTTCTTATGTGGATGGCAAGGCAGAGAAAATTCATCAAGCTTATCAGCAGAAGTTGCAGGAGAAGATGGCTGAGCTTGAGGCAGATTCAAGCCTTTCAGATGGTACTTCACACCGTCGAGAGCTCACCACCGATGAATGTACTGCCATCTTCCTTGAGGTAAAGTACCATTTCTATTCGATCATGAATTTGTTTTGCTCTTTATTTACAGTTTTTCTTTTTGGTAAAAACAGTGCACTGAGAAGGATTCACGAGGAACTCCTTATGGTCTTGGAAGCCTCAAAGCTAATCTTGGCAAGGGCAAGCAACGATCACAAACTGAAGCCTTTCTTACATTGCAAGAGCAACTCAAGGAAGCCCAACGACAAATTGAAATTCAGGCGACTCTCAATGCTGAAGTTGCTGCTCGAGAAAAAGAGACTGCTCTCCTTGTGGCTGAGCAAAAGAATGAGATCAAAGAGTTGTCGTTGATGGCAAAGTTTATGCACGACACAAATCCAGCCTACTTGGAGTTTATAGCCTCTCAATCAGCTGAGGAGGACAATCAACATTCACCAACACCATGATCAACTCCAATATGGTTCCTATATTTTCTTAACTCATGAACCAAGTTCTTTTGTTCAGTTTGTATGTGTTATAAACTCTTTCTCTCTTTGGTTTTGGTTTGATTTCTGTTTTGGACTAATGTATTTTCTGGTTTCAATAAAATTATGGTTATTTATATAATGTGTTTTCATTAGATTTTGGACTTGTATATTATGTTTGTTCTCCATTTCATTAATTTCAGGATTAAAATCAGGATTAATATCAGAGTTACGAAACAATAATAACTAGTTAATTTTATTATTTTCTAAAACAAAGTTGTCGTTATGTAGTCGTCATTTAGACAGAACATTGTCGCTAGGTTGTCGTTAAATAGTCGTTAAATATGACGACTATTTAACGACAACCTAGTATTGCAATTTTATTCATGTAACAAAGTCGTAACTTCGTCGTAAATTAGTCGTCATATTTAACGACTATTACACGACAACTACTAATATAGTCGTACACTAGTCGTCAAATTGTCACTAAATTTAGTTACTACATAACGACTACGTAACCACAATTTACAGACAACAGTGTATAGTCGTTAAATACCGACTAATTAACGACCAACTGTATTAGCGACAAAATATTAGCTACAACAGTGTATAGTCGCAAAATAGTCGCAAATTTTCAATCAACGACTATTTAGTGATTATTACTACAGTGGCCGATCACCTGATTTCTTGTAGTGTCTTAAAGAGCAGTTGTTCATATCTTGTTATGTGATGATGACTTTGATTATAATCTGCGTCGACAAAATATATAGGTTTAAGGAGAATGAATCTAATTTTTGAATGCAGATAATGATTGGTAAATGTGATCCTAAGAAGGAAAGAGTTGTCGAACAACTATTGGAACAAGTCCATCGCCTTCTAGAAAAATTTGATTCTAGTAGAGCTATTCTAGTTTGTAGAAACAATATCAAGTTTGTTTTTAATCTTGCAAGAGAGGCAATTGTTTCTCAAACCAGCACCGCCTCGGAGGTTAAGGGAGAAGTTTGTGTCATTTCTCTGGAAGAAACCACGGTAGATCGCATGTTCTTTGTCGGTAAATGCCTTCACCGTTATTGTTTTCCTTGTATTAATCAGTTTGTGGAAGTCAAACTGCAAAACGGAACTGTGCCCACATGCCTTGATAATGAATGCAAGTTAGAGCTGAGTCTTCAATACTGTAGCAAGGTTTTGAAACCTAAGGTGATTCAGATGTGGAAACACAAGATGAAAGAGGATTCCATTCCCGTAGCTGAGAGTATCTATTGCCCCTATCTAAACTGCTCAATGTTGATGTCCAAAACCGCGGTTTCTCGATCTGATCAATCGAACGATGCAACATGTATCAAATGTTCTGGACTCTTTTGCATTGATTGTAAAGTACCATCGCATTCTGATTTGTCGTGTACTAAGTACCAAGAACTTCACCCTGGCACTCTAGTTGATGATGAGTTGAAGCTTAAGTCTCTAGCACAGAACCAAAAATGGCGCCAATGTGTCAAATGTCGACATTTAATTGAGCTTAATCAAGGCTGCAACCACATGATTTGCAGGTATATATATATATATATATATATATATATATATATATATATATATATCTTTAACGCAATTAAGATATAATTTGGGACTATATATTTACATTTTTATAATGTCTTATATGGTTTTTTGTAGATGTGGGTATCAGTTTTGCTACAGATGTGGAGTTGAATGGAAGAAGAGTCAAGTGATTTGTCCTACAGGTTGCTCACGTGCTGCCGATGGTGATTTTGATTATAATGATGGAGATGATCATGAAGGTTGCTGGGATGATTTGTATGCTGATGGTGGTTTATCCGATGATTCTCCCCCTGTCCCTGATTACGTGGGTTATTATAGTCTTTAGTCTATGTGTTTGGATTTAACAAGTTATTTTGATACACCTTTTGCATCTCTTACTCATAATCTTCAAATTTACATGTTTTATCATGGTACTTTGCAAATATATTTAGTTTCTTTTGTAACTTGATAAATGTATTGGATTTTCTGAAATATGGATCGTAAGTACTACATGTTTATAATTAATCAAATATTGTTCAACAAATAAAAATATTTGCATAGAAATTAGAAAAGTAAAACATCTAGTAGCTAGTATGGACTGTGCATGGAATATCTCACACGAAATCTAAATGCCCTCTCAATCAATCTATGATACTAAAAACCCTTACATCAATGTGAGATAATCATAGAATGCAAAAAGAAACCGGTACGAGGGTCACATCCCTCAAAGGTAAACACTTTCTTAGTCCATTCAACGGATCCCCAAAGCTCTTTTAAACCGCGTCTCTCGAACAAAACCTCGGCACACCAAATCTCCGTTTTACATTTCTTACGACAACAGTGATCTGGAGAGCGAACCGCCACCCACTTCCACCACACTGTCATACTTTTTCTATTGCAGGACTTTCCCACAGAATTAATATCATTAAAAAAATATGTATAATCAGAGAGTTCTTCAAGTCCTTCAACACATCTCCATATTGAATCTTGCTTTGGATCATTCCAATAAATATTATGATGGGAAATTGACATTAGACGTAACCCGTTATCTACCAAGCAAATCTTCGTATCCAAGTTAAGCTTCAAACCATCCCTGGCATAAACCTTTCCACCCATTACCAATTTGCCTGGCACCACACTCATTTGAGCGGTGAGGTTTAGTGTTGTGGGCAATAATGGCTCCCAAGTTTGGGTCTTTGGATCATAAACCTCTCCCCAACCTTCGATATTGTCTAAACTAGAGCCTCCAATCACGTAGATTTTACCATCGATCACATCAGCAGCTGCAGCTTCTCGAGGTAGACGCATGTTTGGTAATATACGCCATTCACGAGATTGACCATCAAAACTCAACACTCTATTGCTTTTATGTCCATTAACGAGGCCTCCGATTATATAAATCTCCGAACGATTGAAACAACACTCGAGGATTCGGGAAGTTGGTGAGGAAACGAAGGGACAGGTTTCAGTTTCTGTTGCTTGGGGATTAGGGAAACTTTGAACCAGCGGACAGGTTTCAGTTTCTGTTGCTTGGGGATTAGGGAAACTTTGAACCAGCTAGGGTTAGGGTTTTTCTTATTCAGGTCTAAGCAAACGTAGAGGTAATCTTCTGTTATTCCGTTGCGTGATCGTGTGGCCTCGAGCTCAGGGGAAGCAATGAGAGATCGAAAATACTTGGAGACTAAGGATAGAGTTGGACGACTGTATCTTGGGACACGAGCCAAACAATGGAGAACGATCTCCTCCGGTAACGATGAAAAGGACGTCGGAGAAGATGAATTCTTCATCTCTTTCGTCGTCTATATGTCTTTTTGATTCTGGTCTGGGAGCTCATTTTTAATTTTAAACGAATACTACCTAAAATTGAACTTTTATACGTAGCATGTGCTACGGCCTAAGCTAATGAAGCATTTATAAAGAAAAGTTTTGGAAATTTTCTGATATTTCTTATGATATATTAGGGAATTTTTCTTTTTTATAAATTAGGATAATGAGATAATTTTAAAGATTATCGTCATTGAAAAAATATTTAATTATTTTAAAAATATAAAAAAAAAACTTAAGAATTTAATTTTTGATATTGAGATTAGAAGCTTTTAATTACTTTCCGGACACGTCATTTATTTTCTATTTTCTTTAGGTTTAGTCTTAGATTATATAACTTAATATCCTTTTGCGTTTAGATGTTCGATCCCTCATCCCTACATATATAAAGAGACTTTTGTTACTTTTTAACAATTCTGTTATATACTTATATCCTCACACGAAGCCACCTCTTCTACTAATTTGAAAGTATGCACAATAAATCCATGAAGAAAGAAGGCAATCTAGCACGAGAAGATGGCGCAAAACTCTCACCTGGAGATTTAAGTTCTACTCCTACAGCCTTCATTTCAAGGGTTTAATATCGGGGAAGACGACGGGGTTTGGGGTTGTAATTTGTAGAGAAGAAGATGGTTGTCGCTTGTTTCACATGAAGAAATCACTTGATGACTCTTTCATTACAGTTTTGGAGGCTGAGCTCATAGCTAGCCCTAGGCAAAAAAAGCGGACCGAGCACCCAAACTGAAACCGACCCGAAAAACCCGGTTTCGGGTAAGTTTGGTTTTAGGCGTTTTACACCAGCGGTTCCTATATATGTGTACCCGTGGTTACGGTTCGGTTTCGGTTTTTATCTCATACCCGATCGGATAACCCAAAAACCCGAAACGTTAAACATATAACCCGATCTATACGACTATTAAACTTGGGCGGCACCGCTGTATATGAGCCTATGAGAATGAGAGCATGGGGAATTAGGGTTAGGCAGGATTGTCGATTGAGTTTCCTTCTAGTCTCGATTATCGAATTTTTTGTTGCCTTTCTTTTCTTTATGTCTAATTGTCTATGGTCAATATATTATGAAACGCAAACCTGGAAACCCTAACTCAAACCATTCAATCTCCGGAGGTCACTTCTCCACCTTCCGCCTTGTCAACAAACCAATCGGAGGTAAATTCCACCACCACCGTCTCTTATTGTGTTTCATTTTTCTATTTGTGATTCAAACCAAATCTAATCATTGATGACTGATGACTTTAGTCTTAATGGAGTTTTATATATCGATTTTTGGGTTATGAATCATGTTAGAATTAGATGTTGGATTTCTGGGTATTGGATTTTGTAATCTGTAATTCTGTATGGTTTTGTCTCATATTAGAATTAGATGTTGTAGTCTAACTTGTTTCAAAACTCAAAAATCAAAATCAAATACTCAAATGTGGAGACTTTGATTCATTAGTTTGTGACTTTGTGACACAAAATCTTTCTTTCTTGTGACTGTGTTTTCTTGTAAACTTTGCTTTGCTGTTCTAGACTTCTAGTTCTACACATTAATGTCTCTGATTTTCATTTTGTCTTATAACTTGTACTATTCTAGACTTGTAGTTCTAACTTAACGCTTTGTGCCTTGTGAGTTGTGACTGTTTTATTTAAAACTTCTACTGTTCTATTTCCACGTATTAATGTCAGTAATTTTCATGTTGATGCAGATGGCTTCTTGTGATAATCCAGCAAACAATGATGATCTGATGATAGATGCAACAGATGATGATGATGATATTCAAACGCCTATCTCTAGAAAGACAAGAAAGGGGAAAGATAACAAAACTGAGGGTGAAGAAGGAGAAGGAGGTAGTGGTTCTAAGTTAATAAAGAAGACAAGATATGGGGTTTGGGAACACTTCACCAGACAAGCAGCAAATTCGGACAAGTGCAACTGCAATTACTGTAAGAAAGAAATGGCTTATCCAACCAAGTTTGGAACCTCCACTCTGAAGAATCATATCAAAAAAACCTGCAAAGCATACAAGGTATGGTCGAGTGCTAATCAAGACAAAACTCAAACTGTGTTTACTCATGATAGTGTTGGTGGCAGTTTAATTGTTAGTAAGGTTTCTGAATCAATCTTTAGAGAGGCTGTTAATGAGATGTTGGTTATAGGGGAACTACCATTGTCTTTTGTAGAGAGTTTAGCTTTTCGACATTTCTGCTCTAAGGTTCAGTTCTATATGCCTCATTCTTGGAGAACAGCTACAAGAGACATATATGAGATGTATGTCACAAAGATTGTCACTGACGACATATATTTGGGTTGCTCCGACTACTGGAGCAAGCTACATGGTAATAACGGCTCATTTTGTTGATGTTATGTGGAGGTTAAGGAAGATGATCATAGGATTCAAGAGTGTTGATGATCATAAAGGTAAAACAATTGCTAAGGTTCTGCTTGATTGTTTGGCTGAGTGGGATATAAAGAGAGTTTTTTGCATCACTGTGGACAATGCTACAGCTAATAGTTCAGCGATGAGGAAATTCACGGAAGCAATGAAGCAGATTAGAGATGATTCAATGGTCTTGAAAGGTGAATATTTGCATTTGAGATGTGCTACTCATATTCTGAATTTGATTGTGAAGGAGGGTATGCAAGAGATAGATAGCAGTGTGTCTGCAATTCGGAATGGTATTCAATATGTGAGGTCTTCAACAAACAGACTCAAGTCGTTTTACTTCCGAGTTGACACAGGAAAGATCAAAAGAGGAAGCCTCCCTTTAGATGTGAAGAAAAGATGGAATTCAACTTACCTCATGTTAGAACAAGCTCTAAAGTTCAGACTGGCATTTGAGTAGATGGAGGCTGAAGATAAACCCTACAATGATTATTTTCAGGAAAAGGTGGATGGAAAGAAAAGGATTGGACCACCTATTAGAGATCATTGGGATGAAGTTGAGAGGTTGGTTCAGATTCTCATCATTATTTACAAGTCTACATTGGTTTCTTCAGCTTCAACTAGTGTTGCCTCTCATAAAATATACAATGAGATAGTCACCATTACTAAAACCATTACGGCGTTAAGTGTTAGTTCTGGAGTTGAGGAAAAACTGCAGACAAAAGCTTCAGCTATGTTAGATAAGTTAGGGAAGTATTGGGATCTATTTGGGGATAAAATGGAAATGAACAAACTGTTGATAATGGCTACTGTTTTTGATCCTAGGAAGAAGATGAGTTATTTGAAGCTCTATTTTGATACACTCTATGGCGAAAATACTGCATAAGCTACTCATCTTTATGATTCAGTCAACATGATCTTGAAGGATCTCTATGATGAGTATAGCAGTTTCTCCCATTTGTATGACTTGGAATATTGGATTTCATGGTTGAATTCTATTAGTATTATCTATTGAGTATTGTGTCAAATTTGCAGGAATAATTGCTAGTACTTGTGTTGTGTAGAATCAATCTGCAGGTCACTTAGTCTCGGGTATAAACCGGTTTTCGGTTTATAAAGGCAAATTTCCGGTTTTCGGGTAGAATCGGGTAGAAATTAGTGTATTCGGGTAGCCATAAACCGAACCGACATGGAACCGATTTTTTCCGGGTATCAGAATTCTAACCCGAACCGACCCGTACCCAAGAAAACCCGACCCGAACCGAAACCAATTTTTTAGTTTTACCTTATCGGTTCCTAAAGTCCTATACCCGATAACCCGAACCTGATCGGGTTTTACCCGAAACCCGAATGCCCAGGGCTACTCATAGCATTGAAGTGATGTCTAACCGAAGCTGTGAATTTGGGGATCAATCATATCTCAATTTTCTGCCGTGATTATCGGGTTTTTGAATTTGTAAGTTTCTCTCTTTTCTTCCCTGTTAATGTTCACCATGTCTTGTAATTGATGTTTTCTTTTAATCTTTGAATGTTTTAGCTCATGGAAAGATCCACGCCTAAGCAAGAGATCATCGCCTTGCTAATGAATGATGTGCAACGCATCAGGCAACAATTGACATCTAGCATCCCTGTTCTTGTAAGTGGGACTCAAGGTATGTCTCTTGCTCAAAACAATACTTGCAGTATCTTTTTGGAATCTGATATCGAAGCGGCAAAGATGCTTTTTGTTGCATTCTGTAATCATAAATCCTGCAAGAAATGCCTGAAAAGACATATAGAAGAAAGACTACTAGATGGAAAAAGTGTACAAAAATGTCCTGAGTATGGCTGCAAATCAAACCTGGATCGTAGAAGCTGTGCACATCTTTTGACACCTAGATCTACTAATTTTCGTATCTTTATTTTTTTTCTTTGACTGACTTCTTCTCTTCTCGTCTTTCTTCTTCCTTATTAGATTTTTAGGGCTTTGAAGCGTCCAAATCGAGAAAAAATGGAGGTTGCGGTAGGTTAGACGAGGAGATCATGGATTCAGCATGTTACATGGATTCAGTTTCCGAAGAACGCCGCTCTCGTGAGCTTAAGGACAGTCTTCATCCTCTAATCCTTAGTATCGATTCACTTGTTCAACTTCGATCTGATCTTAGCTGAAACTTTGATCTCCTTGAATCAAAGATTTGGTTTCGTTGGTTGAAGCGGCTCCGATGTGGCGAGGCCAGTAAGCGGCTCCGATGTGGCGAGGCCAGTTAGCTGCAGCGAAGAAACTAAAGAATCTATGGCAAGGACATGGAGGCGACAGCTTCTCCGGTGGTGTGTGGTTTATTTCTGTTTTGGTTTGCTTTGTAGTCCTAACCGGACCAGTTTGGTTGATATGGTTAGGTAAGAATAATAATATGAAAAGTAAATTGATTTTAGATTTATTTGTTATGTAAAAAATTGATTTTATATAGATTATTCAGATTTATCATAAATGATCATTTTATTTTAATTCAATTTTGGAATTCGTATTATTACTGAAAAAAAAATTGTATATTATTTATTAATTTGGTAGGAAACTCATAGGAATCTCACAGGAATATTTTGGTAGAAAAATGGAATGAAATATATGGTAGAAAAATTGTAATATAGATTTAGTAGGAAAATGGTAAGAATAATTTTTTTACGAATATTTTGGTAGGAAAATGGTTAAAAAGGTTATTTCTATTTTCCTACGAAAATTCTTACGAAAGCTTTTTTGTAGGAAATTGGTAAGAATTTTCCTACAAAATGCCTACCAAAACTGATTTCCTTCGGGCTATTACCTCCAACATGTTTTGTAAGAAAATTCGTAAAAAACATGGAGATACCTCCAAGGAAACACCTGTTTCCTTCTATTTTCATTCGAAATTTGCGGTAGGAAATCGAATGTTTTCTTGTAGTGATCGACACTTGGTCACTCCACATTTATAAAGCTGAAAAGGTAATTGAAGATGATGTTGGACTTGGGTGCACTCTCAGCCATGGAGATACATATCAAGTATGTTAAGAAGCCCTAATGGTCTATGCAATATGTAGGTCAGTGAGTAGGTAGGAAAACCAAACCTCCTTAATTCTTGATGTTTCGATTATATCTACATTTCTCATTTATCTAGTTGACTTTAGATTTTCCAGTTAGTATTATGCCTCGAGTTCTATAATTTGGGGGTAACGCTTCTAACATTAAGAAATTCAACTTTCCATTTATCCATTCAAATTATGTATGCATTCCATACACGAGGATAGGATCGATAAATTATATTATCCAAAGTTATAAAGTCAAGAATACACACTACAAATTCAAATTCGCGAACGAATTCTTCATACAGATTTCAAGCAATCTTTACACATATTAAAGAAAAAACATGAAACCATATGAAGGTTTTGTAGCCAAATTTTAATCCAAATCCAAAGAAACTTAAAAGATACAAGTAGCATCAAGAACAAAAGGAAAGAAGAAATAAAATAAAATTCAGTAGCTTAGTTTCGAATGGCATTTGTTGTTTTAATGATAGTAATACGAAGATGGGGATCATGAGGTTTAATACTCAGTTTTTGGAGAAGGTGAATACGATGGAGGAGGTGGGGATTTGTACTCAGCCTTTGGTGAGGGAGAGTAATAAGGTGGCGGTGGTGGGGAACTGTAGACATATGGTGGTGGAGGAGATTTGTAGTACACCTTAGGAGAAGGTGAGTAGTACGGTGGTGGTGGGGAGCTGTAGACATATGGTGGTGGTGGAGACTTATAGTCTACCTTAGGGGATGGGGAGTAGTATGGTGGTGGTGGGGAGCTGTAAACATATGGTGGTGGAGGAGATTTGTATGCAACCTTAGGGGATGGGGAGTAGTATGGTGGTGGTGGAGAGCTGTAAACATATGGTGGTGGAGGAGACTTGTAATCTACCTTAGGGGCTGGTGAGTAGTATGGTGGTGGTGGGGAACTATAAACATATGGTGGTGGAGGAGATTTGTATACAACCTTAGGGGATGGGGAGTAGTATGGTGGTGGTGGAGAACTGTAGACATATGGTGGTGGAGGAGACTTGTACACAACCTTAGGGGATGGAGAATAACATGGAGGAGGTGGTGGACAAACACATACATGAGGATGTGGTGGAGACTTGTAGTACACCTTAGGAGAAGGCGAGTAGTATGGTGGTGGTGGAGACTTGTAGTGTACCTTAGGGGCTGGTGAGTAGTATGGAGGTGGTGGGGAACTGTAGATGTATGGTGGTGGTGGAGACTTGTAGTACACCTTGGGAGAAGGCGAGTAGTATGGTGGTGGTGGAGAACTATAAACATATGGCGGTGGTGGAGATTTGTAGTTTACCTTTGGGGCTGGTGAGTAGTATGGTGGTGGTGGGGACTTGTAAACATATGGTGGTGGAGGAGATTTGTATACAACCTTAGGGGATGGGGAGTAGTATGGTGGTGGTGGAGAACTGTAGACATATGGTGGTGGAGGAGACTTGTAGTACACCTTAGGAGAAGGCGAGTAGTATGGTGGTGGTGGAGAACTGTAAACATATGGTGGTGGTGGAGACTTGTAGTCTACCTTAGGGGTTGGTGAGTAATATGGTGGTGGTGGGGAACTGTAGACATATGGTGGTGGTGGAGACTTGTAGTCTACCTTAGGGCTTGGTGAGTAGTATGGTGGTGGTGGAGAACTGTAAACATATGGTGGTGGTGGAGATTTGTAGTTTATCTTTGGGGCTGGTGAGTAGTATGGTGGTGGTGGGGAACTGTAAACATATGGTGGTGGTGGAGATTTGTAGTTTATCTTTGGGGCTGGTGAGTAGTATGGTGGTGGTGGAGAACTGTCGACATATGGTGGTGGTGGAGACTTGTAGTCTACCTTAGGGCTTGGTGAGTAGGATGGTGGTGGTGGAGAACTGTAAACATACGGTGGTGGAGGAGATTTGTATACAACCTTAGGGGATGGGGAATCGTATGGTGGTGGTGGAGAACTGTCGACATATGGTGGTGGTGGAGACTTGTAGTCTACCTTAGGGCTTGGTGAGTAGGATGGTGGTGGTGGAGAACTGTAAACATACGGTGGTGGAGGAGATTTGTATACAACCTTAGGGGATGGGGAATCGTATGGTGGTGGTGGAGAACTGTCGACATATGGTGGTGGTGGAGACTTGTAGTCTACCTTAGGGCTTGGTGAGTAGGATGGTGGTGGTGGAGAACTGTAAACATACGGTGGTGGAGGAGATTTGTATACAACCTTAGGGGATGGGGAATCGTATGGTGGTGGTGGAGAACTGTCGACATATGGTGGTGGTGGAGACTTGTAGTCTACCTTAGGGCTTGGTGAGTAGGATGGTGGTGGTGGAGAACTGTAAACATACGGTGGTGGAGGAGATTTGTATACAACCTTAGGGGATGGGGAATCGTATGGTGGTGGTGGAGAACTGTCGACATATGGTGGTGGTGGAGACTTGTAGTCTACCTTAGGGCTTGGTGAGTAGGATGGTGGTGGTGGAGAACTGTAAACATACGGTGGTGGAGGAGATTTGTATACAACCTTAGGGGATGGGGAATCGTATGGTGGTGGTGGAGAACTGTCGACATATGGTGGTGGTGGAGACTTGTAGTCTACCTTAGGGCTTGGTGAGTAGGATGGTGGTGGTGGAGAACTGTAAACATACGGTGGTGGAGGAGATTTGTATACAACCTTAGGGGATGGGGAATCGTATGGTGGTGGTGGAGAACTGTCGACATATGGTGGTGGTGGAGACTTGTAGTCTACCTTAGGGCTTGGTGAGTAGGATGGTGGTGGTGGAGAACTGTAAACATACGGTGGTGGAGGAGATTTGTATACAACCTTAGGGGATGGGGAATCGTATGGTGGTGGTGGAGAACTGTCGACATATGGTGGTGGTGGAGACTTGTAGTCTACCTTAGGGCTTGGTGAGTAGGATGGTGGTGGTGGAGAACTGTAAACATACGGTGGTGGAGGAGATTTGTATACAACCTTAGGGGATGGGGAATCGTATGGTGGTGGTGGAGAACTGTCGACATATGGTGGTGGTGGAGACTTGTAGTCTACCTTAGGGCTTGGTGAGTAGTATGGTGGTGGTGGAGAACTGTCGACATATGGTGGTGGTGGAGACTTGTAGTCTACCTTAGGGGCAGGTGTGTAGTATGGTGGTGGTGGAGAACTGTAAACATACGGTGGTGGAGGAGATTTGTAGTCTACTTTAGGAGATGGTGAGTAGTATGGTGGTGGCGGGGAACTGTAAACATATGGTGGGGGAGGAGATTTGTACTCAACTTTAGGGGAAGGCGAATAATAAGGTGGTGGTGGGGAACTGTAAACATACGGTGGTGGGGGAGACTTATAGTCTACCTTAGGAGAGCGTGAGTAGTATGGTGGTGGTGGAGAACTGTAAACATACGGTGGGGGAGGAGACTTGTACTCAATCTTGGGGGATGGTGAGTAGTATGGTGGTGGTGGAGAACTGTAAACATACGGTGGGGGAGGAGACTTGTACTCAATCTTGGGGGATGGTGAGTAGTATGGTGGTGGTGGTGGAGAACTGTAGACATATGGTGGAGGAGGAGAGTTGTATTCAACCTTAGGTGATGGAGAGATAGATGGTAGTGGTGGTAGAGAAACGTATGGTGGTGGGGAAGACTCGTATTCTACCTTAGGAGATGGGGAAGAATATGGTGGTGGTGGAGAACTATACGTGTATGGCTCATATGCAGCAACCGTTGTTGCCATGATGATAACTCCTAGAGCGCAAATGAGATTGGCTGAAGGCCCCATCTTAGAAGAAGATCGCATTGTGATTATAGTTTTCTTTACCAACGCCTTTGTTGGTTAGTTTCTCTTGTTTTGGTTTGTGTTGTAATGAATGGGCGCATGGGTTTTTATAGCAAAGTGCAGCTGTACTATTCCTTTTTCCGTGTCCTTCTGGACTCTTTCCAACTAAATCGTGGAAGCATGTCTACACGATAGTGTGAGAGACGTGCGAGAACGTTTGTGGAATGTCAACGGGCCACTTTCATTTTTCTTTTCATGTTAACGAAGAATTATATGTATCATGTTGCTTCATTTCGGACAACGAGCTAGTTTCATTTTTATTTTTACTTTTTAAAGGTTCACGTCATACCATCTTTTGGGTATTTGACGCAGCTTGTTATTAATCTTCATTGATCTTATATAGTCGATGTTGTTTTCCCTAAACTATTAATACAAGATCATTTGTTCAAGATAATTTACATAAATTATAGGCGGGTGTACAAAAAAAAATTCAAGGGTTGTAATATTATGTAATTTAATTATTTAGAAAAATACTAGATTTAGAAAGCAATTTTCTAAATAAATATACATCTGCTTTATTTTAAAATATGATATAAATGGATATTTCTTGGACGAAAAAATGAATATGCTACAGCTTTAAAATATATGTTCTTTTCTGCATGGTCCTTGGATCTTGTCATCTTGAGCATTTAAATAAACACAAACATATATATGTGAGCATTTGAATAAACACAGCTTTACATTGACAACTTTGTAAAGGATACAACTGAAGAATTTTTCTATTAAAAGAATCGAACATAAAATATGTTACGAAATATACAATAAACGCAACTGTTACTTGGAGGCTATGATGATAAAATTTATTTTCATTATATAGATTATAAAATTATATTCATTACTGTTATTATGAATATTCGGTGTTTCTAAATACAATATTCAATTAGAAATAAAAATCCAAAAATTCTGAGTTTATCTACTCTAATTTATAATAAAATCAAAAAGAACCCAATTTAAAAAAAAAAAAGAAAAAAAGAAAAAAAAACAAAGTCAAGGCCAATTCTTTTTCAGAATGCTTCGTATAATCGTATTACCTTCCTAACCAATTCTTTTTCTGCGATCTAGGTTATAATTTCAGTGAATATTACTAATATCTATCATACATTTTCAGTGAGTTAGTGTAAAATCCTAAGTTATTCAATCATGAATTTTTAAAACTTCAGTGAATACAATTTTATTGAAACAGTGATTTGAAAATATACCTCCTATGTTATTTAAAATTTTATAAGAAATTTAGATGATTTTCAACTTAAAAGTACATAATTTTTAATCTTATGGTTTAAAGCAGGATCAAAGGAATTTTACAATAATTATGAAAACTATCATACAATCATCAAACTCAAATCATTCAAAATATTAGATTCAATATACCCTTTTACTTTTGCAGCAATTGCATTTTGTATACCTTTATTTGGTGTTGAATGCAAAAGTAGACCCTATATTCGTTATTTGAGAAACATAATCACTATGAATACTGAAATTACAGTTGACTCCCTTACGAATAAACAAAAAACAGAAGCCAAAATGACAGATGTAATCCGAGGAGGTCTGCAACAGATTTCTTAAGGTGGATTACAAATTGACGTCAAAAAGAAGACATAAAAAGACGTCTACTCCTTAATTATAGTTTAAATTTTAATTAAAAAATTATAAAAAATAATTTGAGAAACTTATTGATCAAAGAATAACCACATAGATTTCCTGTATTGAAATAAAATAAATTTACATATAAACGAGTCAAATTAAACAAGGAAAAGTTGATTAGGCTAAAATTATTTGATTTAGGGTTTGCTTAAGTAGACTTCTCTGTAGACTATTAGTGGTTGACTTTGTGATGCAATCAACCATTAATATTATATTATCTTAATTTCACCGATAATTTAACCAAACAAATAGCTGAACTTAACCGAATGCGTACAGATTCTTTAATTTTAACCTAACCGGATAATTTAACCATATATATACTTCTTTCTATAAGTCAAACCTATTTTTTTATGTGATCTCTCCCTCAAATTTCTCTCTCAAAAATTCATATATTGAAAAAGTCTCCTTTCCTTCTTCTTTCTCTCTCAAAATATTTGTTATTTTTTTTATGACAAATTTCTACATCTAATTTAGTTCTACAACTCAGATTCACAACAAGAAAGAGTTAACAAAGAGAGTTGAGAAAGAGAGAGACAGAGTTTGTCGAGAAAGAGAGAGAGGAAGAAAGAAGAGAAAGAAGGGAAACAACAATTTTTTTATGCCATTCAACAAAACTGAATTAACCCAACTTATCCGAATTAAACTGAAATTACCAAATTAACCGAATGAACCGAAACAACTGATATTTTCCATTTTTTGTAATTTCAGTTTTAATTCGAATAACAATTTCAAAATAAAAATAAAAAACCAAAAAACCGAAACAACCGAACCGAAAAAACCGACGTCCTAGGGCTACTATATTCTTAGAATAAGTCTTTTGGATAAGTCTTCGACATAATCATTACAAATATTAAATTGATTTGATTGATTTGCAGACGGTTCAGTTTCCCATGTAGAAGTCTGCCAGAGAAGTCGTTGACGTAATCATTACAAATAAACTGGAATTAGTTTTCTAAAACCGGGATTATTATAAATATTATAATTTGTACCATATCTCGCCGAACTCTGTATTCTTCAACCCCGCCGCTTCATCTTCGCAGCCGTTTCATCTTCGAATCAAAAAATCAAAAAAAAATCTTTATATATTTTCAATTGAAGACTTTTTTTCAATTATACAGACTTCACACATAACTCCAACTCGTTGACTTCAAAAATAAGTCTAAGTTAATGACCTAACTGCCTAATAAAACCAAAAACTTGATTTCTCCATATGTATAATATATAATCATTTCAAAAACATACAGAGGCAAGTATATATCATATATCAAAGAATACAACAAGAAAATCTTTAAAATTATTCACCAATTTGCAATAAATTGGTTTTCAAATTATGAAGACTTCATGTTGATATCAACCTTGTAGACATAATCTAGCCTCTATGAAGATACTTCCCTTGAAGTCTATTTTGTGTGGTCTATTTTTGCAATTACAATTTAATAAAGCATAAAGTCTACTAGGATAGTTGACTTCTTTTGTTGTCTTCCTTTGTTAACTTTTTTTTTGCAATTAAAAACATAGAACAGAGTAGACTTCTTAGAAAGTTTCAACAAGTTAACTTCGATTACAGTCTACTCTGGTTATTTTTGCAATTCACCAAACCATTGACTTTGTAGTAGACTTCTAGCTAACAAGTAGACTTCATCTATCCGTCAACTAGAAAAAGTAAACTTCGTTGTAGTTAATTTTGCAATTGAGCAAGTTTGACTTTCGCCAAGTAGACTACGTCCGAAGTCTCCAGGAATGTTGACTTCATTTGCAGTCTGTCGTGGTCATTTTTGGGGTTGACCAACATTTTAATTTTTTAATTAGTAGACTTCTTTTACAATCAACTAATTAATTTTATATCAATAATATTACGGTCAATGCTTAAATATTTTGGTCAACGCCAAAAATAGTCACTATAGAAGTCAAGAATTAGTCCGGCAGTCATCACTAAAAAGTCAAGAATTTGGTCAATTGCAAAAATACACCTTAGTAGACTGCAAACGAAGTATCCGACGGAAAGATCATAATGCAGTCTGAATCATATTTTTTTGTTTTCAAATTAAATTAAGGAGACTGAAATTTCAGTCTACGGGCTCGAAACTCGATAATTTTTTTATTGCAAAACTAACCACATAGTAGACTTTACATGATATTATGACGGCTAGACTAACAAATGAAGTCTAATTTCGCAAAAAAAATCAAGAAAAATCACGAAATTTACCGGAAAATAACCTTATGGGTGGTTGTTTCGCAATGTTAAGCAGCCGAGGACGTCGTCTTTAGTCAACAAGGAATAAACCCATCACCAATTTAATCACTATCCAAGAATCATGACATATAACATGATGAATGCACTTGCAAATTTTCTTGGATTAAAATAGAGAAGAGATGGAAGAAAATGAAGTTCTCATAGAATTGTGTGTTATTTAAGCTCACAAATTCAGGTTGTTGAAGCATTAAGAGCTTCAAATTTGGTTGTTCATGGTTGTTGGAAAATTGATGGTGGTGGCACAACCATAAATAAAAGAAGAAGATGAGGATATGGATGTAATAAACATTTTCGCAAGAAAGTCAAATAAATTAGAAATAATTGCATTTTGTGAATACAATGAATACATCCCTTATATATTACAAGAGAAACATTGTGGAGAAAAAGCTGATGTGTCTTCGCCAGAGAGCTCCGTACCAAATTTATTGTTCACCCTTAATATTCCATAAAATTACATAAAATTGTCACTGCTATATATATATATATATATATATATATTTTGTCAACTGCTATTCTATGTATTTTTATACACAATATTTTACTCCTATAAATTCTAAAATTGATAAATATTATCCCTACATATTTTCAAAATTAAACTAATTTCACTATGTATTGTAAAATAATAATATAACTATATTATGAGATGTAAAAAATATAAATTTAAAATCATATATTCAGAAATATAAATAATGTTACCTTTCTAATAATTTTATAAAGCTCTAATGGTGAAAGAATCGAAGATCATTTGAAACTGGCTCAATCTTTATTTTTTGCTAAAAACAATAACTATATTTGCCCAAAAAAACATATAATCACCAATTAAAATGACATGAATATATACTTTAATTTGGAGAATTATGTAGTTAAAAATTATATATAAATACGTAGTTATAGTGTTTTTACAGAAATCTTAAAATTTAGAAAATTCATTCCAATAAAAATGAAAACAAGTAATAATATTATACCAATAGCTGAGATATATAGGGATCTATGACCAATTAAAATTTGTAAAATCCAGTGATATAATATCATAAGTTCATAACTAAGACCAATTACGAAACAATTTTGTAATTTTATTTATCCATCAATTACGGACACATATATTACTTAAAAACTAATAATATCCAAATTAATAAAATTCTCCTTGATAAAATACTTTCTCGTATCTACTATATAAAATACTGGCGCTTTAAAATACGACATGTCAGCTTTTTCTTCAGAATGCTTCTCTTTTAATATTTAGGGGATATGAATTACGAAGAATGAAAATTTTTTGGGTCAAAAAAATTTAAGCGTTGCATTCAGACATATTAGATGGGTTTGTTCGCTTGACAATTAGGCTTTTTAGAAAATAATACAAAAATAACTCTGCACGTACGTGCGGGTCCAAACCTAGTAAGGATTTAATTGGGAGAAAGTGGCAAATGTTGGGGAGAGAAAAAGAGATAGTCAGTTTTGCAATTGACTCAAGTTAGGGGTCTAGTTATGCAAGCACCCCTTTACTTTTCATGTGCTTTTCTTTTTTTACACTATTACTGTAAAACCTCTATAAATTAATAAGGTCGAGACCACATAATTTTATTAATTTATAGAGGTTTAGTTTATCGATAAATTAATAATTATTAATTTATCGATAAAATAATAAAATATTAATTCATGAATTTTTTTTTTTTCATAGTTTTGAACATTTTTTAAAAAAAATAAGATACTTTTGTTATCATTCACACTTTTATAAAATTTTCTTAATTTATAATTTTGGCTATCGTAATATGATGGATGTCAATAGTTTACTAGATTATCCAGATAAAAATGATAAATGTTTAGAAGTTTAGAGTATAGAATAAATTGATGTTACTATCGTTCATGATGAAGTCCAAAAAGATATTGCGGTATCTTTAGAACTAATTATATGTAAGGAAGCAACTATCGTGTCTAGGACGCTCAATAATTTTTTGATGCAATTTGAGAAAACAACACAAAAAAATTTTGATGCAATGAAAAATATTATAGATAAGTTCAAACAAGAATGCAAATTCAAGAATAAGTAAACAACAATAAAGTCATATTTTACTAAATATTTTTAAATATATATTAGTTTATATCATTATTAATTTATGATATTTATGGGACCATATTTTTACATAAGATTTTAAAAAAATATTATCTTATTATTTTATCGAATTGTGTCATTTTTAACACCGACCCAATTTGGGACCTGACAAATTTATTAATTTATAGCGTATTAATTTAAAGAGTATTAATTTATTGAGGTTTTACTGTATCTAATTAGGAATTTTTTTCAATTAGGATAATGATGTTGTGAAACTAGAGAGTTTAGGGAGAAATCTCTTGTTCTTATTAATCATAATCGAATGGAGGTTACATATATATAGGGAGTAGAAAGGCTAAAGCCCAAACCAACATAAGAATAAGCTAATGGACTAATGGGCCTAAAGGCCATGACACATAACATGGACCATACATGGGCCGTATGGCCGTGTACCATGGACTGTAGATGGGCCGGTCTATAGAGTCCACTAAGTGTTTTACAACACTCCCCCTTGGACGAGATGACCGTGCCATGTTGGACGGGATCGACGCAATGTGCTTAGGGGATGCTGCCTCATTAAAACCTTACCAGGAAAACCCAGTGGGACAAAACCTTGGTGAAGGAAAAAGAGTACAGCACACATTGCTCCCCCTGTTCCAAACATCACTCCAAGTCCTTAAGCCTCCGCATTCCAATCTTGTGCGTGAGCTTCTTGAATGTTGTTGTCGGCAATGCTTTGGTGAAGAGATCGGCTGAGTTGTCGCAGGACTGTACTTGCACCACTTGAACTTCTCCGGCCTTTTGTAGTTCATGTGTGAAGAAGAACTTCGGCAGTATGTGCTTCGTCCGATCTCCCTTGATGTATCCTTCCTTGAGCTGGGCGATGCAAGCCGTATTGTCCTCGTAGATGACGGTTGCTCCCTTGCTGTCTTCTAAGCCGCTATCCGTCCGAATATGCTGAGTCATGGACCGCAACCAAACACACTCACGGCTGGCTTCATGGATGGCTAGGATCTCCGCGTGATTTGACGATGTGGCCACAAGAGTCTGCTTCATTGAACGCCAAGAGATCGCCGTACCGCCGTGCGTAAACACATAACCTGTTTGTGACTTACCGTTGTGTGGATCGGATAGGTAACCTGCATCAGCAAAACCAACTAGACCGTCTTGGTTATGGTTAGTATAAAATAAACCAAAATCAACCGTCCCTCGCAGGTACCGCAGGACGTGTTTAATACCATTCCAGTGCCGTATAGTCGGACAAGAACTATATCTTGCTAGGAGGTTCACGGCAAAGCATATGTCCGGCCTAGTATGACTAGCCAGGAACATTAACGCTCCTATAGCACTGAGGTAAGGCACTTCAGGTCCAAGAATTTCTTCATTGGCCTTCTTAGGAGCAAATGGATCTTTATCCAAGTCTAAGCTTCTAACAACCATTGGGCTAGTCAATGGGTGAGCTTGCTCCATATTAAATCTCTTGAGTACTTTTTCTGTGTATGCCTTTTGATGCACAAGGATCCCATTATTTCTGTACTCAAGCTGCAATCCCAAACAGAATTTTGTTTTGCCTAGGTCTTTCATCTCAAATTCTTTCTTGAGGTATTCTACAGTTTGGGCGATTTCCCCAGAGGTACCGAGGATGTTTAAATCATCCACGTAGACTGCTATTATCACAAATCCTTTGTTTGCAAACTTCTTTATGAATATACATGGACTGATTGGGTCGTTCTTATAGCCTTTCTTAGCTAAATAATCACTTAGTCGGTTATACCACATTCGACCACTTTGTTTCAGTCCATAAAGCGATTTGTCTAGCCTTATGCAGTACTGGTCTCGAGAACCACTTTTATCTTTATGTTCTATACCCTCTGGTAATCTCATATAAATCTCATTATCCAGTGGACCATATAAATAGGCGGTTACAACATCCATTAACCGTAAATCCAAATTTTCTCTTATGGCCAGACTTATTAGATATCTAAAAGTCGTTGCATCCATCACAGGGGAGTATGTCTCCTCATAATCTATGCCGGGTCTTTGAGAGAATCCTTGTGCTACAAGCCGTGCTTTATATCTCACTATCTCATTTTTCTCATTTCTCTTCCTTACAAAGACCCACTTGTGTCCAACTGGTTTAATGGTAGGTGTTGTCCTTAAGATCGGACCAAACACACTTCTCTTCTTCAAAGAGTTTAACTCCACATCAATGTCTTCTTTCCATTTAAGCCAATCTTTACTTTGAGTGCACTCTAATATAGATGTGGGTTCTAGATCCTCATTTATCTCAAGTGCTACCTTGTATATAAATATTTCATCAATGTCGACATTTTTCCGGCTCCATTGTATTCCAGACATTATGTAATTGATTGATATCTCATTGTTATCAATTCCTTCAGGTTCTTGAGGTTCAGCGTCCTGAACTTCACCTAGTACATTAATTATTTCCGCGGCCATGTCTGGTTTTTCTGTAATTCCCTAAACCTCGGTCTGTTTTGCACCTTTAGACTTTCGAGGATTTTTATCTTTGGAACCTAACGGTCTACCTCGTTTCAAACGTGGTTTAGACTCTGTAGCAACTTGTTTATTGTGTTCCTTCTGAACATCAATACGTACTGGTGCATTGCAAGCTGGTATGTACGATTTTGTTACTCTCTTTGGGTCAGCAAAGGAATCTGGCAATTGATTAGCTAGCTGTTGTAAATGTATAATCTTTTGAACCTCTGCATCACATGCTAGAGTTCGAGGATCTTGCCAATTTAAGGATGTTTGATTCCATGTTAATTCTTTGACCAGCTTGCCGGTCTCACCACCTATCGTAGGGAATTCGGACTCAACGAATTGACAGTCCGCGTATCTGGCCTTAAATAGATCTCCTGTCAATGGCTCAAGATACTTTATAATGGTGGGAGACTCATATCCCACATATATTCCCATCCTCCTTTGAGGTCCCATCTTAGTTCTCTGTGGTGGAGCAACGGGTGTATAAACGGCACAACCAAATGTTTTGAGATGGGATAAGTCTGGCTCTTGACCCGATAATAGTTGGGATGGTGAATATATGTGTTCACTAGATGGCCTGATGCGTATGAGTTCTGCTGCATGTAAGACCGCGTGTCCCCAAGCCGACACAGGAAGCTTCGATCTCATTAACAATGGTCGAGCTATCAATTGTATACGTTTAATGAAGGATTCAGCTAATCCGTTTTGTGTATGGACATGTGCCACAGGATGTTCCACACTCACCCCCATGGACATACAGTAATCATTAAACGCTTGGGATGTAAATTCACCAGCATTATCTAGACGTATAGTCTTAAGTAGAAAGTCTGGAAAGTGTGCTCTTAATCTTATGATTTGAGCCAACAGCCTAGCAAATGCTAGGTTCCTTGTGGATAACAAGCAAACATGAGACCATCTGGTTGATGCATCGATCATAACCATAAAGTATCTAAACGACCCACATGGTGGGTGTATTGGTCCACATATATCACCTTGTATCCTTTCCAGAAAATGTAAAGTCTCTTTTGTGACTTTTACTGGTGATGGTCTTGTGATAAGTTTCCCTTGTGCACATGCTACACAAGTGAGATTTTTAGGGAAAACCTTTTTCTCTTTAAGATTGTGCCCATTCGAACTCTTAATCACTTTACGCATCATGTTCGAACTCGGGTGGCCTAACTGGTCATGCCATAGAGTGAATTGTTCAGTGAACATTTTGTGCTTTGCCAAGTTAGCTTCTATCATGTTTATCTTAGCATGGTATAAACCAGTGGCTAGTGCAGGTATAGTCTCTAGGACCTTCTTTTGGCCATTTACATTTTCTGTAATGTATAGGAATTCTTTAGTTCCTTCACCCTTGGTTTCAACATGATAACCATTTAGTCTTATATCTTTAAAGCTCAATAAGTTTCTCTTAGAGCTGGGTGAGTATAAGGCATCACTTAGTTCAATGTGTGTGCCGTTAGGCAACAAAACGTGAGCCTGGCCGTAGCCTTCTATCAAGTTAGCTATACCCGCAATTGTACTAACATTTGCACTTTTCATTATAAGATTTATGAAATATCTTTTGTCTCTTAGTATAGTGTGGCTGGATCCACTGTCCACCACTAGTTCACTCATGTCCTTGGCAATTTCTATAAATAGGACATAATTTTGTATTTTAATAAGACAATTATAAAATAAAAACCATTGCATTTAAATCAAAATAATTATCCAATACAATAAAGGAAAATAAAGCATAAAAGCATTGAAATTAAACCAAAATAAAACGAAATTCAATCATCATTGTGAAAGCAATCGGAAGTCTCTAGCAAGTCGTCATTCTCATGATCGAAGTCTCCTTCATCATCGATGTACGCATAGTTGGCTTCCGGATTTTTCTTTAGAACTTCTTGGTATGCATCAATGAGGTGTTTGGGAGTTCTACAAGTCTTGGACCAGTGGTTTGACATACCACATCTGTGGCAGACCGATTTGGCCTTGGTGTGTGGTTTAAAGGACCCACGACCCCTACCACCACGTTCGCGGCCTCCTCGGTCGGCCTGGCCGCCACGGCCACCACGACCACTACGTCCTCTGCCACCACGGCCTTGGCCGTAGTGTCTTTCTCTGTGGACATAGTTGGTCTCATGAGGCTCTTTTGGCTCCTTAGACTCTACTGCAGTTTTCTTTCCCAAATCAACCTTATTTTCTTCCGGTAATGGGGCTGTACCAGGAGGTCTTATAGCACTGTTCATCAGCAACAACTCATCATTCTGCTCAGCAAGCAGTAAACATTCAATGAGTGCCCCATAGTCAGCAAAACCTTGATGCCGATATTGTTGCTGAAGAACTCTATTGTTAGGGCTGAAGGTAGACAAGGTCTTTTCTATCAGCTCCCTTTCAGTCACCTCTTTTCCACATAACCTAAGGAGTGAGACAATCCTAAAAAGCTCAGAGTTATACTCCTCCACGGATTTGTAATCCTGGATCCTTAGGTTCTTCCAATCAAACTCGGCCTTTGGAAGGAGCACCGTATTTTGGTGCCCGTACCGGCGTTTAAGCTGTGTCCAAAGGGCGAGAGGATTGTCTATGAAGAGGTACTGGCTTTTGAGACTCTCCGCAATATGATGGTGCATATGCTGGAGACACTTGTTCTTTCTCTTGTCAGTGCTCTCAACTTCCTCATCAATGCAACCGGCTAGGCCGTTTGACCTTAGATGGATTTCGGTGTCTTTCACCCATTCCAAGTAGTTCTTTCCAGAAGCTTGCAAGATGGGATAGTCTAGGCTCTTTAGGTTTGCCATCTGCATATAAGATAGACAACCGATAGTTAGCATGCGATATTTGAGATCGAACCATGCAACACATATTGATTCAGGTCATGCGGTATTTAAAACCGAAACATGCCTTAGGCCATGCGGTATTTGAGACCGAAACATGCCTTGCCTATTATAGATTTCGTTTGGTTTAAATTCATGCATGCAAAGACAACAAAAGCAAATATGTATGCATGCAACAATTTCCTTATTTCTAGATAGGATTTCCTTTTTCTTAAATTTCCTTTTCTTTCTAGGATTTAGTAAATTTGTTTTAAGGGTTTTACATAATTACTATAATTAATTAGGAACTTATCCTAACCAATGTTTTAATTTCCGATTTCATAAATTAATGACTATAGAAATTTAACAAAACTTTTAAATCTCAATCGGAATTACAATCCTAGAACACAAGACTAAATTTTCGAGTTTAAGAAATCCTAAGGATGAATTCATGCATGCCGATTTTAAACATCCTATACAATGATCCGATTTTAATTATGATGCATGAATGATCCAAGTTTTAAATCCTAGAACAATTTAACAATATTCGATTTTAACAAATTCAAGTTCTAGGCTCTTATGCAACAAACAATTCAAACAATCAATTTCGATTTTAAGCTTGACAAAGTTTGGTGCAATTTACAAACAATCTAACAGCCCTATGCAATCCGATTTTAAGATTTACATGGATATAACTTTTAAGTTTTGTTTGTTTGTGTTACTTGGATGTTTTAAGATTCAATAACTGTTAAGGTTCATATTCGATTATATGGTTCTAAGAGGGTTCGGCTTTGTTTTTACCTTTCACCGATTTGGATCTGACTGGATATGAACCGAGAGCTAACAGACCTCGGTTGTACCTTTGATCACGAACCACAAACAGAACCACGAACAAAACCACGAACAGCTACCACGATCAGCTTTCACGAACCACGAACAGCTTCCCACGAACTGCTCCTTTGTACCGCTTGCACTCGAACTCACCCCCGGACCGGAACCAGGAACCTCGATCAGGTTATCGATAGAACTTGATCACGAGCTTAAGGGATGCTCGTGAACAAAGAGATCTTCGAACAGAAAGATGTTTAGTCTCGGATGGAAGTAAGAACAGAAAGCGGTTTAGGGTTTTAGGGTAAGAGGGAAACAGCGGCTGCTCTTAGGGTTTTAGGGTTTGAGAAGCGGCGGCTGCTTTTAGGGTTTTAGGGTTTGAGACTATCGTGCTGATAACGTGTTGTGAAACTAGAGAGTTTAAGGAGAAATCTCTTGTTCTTATTAATCATAATCGAATGGAGGTTACATATATATATAGGGAGTACAAAGGCTAAATCCCAAACCAACATAAGAATAAGCTAATGGACTAATGGGCCTAAAGGCCATGACACATAACATGGACCGTACATGGGCCGTATGGCCGTGTACCATGGACTGTAGATGGGCCGGTCTATAGAGTCCACTAAATGGTTTACAACAAATGATATATTTTTAAGATTATCTTACTATTTTTATTTAATTAATTGGAAAAATAAGAGAAAACCTGAGAATTTAACAGCAATTCTCCATATTTATTTTGGATACAGCATGGAAATAAATTAACCATCTCATTAGTTTAATTTTTTTATCTTTTTAGTTTTTTCTTTTTCCTTTCTTATTCTTATACATAATTTCCTTTTATCCTTTTGCGTTTAGGTTTTATTATGTCAACCACTCGTCATATAATCTAAAGAACCCTAATTCCTAACGAAAAAAAAAAATCTGAAAGTATGCACAAGAGATACATGAAGAAAGAAGGCACTATAGCTCGAGAAGATGCCCCAAAACCCGCCGGAAAACCCTCACCGGACGACTTCAATGATGATGACTCCTACAGCCTTTACTTCAAGGGTTTGATGTGGAAGGAAACAACGGGGTTTGGGGTTGCAATTTGGGGAGAAGAGGATGATAGTCTCTTGTTTCAGATGAAGAGATCACTTGATGACTCTTTCATCACAGTTTTGGAGGTTGAGCTTATAGCATTGAAGCGAGGACTAACCGAAGCTGCGAGTTTGGGGATCAATCATATCACAATCTACTGCGATGATTATAGGGTTTTTGACTTGGTAAGCTTTTCTTGGCTGTTACGGTTCACCATGTCTCTTTTTGCTTCAATCTCGTAGTTAACGTTTACCTTTTTTAATTTTTTAGATCATGGAGAGATCCGCGCCAGAGCAAGAGAACATCGCCTTGATCATGGATGATGTGCAACGCATCAGACAACAATTGCCATCTAGCATCGCTGTTCTTGTGACTGATCAAAATCAAGTCGAGTTTGCAATGGACTCAATAAACATACGTATGCCTCCGTCTCCGTCTCATAAGAAGACTTGCGGTAACTGTTTCGACTATGATGGTATCAAACCTGAGCTGATGCTTTCCTCTGGACTATGCCGTCATCAGTTCTGCGTGAATTGCATGAAAGAACATATAGAAGTGAGACTACAAGACGGAAGAAGTGTACCGAGATGTCCTCGTTATGGGTGCATATCGAACCTAGATCTTACAAGCTGTGCTCATCTTTTGACATCTAAAGTACAAAAGATGTGGGAACGAAGGATCAAACAGGACTCGGTTCCTGAATGGGACAGGTTTCATTGCCCAAATACAAGCTGTTCGGCTTGGATGTCGAGAACTAAGCTCTTCGAATCCACGGAAGAAGAGGGGGTTAGGAGATGCTGCTTTAAATGCCGTAAAGCCTTTTGCATCTACTGCAAAGTCCCATGGCATAGTAACTTGTCTTGGGATGAATACAAGAGATCGGTCCCAAAGCCTAGTACAATAGTGTTGCGACAATGTAGAAGTTGCCAACACACGATCGAACTATCGGAAAAACGCCGTGACATAACTTGCAGGTACGTACATTATCTAACATCATCTATAATCACATTATATAGCTATTATATTTTTCAACTAATGTAATGTTCTTTGGTTGATGTGTGTTTAGGTGTGGCTATTCGTTTTGCTTCACATGTGGGGCTCAATGGAAACTTGGAGGTTGCTCTCATCATCGCCAATTTGATTTGATATTGATTGGCTGTTTTTGCTACGCTTTCTTAGTAATTGTTTTTGCAATTTACCCTTCTGTTTATCACTAACACATATGATTATTTAGGTGTTTTGAAATGTCTACTTTTCCCTTGATTTTTTTCTTTGTTAATTTTTTTGGATCTTTTTTTGGTAGAAATTTTTTTTGGATTTTTAATTTTGGTAGCTCATTTTTCATTATTATTATTATCAATATTCCGTTTTTTGTACTAAATTCAACAAAAACATAAAACCCATAAATGAAAATAATATATAAAAAATGATGAATTTGTCATTTTTGCTTATATGGATTTTGTCAATATATATAGATATACTATTTTTAGATAATAAAAATAAGATTAAACCTCCACTTGAACAGTTATGTTTGGGTTTAGTCGGTTCCATTTATTTTTAGAATTTAATATTTGTTATAAAATATATGTATTTTAGCACATCAAAGATCTTAAATATGGACAATTTTAAATGTTCAAAATAGTAAATTTAGAAAAATTTAGCAAAACTAACATATTGCCTAATATTTGATTTACAAAATCAAGAATCTTTACCCAAAAAAAATCCAATTTTATAATCTTTAATAATAGAAAAAGAAAAAAAAAAGAAAACAAAAACAAAAAGTAATAAAAGAAAGAAGAAGAAAGTCACACAGGTCAAAGTCTTTCACAGAACGCTTCGTATTACCTTCTTAACCAAGGTAACCGCACCTGCTTCTTCTCTTCTCTAGTCTCTTCTAGTCTCTACTGAGAACCCTAATGGCGGCGAGGATTAAAGAAGAAGACGAAGTCTCGTTGATACTCGAGGAACAGAGAGAAGAAATCATGGCGGCTAAAACCCTAGATCGCGACCAAGATTTGGCTTTTAATCTCCAAATGCAAGAAGCCCTAGCCGTTTCTAGAGCAGCCCACACTTCCTCCGTACCGGAATCTTCCTACGAAGAAGTCGATTTCACTGGAGGCGAAGATGAAGAATTCGACTTCACTGCGCTCATCCTACAGGACATTGAAAGAGCCGAGCAGGAGAGGAGGGACCGTGAGTTTGGTGAACATGAGATGAAGAGGCTCAAGGTTGATCTCGACCGTCGGATTCATGATCAGAGGTTTGCTGAAGAGCTTATGAGTATCCCTGAAGGAGATTGGAGTAAACATGGCGATAATTACGCGAAGCCGTACGCTCTCGGTGCTGGGGCTTCTTCTTCGTCTTCCTCTTCTGCGATTAGGGGTGAGATCTTTAAGGTTTATTGTAAAGGTTTGGTGAGTGAAGAGATGATTGGAGATACGAGGGTTACGGTTGGTGGTGTTGGTGTGGCGCTTTGTGACTCGACTGGTAACTTGATTTGGGAGGTGAAGAAGGTTTTGGGAGCTGACGAGTCTAAAAGTCCTGAAATTGCGGAATTGGAGGCGCTTGTTCATGGGTTGGAAGAAGCTTTGACCTTTGAATTGGGAAGGGTTACGTTTTTCATTGACAATTTCAAGGTCTTCCAATACGTGAGTCATCTCTACTCAAAGACTTGAACTTTTTTACTAAAGATTGAATTTTTATGTTTGATTGTGACTTGTGAGCATAGTGTTTCTTGAAATTCAAAGTTTTATTTACTCCTTTTAGTTGCTAAGTTTGTGTTCTACAGTGTTGTTCCCTCTTTGTTGTTTGTTTGTGATACTTAAGGCCTGTTTTTGTTGTTGTTTGTTTGTTTGTTATGAATTCCTTATAGCTTGTTTACAATACATAACAACAACTATAGCTCTGCATTCTTGTACCTGAACATTTGGGTACAAAATTATCTGAGCTTCAAAGATGCAGGATTGAAATTATTAGGCTTTGATATGGATGATCATGTTTTGGCTCTGTTGTAATATAGGTGACACGTAAGGTGGAACCGAGGCACAGCGTTGTTGCCACACTTGTAAACCAAGTGGCTCTTCTCCAACAGAAATTCTCATACTGTCAACCATCACTTTTGGCAAGAAACGATGTTAAGTTTGTCTTCAAGCTCGCGAGAGATGCTATTGTGTCTCAAATCAAATGGCCTGAAGAAGCTAGTACTGGCAAGACCTTCTTCAAGGAAACTTGTGTGATTTGTTACGAAGGTATCACTGTTGACAAGATGTTCTCAGTAGATGGTTGTTTCCACCGTTTCTGCTTTTCCTGCATGAAACAGCATGTTGAAGTGAAGCTACTAGGAGGGCAAACTGCTAGTTGTCCGAGTGAAGGTTGCAAATCAGAAGTGAAGATCGAGTGCTGTGCAAATTTTTTGGATCCTAAGCTGGTTGATGTGATGATCCAACGCAAGAAAGAAGGCTCGATTAGTGTTACAGATAAAGTCTATTGTCCATACCCCAAGTGTTCGGAGCTGATGGTCAAATCTGAGCTCTTGGAATATACCAAACAGTATTTCGTTGGTGCTGAGAATTCTAAAGCGAGGAAATGTATGAAATGCCTGAAATTCTTCTGTACCCAGTGCAAGGTACCGTGGCACTATGACCTCAGTTGCTCTGAATTCGGCAAAACAAAGGGCTATCAGAATGCTGGGGATGGAATGCTGAAGTCTCTGGCACAGAGCAAGAGGTGGAGACAATGCATAAAGTGTAACAATATGGTTGAGCTTGCTTGGGGATGCTACCATATAACCTGCAGGTATGTCATTCTTACTTATTACTTTATTAGACTAATCAATTTTTTTTTCGAAAATAATTTGGTATTGACTCTAAGAAGTTGTAGCTTATATATAAAATAAAAGAATTAGACTGCATTTTAAATTCCAGATAATGGATAAAGAATAAGAGAGACCATGTTTGGTCATTCGTTACTATTATTGATTCAGTGATTTTCTTGCGGATTACAGATGCGGATATGAGTTCTGTTACACATGTGGAGCTGAATGGAAGAAGAAGAAAGCAACATGTTCGTGCCCGATCTGGGATGAGCGCAACATAATCCGTGAAAGGAATGCGATCCCCCCTAGGAGGTGACTTGGTTATCTGTTGCGTTAAATAAAGGAGGTAGCTTAATAGAGTAGGAGTAACGAGTGGTTCTGGAATCAAAAGACCAGTTATGGTTAGCTTGGGTTTCTTTTTTTGTGGTTTTTGGAGCTGATCCCAGGCTTAGGACCTTCGGTGTTTTAGTTTCGATCTTCTATTTCGTTTTGTCTAATGCTAGGAAAAGAAATGACAGTTTTAACTTCAATGTTCAAGATCTGAGGTTAAAGTAAATCTTGTCATCTCCGGATGAAGTTGATATCTCCTGTAGGTATTAATTAAAGTTTGTAGTTTCTCAGATGTGTTGGTTTGGTTTGATCAGATTAAAATTTGGTTAAGTTTTGAATCAAATTTTCGGTTTGGAACTGGATCCACTCCTTTTATACCAGTTCTAAACGGCGTCGCCTACAGTGATAATGTTGTCGACAGTCTCGTACTGATTCCTTCACGAGCATTTCTTTTATATGATTCATCTGAAAAATGCAGCAAATATATTTAACTATAGATTCTGAATTTGGCATGGTGGGGCTTGTTCTTGATGATAGTGGGATGTTATTCCCTGGAGAATATTCTTAAACCAGGGAATATTCTCAGTTGTATTTTATTTTATAGCTTTAATTATTGTTAATGTTCAAAATATGTGATGGCTTAGAATTTGTGAATGGGCCATCTCATTGTTTTCTGGTGATAGTATACAAGAAATTTCATCGACCATTTGTTTTTTATTTGGGTGCAAAAGACAAAGTTTCTTTCAGAATAGTCAGACTCTCTGTCTCGTCAGAAATGTCTCGAGAACTGCGTCTGATCTTGATCATTATTTTCTGTATTCATCTGATTTGCGTCTCAAGTCAACAGGACACGGGGTTTATCTATAATGGTAATGGGGAAACAGAACACGGAGTTGCCAAAGGATTGTTGCAGTTGGCCGATGGATCCAGAATGAAAACGGGTGGTCATACCTTTTTCAAGAACCCTTATGAGTTCAGTTCAACTCGATCACTCTCTTTCTCAACAAAATTTGTGTGTGCACTAGTGTCTAAGGCAGGATTTGTTTGCGGTCGTGGTACGGCCTTGCTTGTACAGGTAGTCGTTGTACCAACAATGATAACGTATTTGGCTCTTGGAGCAGTTTATTATGCGTACGTGAGAAGCAAATACGCAAATGTAAGAGAAGAATGGGAAAAAGAAGATGGTGGTCCACGCCGTTTTACCTATAAATCTCTATATATGGCAACGAAAGCAGGTTTCAGAAAAGTGAACAGAGGAACTCCGATGGAGACGAGAAGAGAAAGAAGAAGAAAGGAGAGGAAGAATCGAAACTGAATCAAGTCCCCAAGAACAACGCGGAAATTAACATTTTATCGAGTTCTTTCTCAATCTATCAACAATCTGTTTTGAGTTCCATCGATATGTTTACGTATTCGAAGCTGTAACGGAAGATGTCATTTATTTATTTTTGTTAAAAGGAAATCTTTATCACTTTATGCCCAACTGGCTTCATGTGCAAATCTTTCAAAATGAATCAAGACCTCCCGAGTTATATAAACCATTTTGATGTTGATTGCACAATTTTCATCTTTGAACTGAATTCACCTTTTTTACTCTCTACATAGTTTAGAACTTTGCAGCTACGCATGGAAGCATCTAAATGGAGAATTGGAGAGAATACTATACAAATAGAGAGATTACAATCTTACAATCATTCAGTAAAGTTTTATGTTTTTATCATTGGGACAAAAAAATAGAGAATTTCACGAGTTCTACCACATTCAGAACTCATTCTTTCGGGATGTACCACATTGCAAAACCCCTTTCAAATACTTTTACACCTCTATTTAAAATGACCAGTATAACCTTCCCATTTGTTTCCTTTGCAGAACCATAGAAAAATGTTTTTTTTTTTTTTTGTTTTTTATTTAATAAAGAACAACTTTTGACAAAATTCTTTTTGTTTTTTCACTTTCTTTTCTTTCTCTCCTTCTTTATTTTTGTTTTTTTTTAAATTATAACTACATTAATTTTTTCTAGAGATTTAAATATAATGGTGGACAAGTTTATATTATATATAAACAATTGTAGCAAACAAAGAAATTTAGTCCACAAATATAAAAATGCACAATGTTGAAGTTTTTGATAGATAACATTGAAATTTTAGATGGATAACTTTCATACTCTTACAAATTAAACAAGTTATATGAGTTATCCCAAGTAAATAAATTGTTGTGAATGATTACTGTAAAGTTATTTATTATTTTCTTAAATTTTGGAGTGTTGAAATTGTCCATTATCTTATTCATGTATATAACGCGCGGTAGACGAAGTGTAATATTTTGATAGACAATTATCCATTATTTATTCATAGACATGTTTCACCCTTTAAAATTTATGGACCAATTTTTTAGTAGTGGACAAGTTTACACTATATATATATAACCAATTCTAGCAGAAAATAAATCTTGTCCACCAATATAGAAATGCATGACAATGAAACTTTTGGTGAACAATATTAAGTTTTTCGGTAGATAACATTGAAATTTTCGGTGGACAACTTTAATACTCTTACGTATGAAACAAGTCATATGGACTCTCTCAAATTGGATTGAGGGACAAAAATTTGAAACAAAAAACTTATTTGTGGGCGAAGTGAGCTTCGCTTAGGTAATTCCTGGCTAGAAAACGTCGTGATTTTTTATATATAGAAGACCAAAGTGAGACTTTCGTCAATCAGTCCTATTTAGTTAAGTTATTACAATTTACCCCTGAAAGTTGGGTTATTTTGCATAGTGGTCCCCCATAAAATGAATAATTTACACTTGAGCCTAGACAGCGTCGTTTTTAGTTCAGCACCGAAAGTCAATTGATTCCTTGACGAGAGCATTGTCCTCCTCTGTCGCAGAATCTCTCGACAGAGATGATGTCGCAGCTTCCATATTCAGAGTACGTCAAGCCAAGTTTACACTCCGGGAAGCTTTTGAATGGGGGTTTTCACTAATATCTAAGCGAAGTGTTGGCGTGAACATGATGAATTGGTGATGGACTTGCCTTTGGATTCAACTTGGTATGAATATTTTATCAATTTGGGTGCATTTTGAATTTGTTAATTGTTTTGTTTTCTTGGACTTTGAAATTGTTTCTCTAGTTGACAGAAATTTATTTATATAACTAGGAGTTAAGAAAAGGTCAGTAAACATTTTTGTAGCTAGAGATTTCTGACTTGATGATAGGGAAGTAGTGGAGAATATTCTTAAACCATGAAATGATTGATAAGTCTCAGTTTCTTTAATATTAAAGCCTGCTTTAAGTTTAATCTTTTAAAGGCTAAGAAATTTCTTAAGTCAACTCTGTAATTCTCCTTAGAGACAAATTCAATGGGTAGAAATGTTAAGAAATTATTGTGGACTTGGCAAAAAGATTGGGACTTTATATTATATACTGAGAGGTTTTGACCTGACTTTGTTTTGCAGCTGGATACATTATTATCCACTTTTGTGTTCACTTCACCCGAATCTTTCTCTTTCTCAACTCATTTTGTGTGTGCACTGGTGCCTAAGCCAGGTTTTATTGGTGGTCACGGTATCGTCTTTGTTTTATCTGCCTCCATGGATCTCACTCAGGCAGACGCAACACAGTTCTTGGGGCTTTTTAACATCTCAACTCAAGGTTCCTCTTCTTCGCACCTAGTTGCTGTTGAGCTAGACACTGCCCTCAGCGCTGAGTTTGATGACATTGATGCCAATCACGTTGGAATTGATGTCAATAGCCTTATGTCTATTGCTTCTACTCCGGCTGCTTACTTTTCCGAGATAGATGGGGAGAACAAAAGCATACAACTTCTCAGTGTTGATCCTATTCAAGTTTGGGTGGACTACGGAGGAAGTGTACTTAATGTTTCTCTGGCTCCTCTTAAAATTCAGAAGCCAAGCCGGCCTCTTTTGTCAAGATCCATCAACCTTTCAGAAACATTTCCAGATAGAAAGTTCTTTCTTGGGTTCTCTGGAGCCAATACATACAGGGACATTGATCAGCTACCAATACATACTCGGATGGAGTTTTAGCAGAAACACGGTGTCATTACAGGCCTTGGATGAAAGTAAACTTCCTCGAGTTCCTCGTCATAGAGCTAAAAATAAGAGACCATCAGCGCTGCTTATTACCCTGGTCGTTTTACTAGCTATTATAGTGCTTTTGGCTCTTGGAGCAGCTTATAATTACAGGAGAAGGAAATATGCAGAAGTAAGAGAAGAATGGGAAAAAGAATATGGTCCACACCGTTTTTCTTATAAAGCTCTGTACAATGCAACGAAAGGTTTTAACAAGGATGGAATTCTTGGAAAAGGAGGTTTTGGAGAAGGGTACAGAGGAACTCTGCCTTCCAAAGAAAAAATAGCAGTGAAAAGAGTGTCCCACGATGCAGAGGAAGGGATGAAGCAGTTTGTGGCTGAAATCGTGAGTATGGGTAACTTGAAGCACAAGAACATGGTTCCACTTATTGGGTATTGTAGAAGAAAAGGTGAGTTACTTCTGGTATCTGAATACATGCCCAATGGTAGTCTTGACCAATACTTATTCAATGACGAAAAACCACCCTTTTCATGGCATCAAAGACTTGTAATCATCAAGGATATAGCTTCAGCTCTTAATTACATGCACACAGGAGCTCCCCAAGTTGTTCTCCACCGGGATATCAAGGCTTCTAACATTATGTTAGATGCTGAATTTAATGGAAGGTTAGGGGATTTTGGTATGGCAAGGTTTCATGATCATGGGAGAGACCCTGCTACAACTGCTGCTGTAGGAACCATTGGCTACATGGCACCAGAGCTTACTACAACTGATGTGTATGGATTTGGTGCTTTTTTACTTGAAGTAACATGTGGGAGGAGACCTGTGGAACCTGGGTTGCCAGCTGAAAGATGGTATATAGTTAAGTGGGTATGTGAATGTTGGAAAATGGCGTCTTTGCTCGGAGCTAGAGATCCAAGATTGAGAGGTGAAATCTCAGCTGAGGAAGTTGAAATGGTACTGAAACTTGGGTTGCTTTGCACAAATGGTGTGCCAGAACTAAGACCTTCTATGGAAGAGGTTGTGCAATACTTAAACGGAAGCCTAAAGCTGCCTGATATCTCTCCGAAGTCTCCTGGTATCGGGTCCTTTACCCCATTGATTATCGGATCAAACCCCTTCCCTGTCTCCCCCACTACCAAGACCTTTTACTCTTCTTCCTCGGCCAACGACTCTACATTTGTTACTCACTCAATTGTCCATGGCCATGGACGGTAAACTTGGACGGTAGATATTTTTTTTTTGAATGGAAAAGCTCCATGCTAGGCTTGTGTGAAGGTACTTTAGTTTGGCAGGCATACCATTGTGCTCCACCTGTGAAGTCTATTTTTGATATTTGACAAAGACATCCACCATTGAAAAGTAGTGTTTGGAGTCTTTTGTAGAAGTGCTGTTAAGCTTTGTAAATTTTGATGTTTCATATCTCCATTTCTCTTTTTTACATTAACTTATTGCATTTTCCAGTAAATAAGAGGCTTTTGTACAGATGTTTAGAAGTTGTTCTTCACTCTGTCTGCTAAATTTGATCTCATTCTGTTACTTCTCTGTACCCAAAAAAAATCTTTTGTATGACAAGCCCCAGATTAGCAGAAACCAATGTTTTGGTTATCGGCTTGAATACCGCAGTCTGGGAGGGTTTTGTTTGTGATATGTAATTGAGTAATCTCCAACTTCTTTGAATCCTGTTTCAAGTGAGTAAGATATCCCATCCTGTTCAAGCTTTGGTTCCATGTACACGTCGTGGAGTTCAGGTATTGTTGCTATTGTCATTACTATGAATTTCGTGGTTGTTCATTTTCGGTTTTTGCTAGATTGTCTAACTAATCACATTAAATTCTTGGATAGTGAAAATGAGACCATTCATCTGTGGAGCCGAGTGGGATCACAAAAGAGCTTCATCAAGTTCGTGACTTGACTGATAAAATAATTAGAGATGGTGGATTCATCCCATGACAGGTAAAGTTTAGAAGCTTCTTCTTGAAACCGTTATAAAGACCGCATTTATCTTCTTATATCCGTGACATTTAAATAAACTTGTGTGAGAAATGTGGTCTGTTATTTTATTTGTATCATCCTTATCACATTGTTTGGAGTCCATTTTGCATGGATGTTGTTTCTCCTAGATACACCAAGAAAGGTGTTAATACATGTAGCAATCATATAAAATATTATGATGTTAGGTTGTCCAAGAGAACAATCTGGGAGTTCTATGGAGTTGACTATTCTATTTACCTAAGAAGGTTAAAGATAGTATAGGAGAAAACTTAAACGTTAAGACTGCAATTCTCTGCTTGGCTTTCCCTAAGTTTTGATTTCTTTTACTTTCGACTTTTTGAGTACTTCTTTCCCCTACTATAATAAAATATCATGTAAAAGATGCGCTTCATTTAATGAATTTTTCTATGTGGGTACATCGTGTAGCAGTTTCATTTGTTTCTCTCTGGTGTAGGGATTAGAATAGATAAATTTACAAAACTGTTAAGAGTAAATGCCAAATGAAAAGTAAAGGCATATCAGCATATGATGCTGGTAGGCTGTGATTACCATTAAAATAAGTTCACATCCTGTTTTTTGCAGCCAGCGAAGTTTGATCAGAGTAGGATTAAACTCTCTTGTATATTTTGAAGTATTTGTTTTCTTACTATAAGCAATTAAGCACCATAAGAAATTATATAAGTAGCTGCTGCAGTATGAGGAAAATCTGGTGAAAGATTATGGGTACTAAATCCAAGACACATGTCAGGAATGATTTATATAAAGTAAATTTTCTCTTTGTTAGTACAATAGTACTCTTCTAGCACTTTCATTTGTTCTGTTAAACTACTATCTGATTTTGAACATTAACCACGTGAAGTTATGATATGATTTATATAATATTATCTAGCTGTTACTGTTCAGTTTGTATAATGCCAATAAAGATATAGATGCAGATGCTAGTACACTCTGTAACTGTTGTACTCATAATTACTTCCATTATCTCTGCAGCTAGACGAAGCTCTCTGTTTTCATCAGAAGCAATGTCTAATGGATTGCTTTGTAAGAAAAGGTGAAGGTAAATCATATAATATAAAACAAGAAAGTAAGAAAGCAACAATGTAATGGTGATCAAACTAGGAAAATATATAGACACAGGATTTAAACTGCATATATATAAAACAAGAAAGCAACAATGTGAATCAAACTTGTAAAACATTTCTTCTTGGTTCAGTACCTTCAGAGAAATTCATGGTGATCAAACTAGGAAGATAGACAAAGGATTTAAACTGCTTAGATGCCATTTCATCTATCTTAATCTTTTTGCACAGATCTCCCCTCACAATATAGACCCAAGCTTGTTTAGGTTTCTTGGCAAGAAAACACACAACGAAGGTCTTTCCATAGACATTATGATCGACGAAGAAACTTGAAGAAGTGTTGTTGCAAACCATGGGGAAGTTAGGTATTGAGATAGTCATGAACTTAATCCACACCACGTCCTCTCCATCGCCAATTTTCTTCTCTGTCACCCAAATGTTAACCCCTCTTCCTCCTGCGCATTGTTGTAACACTAAAAGCCGATCTCCCTTGTAAATCGTCAGGCCACGAGTATGGGAATTACTATGTGTCCCCTTAAACGGTAAAGTACAAAAGGTCTTTACTACCTCTTTCGAAAAATCGAGCATTCGGATGAAATACTGATGACCTTTATAAGCTGTCCAGTACAAACCCTGCAATTACATTCATCTACTATTTCTTCGCTGTAGAAACAAGGTTTCACACAATGAATTTGTTTGATAGGGAAACAAATTCACCTAAGAAATCTCTCAAAGAATCGGATCAACGCAAAAGAACAAAAGGGAATTAAAATCTCTTGGGGAAGAAGTTAGGGTTTCTCAAGAGATATGAAGAACTAGAGTTTTTGTATTAATTGCTGAATGCCTTACAATAGAGAAATTTTTCTCCTTTTATACAGTTTCGTTAGATTAAAGAATATATCAAATTTCCTTACAGCCCGAACCAAGATATGGAAAATTGCTGCTTCTTCTTCAAGTCGGTCATCAGGCGAATTGGGAAGTCGGCTTTCCATTTCTAGGGCTGGGCCTCCTTGTCCGAACAAGCCTTAGGTAGATCATTAGTTAGGAACTTTAACCGGATTCCCGGTTAAATAATCGATTTATTTTTCCTGTTTAGATCGGTATGTTACGACTGCTAAATCCCGCACCAACAATTAGTCCCCCCCCCCCAGTTCAGAATATTCGGAAGTGAATTCGAATTTCAGAACTTTAGGAAAGAAGATATCCGATCTAAACCATAAACAAAAATAGATTTATTATTTATTTACCTTTTGCTTGATCCTCCTCCACGTGTCGCATACGTCGCATCTGCTAGGTCGGAAGCTGAAAGGTCGTATAGGTTATGATGATTTTCGCAGGGTTGCCACTCATTCGATTCTATAAATATAGAGCTCCCCTCGTCATTTCTCATTTTTCGTCAACAACTCAAGATATTCCGCTCTACTCTCTCATCTCTTTGCTTATTTATATATATTTTTTTAATTGCAACTTTCGGCTTCCTCCGCACTCTCCGATCATCCATCATGACGAGCATTTCGGAACCTATCTCCTCGCCTGAAATCGAAGGTGATCAACTAATTCGGCGCAATTCCAAACGTAAGGCTGCCAATCCAAAACGTGTTACGCAGATCGGAGGATCTGTCAAATCCGGCTTTGAAGCTCAGCCGCTTTTATCCCGATGTTCGGCTGGGGCTTCCTCCTCTCGAACTCAACCCCTAAACCTGGGGTCAGATCGTCTCGAGGATGAAAACACCGAGTCACCCAACATCCATCTACGCCTGGAAGAAGATCGGTTCATTCCCTTGGGAATCTCGGTCAAAGATATTGATTCGCACTAGATCACGAAGAGCGAATTGGAGGCGAAAAAACTTTGAGTCAACGGTATGTTGAACTCCTGCGGTTTGGGTAACAGCGGCGTTACAATTATAATCCCACGTGATGACCAGCGTTCCTGGAACCCTCTAGAAGGGTACATCTATCTTTATGAAGACTATTTCACTGAATGACGCCTTTGGTTTCCGATTCCGGCTTTAATATCGCTGTACGCCCAAAGACGCATGATACCGATCTGCCAATTCGCTCCAGGTAGCATTTGTAACTTCGTCGCTGCCCTTACTATAGCGGCCAAAGTGAACATGAAACCGAAACATAACTTTCTTCCTGGCAAGAAAGTCAGCAATTTCAAAAAGTGGGCTGCCCGCTATTTTTTTGTTTACGTCGACCAATACTCGTTCGAGAACCCGCTGGGCTTCCATCGGAGAGTGTGGAATGGAACTCCTGGTAGATTTTTAATATCTTGTTTGCTTTGATCGATCGTGGCATTTCTAACTTGTTTTAACTTTCCGTCCTTTGTTTTCAGATTGCCCCTTCTATCTGACGCGTCTAGCTCGTGGTTTTCAATCCGTGAGAGACGCACTATTGTCCGGTATTAATCGGCATTGAGAATTCATCACTCGAATTCGTGTCAAGAAACCAATGGGCAAAGCCAGGACAAATTCCCGAGTTTCGCGAGTTTCACGAGTTCGTTGGGGCAAACTTCGGAACCTGTCGGATCATGCATAATCGAGGCCAGCTGCCTTGAAATTGTGCGTCCGAACTCCCGCGATGAAGTCCGATCTGATACCGTCCCTGTTCAAGATGTCGACGAACATGTCGACACAACCGGGTTTGAGGATAACGCGGAAACATGTAATCCTCCTTTAATTACGGAGGAGGCTAACATGTAACCCTCCGACTGCCGCACAGAATATCCTCTCGCTTGAAACCGGGGAGAGGAGAAAAAAGAAGAAGAAGAAGGAAAACAAGGGGAAGAAGATCGGTGATCCCGAGTCGCAATGCAGGATCAACCGCAAACGTTCGGCTGAAAATACCGGACTGGAATCTGCTGACCGATTCCGCCTAAAAAGGAGAAACGACAAAACTGATCGATTTGCCTTCGACTATTTTGGCGACAGTCCTTTGGTCACGAATCGAGCAGCCTCCGGTGAACTCTTTCGGAACCTGAAGATCTCCACTTGGATTCTTCCGGAAACGGATAAATTGGAGTTCGAAAAAGCATATCTCGACATCTTCGAATCCCACTTAATGGTTTGTATTACTGTTTTCCCTGGGCTTGTTTAAACTTCACATGGGTGATCTAATGCTCCTATTTTTTTTAACAGACCGCTGCTAAAATCAACGCGCTGACTCAACTGTACGATAGGCGATTAAAAACAGTATCGACTTCTGGATTCGAGTTTGATAAAATGAAGGAGTGCTTAGAACAGATTCGGGCGGACAGCAGGGCCAAAGATAATAGGATCAAGGAACTAGAAGCTATTATCGTCGAAAAAGACGAAGTCATTGCCCAGTCCGAACTGAAGATTGGCGATCTGAGCGCCCGGGCACTTACTCTTGAAGAGGAGAAGTCCGGATTGCAACGGGAGCGTGATGAGTTGAAGATTAAACTTGACTCTGAAGTCGCCAGACTCCGCTGGGACCGTCTGGAGAAAGTGCAACGAACGACAAAGAAGGCACAAAATCGATTGGATAGGGTGAAAGCCTTCCTGGTCGAGCAAGATACGGTAGTTCGCCCCAAGGAGGATATGCTGAATCAGGCTTTTGGACTTCAGGAGATGGTGCAGTATTTGGTCAGGAAAGGGACAACTATTCCCGAATAGAAAATCGCGGAGATCAACGAGAGAAAAGCACAGGCCCAGGAAGCCGTCGACAAGCTAGATGTCATTGAATTGGGAGAGAATGACCTCGTCATGTCTCCAGATCAGCTCGGCTTCGGGCTTCTTCGTCCTAGGATTGTGGCTCCTGATTCCGTGAGACATCAACACGGATCTAACGCCGCCGCCTTTCAAGTCGATCTATTAGATGGTTCGGATATCTAGCCGTTCGGATATCATTACCCCTTTTTTTGGTCGGATTTAGATATATGCCTTTCTTTTCTTTTTATTTCAGTAAATTTCCTTTTGGCATTTTGATGGAATATTTCCTTTAAAAAAAGAGGAAATTCCGACGAAGAGAAAAGTTAATTTCCTAATTCTAGAATTGGAAATCCATCCCCCGGGGATTAGTACAAATATTCCAGCATCTTTTCTGAATCATAAACTCAAAGCGAAGCAGGATTCATAAAGAATGCCAAGCTCCGTCGGCAGTATTGATCCCCCAGTTGAGATTGGGAATAATGTCCCGAAATTCTCGAATTCGGAGGCTATCGAGAGGGGGATGCCTTACTACCCAAACATCCGAGCTCCATGGATGCTGATGTTCCATGTTATTCCGGAAGCGAGAGCGGAACTGGAGACTTTCCTTCTACATATCGAAGAACGTCATGCTGAATATCGCAGCCGACTTGCTGCGGCAGAACAAACGCGGAACAATCTGTTATGCAAGCTAAAACTGCTTGAATCTCATCCTAGATTCTGGATCGAGAATGCATTCGACAGAGTGGCGGTTATGCCATCGTGCTTGATCGAGTATTGCAACGAAAGCTACTACTCGACGAACTTTCTGCCGAGCGAGCCAAGCTTTTCTCTTAGTGGCGAATTCATGCCCTCCGAAGTGAAACCGTTTTACATGAATAAACATGTTAATAATGTAGAGACCATTGCAGCTCATGCCTTTGTCCACCAGGTAACATTCTTAAACTTAATATGTCCTTCCCAGTGTCAGTCATAACTTAAGACTTTTTGGCATGCAGATCGAATCCGTGCATCAAGAGCAATGCCACAAACTTTACTATCATCGCCTGAAGAAAAATGAGATCGATGACCGTTTAGCTGTATTGGAAGCCGAGGTCGCCACTTTGAAAGCGAAGAGGAAAAGAACCATCAGTCTTCTCAACGAAGCCGAGCAGAAGATCAGGGCGCTAGAATCTCGTCCCGATGAATTGGAAAAAACAAGACTCCAGCTGATATGGCCTATGCCAAAACGTCTTAGGGTGGATACTCAAAAGATTGCAGTCGGGATTGCCCTAAGTTCCGGATAATTGATGTACTTGCAATTAGGGATTTGAACCATCCTTAATATTAGTATTATTTTATGAAGTATTGTCAAATTAAGACAAGTTGTGTATGCAATACATAAAATTATTATTCGGAAAATGTACAAGAAGCAGGACGTCTCCTGGCTTATATCCAGTAATTTTATGTTTTTACACAACTTGTGGAAGCAACCCCCTGGGCTCCGAAGAGATGGGTTCTTAAGGTGGGACATTTATCACTAACAGAATGTGTTTGTTCGGAGGGCGAGATGCTGGGCTCGGCTTGTCTCCTTTGCTTTAGTTCGGAAGTCTGACTGCAAAATTATTCTTTGGATTCGGCTAACAATTCCGTCCAAACTAAAGGTCGGGTGCGAAATAAATACTCTGGGTTCGGCTTATCCCTACCACTGAAATATAGACGTCGGGTGCGAAATAAATACTCTGGGTTCGGCTTATCCGTACGTAAGAAAGTTTGTACGCTGTGACGCAAGTTGATCACCTGGCCAGGGTGTCAAAAATATGTTAATGAGTTCGGTCCGAACTGAAGTACAAAGAATATATTAATGAGTTCGGACCGAACTGAAGTATATTTAATTGATGTATTTTATTGTGTATATATATATATATATATATATATTAATGGTTTTTTTTTAGAGGACTGACTCCTTTGCAACAAGAGCTCCGAGGGTACCGAGCTCACCGTAAAAGAATGGGTGCATATATCAAGGCGCTTCGCCCGAAACTTGACTAGCTCCATCGACTCTACCGTAAGGGACCATTTGAGTTCTGGACGGGCTTATCGACGAAGGTTTCTTCCTGGCGCAGTGGCGTATGGATCGTCTGCTCGCTGAGCATGTTGTGTTCAAAGAACTGGTCGCTCGTATGGAGATGCCCGATCTACCTGAAGGCGACCGTGAACCCTTCGGGGAAACTGCTCTTAGAAGAAGTCTGTGGAGGAGGAGAATGATAAGAAGAGTTCCCATATGTTCTAATATAACCATTGTTCTGTTGCTGTTTCTGGTAATCTGGTTTAGGAGTGTAGCCTGAAAAGTTCCCACTGTAAGGCTTGTTGCTTTGTTGATTACCGAATCCCTGACCCTGATTCCCATATACAAAGTTGACATCTGCTTCTTCATTCCCAGTCTCAGGTTGTGGCTCAAATGATTCAACTTCAGCAGCAAAGTGAACTAATTTCTTACCAACCAAACGATTGTGAACTGAATCCAGCTTGGCATTAACAGAAGCAAGCTGGTTTGAATCAAATCCTCCATGCAATCTCTTCCTTTCAGTATTTGTTCTCTTAGTGCTATTGCTGGAACCCAAATTCTCAATCAAAACTTCAGCATCTTCTGGGTATCTTGTCTTGAAATTTCCATGGCTTGCAGCATCCAAAGCTAGCTGATATTCCCAGTCAATCCCTCTAAAAAAGATACTCAACAGCTGCACTCTTGAAAAGCCATGGTGTGGACAGTCCCTTTGATATGCCTTGAATCTTACCCAAGCTGCCTTGAAAGCTTCATCTGGTCTTTGCTTGAAGGAGGACAGCTTGACTCTTAGCTCATCTGACATGGCATCATCATAAAAGTAGTTGAGAAAAGCCACCTTCACTTGTTGCCAAGATGTCAAAGAACGAGCTGGCAACTGTTTCAACCATTGAGATGCTTCTCCTGCAAGTGAATATGGGAAAAGCTTGCAGTAGATGTAGTCTTCAGTTACTCCATTGACCTTGATACTGGTCACCAGGTCTTCAAAGTGCTCAATATGGTCCAAAGCTTTCTGATTTGGCAGGTTAGAGAAGGGTCTTTGTCTAACTAGCTGGAAGTAGGCAGGCTTCAGCTCAAAGTCATTCCTTGGGAATGGAGGTGGAACAATTGCAGAGCGGTTTTCATACATCAAATCAGCTCTGTTGAAGTCTGCAATAGTCCTGATCAGATCTCGGTTGTTCTCCTGTCTTCGAACCGGATTCTGGACGTGGTTTGCAGCTCCACGTACGTCTGCTGGAGGTGGGTGTCGATCGATACCCTCTGGGGTGCGTCGATCGACACCAAGGTTCTATTCCGCAGCGACAACGACTTCAGCAATTATGTTGCCTTCCGCATCAAGCTTTTGGCCCTGCCCATTGCGCAAGTGGCCCTCTTGATCTCTCAAAGCACCATCCTCATCACGAACCAGAATGATTGTGTTAACCATCTTCAAGGATTTGGCTGCTTTTTTGTTCTCACGCTCAAGTTTTCCCAACTCTTGGTTTGAAAGATGCACAGTGGGATCAGTCTTGTTGCTCCTTGTGTGAGGTCTTAGAGGCATGCACCTGAAACACAAAAGAGAAGAAAAACAAAAACGTGTAAGTAGAAAATAAAAAGAAAAATTTAGACGAAATTAAAAACTCAAATCTAATGGTAGATCAAAGAGTCCCCGGCAATGGCGCCAAAATTTGATATGCTCAAATTTATCCGAGAGCTACTCTCTCAAATTAAGAGGTCACTGTAAGACTTAGGGGTCGAATTCCACAAGGACTCAAGACTACACAATAAATTATAGAGTTTTATGATTACGCTAAACAAGATGATTTAAATGAAATAGGCAATGCAAAATATTAAAATAAAACTGTTGTAAATTCAGAAGATCAAAAAGCTAGGTCCAAGAAATTTCTCAGGAAATTACAAAATATTAAATTAATAATTAAATAGAATTCAAGCAATTAAAAATCAGATCTAGAACTCTAAACTCTTTTGTAAAATAAATCAGTTCTCATTGCAAATATTATCTAAATTTAAAACCAGAAAATCCAAATCTCTTTGTAAAATTCTAGGTTAAAAATCAGCTTTAAAAACAAGTTTAGATTGTTCACAAAATTACTAAATCAAATCTCTTTGCAAGAAGTAATTTTGCTCATCAAAAGGTTTTTGTCAGAAAAATCAATTATATTCTCATATCAATCAATAATCCTAAGATCTAAATCCAGATGGCTAATCAAAGATCTAGAATTAAGAACAACCTATGATGAAGATCTAAAAGATAAATAATCCTAAATAAACAGATCTAATAACTCATAAAATCCCTGTAAAAAACTCTGAACCTAACAAGCAAACTACTTAGACATATTCAATGAAGAACAAAACATAATTCTGAATAATAAGCAATTGAAATTAAAAGAGTAAAGAGGGAGTTCAAGAATTCTTCTCTCAAAGCAGTTCAGATCTCTCTCCCAAAAGCTCTCAAAATCTCACAGGGTTGCAGAAAAATAAAACTTGCTAGAATAAAACTTCCAGGTTTTCTAAAACCCAAAAACACTATATATATGTCCTAAAACATGTCAGGGACTTGTGTTGCAGTTTAGGAAAACTTTGGGTAAAATTGTAAAACTTCCAATTTTGTGTTTCTTCATCGGCTGAAGAGGGTGTCGACCGATGCTCCTAAGTGGTGTCGATCGATGCCCTTGTTTTGATCCGAGTCCAAATTGATTCTTCGAGATTTATGCTCCAAAATGATCCAAATTGCTCCACTTTGCTCCTTTTGTGCCAAAGTCCTATAAAACCTGCAAAGACTCAAAAACATCCTAAAAAACAACTCAAAAGACTCTAAAAGACTCCTTATATCTTTGTTGAAAACCACAAAAACCATGATTTATCAGAGGACATGGTATCCAGGGGTTCCGGATTGCCAATTGAAAGACTTTAAGCCTTGCAGCGGGAGCGGCAGATGTGGCGAACTGCGGTGAGCGAACTGGCGGTGGAAGAACCTTTGGAGTCCGACCTGTCCGACCCAGCTCCCATCCTGAGATTGCAGGACCGTCCAAAATGCTAGAGGGCTTGTGACTTCCCATGGGAACTGGTTCGCCGATAGGATACTTACTGCCTAGCGTTGTTTTTATTTATATTATTTTTCTTTTTTTTAGTTTGTTTTTTTTATGCCGATCTACCGAACTGAATATAATTGACTCGCACATTCAATGGAAATTTCGACAACAACAAACTTTATTGATATTCTAGCTGCATTCGCTCATCATTTAACAAAAGATAAGGAATTGCCTACATACCCTGAAAGAGGGATCAAGCCAGCCGTAGTTCATATTACAAACGAAACATAGGTGGAGGTCGGGTTCCCGAAACCTCCTAAGTAAGGTCGCGAAGGCGACCTAATAATAATAACGCTTCAAATGTGCCGTGTTCCATGAGTTCCTGATTCGTTCTCCAGCCATGGTCATAAGCTCGTAAACGCCAGGACGAACTGCTTTGGATATGAGGTATGGCCCCTCCCATCAAGCGCCGAGTTTACCGGCGTTGATTTCTCTGGTATTCTCGTAAACTTACCGAGTTGCTGTGTCTTGGTAGTGTTGGATCCGGACTAGAGCCTGGTTGCGTAATTCTTCAGCAAAGTCGATGTGATCGATCAGCATGTTGTTATTAAGGTCGGGATTATCGACCATCATGGTTCGACGAAGTGCCGGGACACCTGCTTCTGCCGGGGCGATCGCCTCAATCCCATAGGCCAGAGAGAGAGGGGACTGTCCTGTAGATCGCCGCGGGGTTGTTCGGTAAGACCACAATACACCATCGAGATGATCTGCCCACACTCCTTTTCTCCGACCGAGTCGTTTCTTCAGCCCATCAACGATCGATTTGTTCGTCACCTCGGCTTGACCGTTCCCTTGAGGATATCGGGGAGGTTATGTACTCAGACGAATTTGCCACTTACTATGTACCATTATCAGTGACGATTTCATAAGGAAGTCCGTGACGAGATATGATGTTTTTCCATATGAAATTTGTCACGTCCAAAGACTGGATCTTAGTGAATGACTGCGCTTCTGCCCATTTAGTGAATTAATTGGTGAGTACCAGGATGAAGTTCTTGGACCTCGATGGCGGCAGAGGACCTACAAGATCGATGGCCCAACGCATGAAAGGATATGGAGCCGTAACAGTGCTCAACAGTTCATGTGGGACGTGTCGCATTGGCCCATGATGTTGGCATGTGGGACGTGTCGCATTGGCCCAAGGCCTCGCAGTCGGCAATCATGGTTGGCCAGTAATGACGATCCTTCTTGATCTTTAAAGCAAGCATCCGTCCGCCGGAGTGGTTACCACCGTCACCTTCGTGTACTTCCATCATGATTCGTTCGGCTTCTTTGCGACTAACGCAGGTAAGGAATACGCCGGACCAACTGCGTCGGTATAAATTTCCATCCAAAAGAATGTACCTAGCACTTCCGGCTTTTAAACGCCGAGTTGTCCATCGTTTCGGCGGGACAACTCCTTTGGAGATATAGATCTTAATCTCGACTTGCCAATCATCGGGTGGCGTTGTGACATCCGTTAGGTCTTCTATTGGTTCGTCGACTTCCATTGGAACCGAATCATCATTGATGACGGAGACTAGGTTAGCTAGATCGATGTTGGGTGCCTCGATGCATTCGACAGGAATAGTGCGTTGCAAATCTGGATCCGGGCAATTTGCCAACGATGCGAGAGCGTCTGCCGATGTGTTCTCACTTCGTGGGACCTTTGTCAGTAAAAAAGAAATGAATTCCGCAGACAATGTCCGGACCAACTAGCGGTATGCTCCCATTCGCTCGTTCTAGCGTCAAATTCGCCACTGATTTGGCTGACCACCAGCTGGGAGTCGCAGAAAACTTGCAGTTGTTTCACCCCGAGTCCTCGTGCTAACCAAAGTCCTGCGAGAACGGCTTCGTACTCCATTTCGTTATTTGACGCTTTGAAATTGAGCTTCAATGCTTTTTCAAGCACTTCGCCCTGAGGAGATCGGAGAATAAGCCCCACGCCGGATCCCTGATGAGATGATGAACCATCGACGAACATTGTCCAATGCTCCTCTTTGGGAGTCGGATCTCCGAGGTTAGGAGAAAGTTCAGTGATAAAATCAGCTAAGACCTGTGACTTCAAACTTGGACGAGAATGATATTCGATGTCATATTCACTCAGCTCGACCGCCCACTTTGCCATACGTCCTGATTGAAGGGGGTTATGGAGGATAGTTCAAAGTGGCTGATCGGTACACACGACGACGGAATGCGACTGAAAATAGGGTCGAAGTTTACGCGCAGCGACAATCACAGCGAGGGCCAACTTTTCCAAGGTGGGATATCGTGACTCCGCGTCATTGAGGGCTTTTCTGGTGTAGAAGATCGGTTTTTGGTCGCCGCTCTCGTCTCAGACTAATATGCCGCTAACTGCCGAACTAGAAACCGAGACGTAAAGGTATAATGTTTCATCGTCTTCTGGTTTGACTAGCACCGGGTGACTGGTCAGATATTCCTTCAACTGCCGAAAGGCGATCTCGCAGCCTTCGTCCCAATGAAAATCTTTGTTTCCTCGGTGAAGCTGATAGAAGGGCAGACATTTGTCCGTTGATCGGGCAATGAAACGATTTAGAGCAGCGATCCGGCTGGTCACACGTTGAACTTCCTGTTTGTTAGTAGGGGATGGGAGTCCAAGTATGGCTTCAATATGTTTAGGGTTGGCCTCTATTCCTCGCTTAGTAACGATGTAACCTAGGAATTCGCCTGATGTGACTCCAAACGTGCACTTTGTCGGATTCAGTTTCATCTGGAATTGATCCAAATGTCAAAGCATTCGACGAGATGTGGAATATGTTGCTCTGCAATCAGAGACTTGACCAACATATCATCGATATAGACCTCCATAGTTCGTCTAAGCAGATTGGCGAACATCATATTGACCAATCGTTGGTAGGTTGTCCCGGCGTTTTTCAGTCCGAATGGCATAACTTTGTAACAATAAGTTCCTCTCTCCGTGATGAATGCCGTTTTTTCACGATCCGTCGAACTCATGGTGCTTTGGTTGTATCCAGAGAAGGCGTCCATGAACGAGAGCAATTGGTTCCCAGCTGTGGCTTCAACGAGATGGTCTATGTGCAGCAAAGGGAAGCTATCCTTAGGACACGCCTTGTTGAGATCGGTGAAGTCCACACAGACTCTCCATTTTCCGTTCTTCTTTTTAACCACGACCGGGTTGGCCAACCAATCAGGGTACTAGACCTCCATTATTTGATCTGCTTTGAGTAAGCATTCGACCTTGTCTTGGAATGCTTTTGCCCGATCTGGACCCAGACGCCTATGTTTCTACCTAACTGGTTTGAACGTTGGGTCGATATTGAGCCTATGGCAGATGACGTCGGGACTAATCCCGACCATGTCCTTTGCCGATCAAGCAAATGTGGAGGAACGAGACTGTAGGAAAGCGATGAGCTTTGCCTTAATATGGTCTTCCAGTTCAACCCCCACTCCGACAGTTCGTGATGAATCCGAAGGGTCGATGTTTGCTTGGATTATCCGACACTCTGGAGACTTGCAGGTCTCCCTCCGGCTTATGGGGACTGACTAGATGGTCCCCGCTCTGTAATTGCTACGCGTCCTGGTCTTTCCTTTGTTTCTTCTCGATTACGGAGCAAGATCGGGCCATCCTTTGATCGCCATAGAGCGTGCAGATCCCTGTAGAGCTCGGAAATTTAAGGCAGAGATGGTAAGTTGACGGTACGGCTTGCATCGCGTATATCCATGGTAATCCCAAAATGGCGTTGTAAATTGGGGGTGCATCGACGACCACGAACTTAGTTTTTCGGGTCACTCCTCCAGCACGCACTTGTAGTTTTACATTGCCCATCGACTTTTTAGCAATCCCATCGTAGCCGGTCAACGTTTGGGTCTTGGGTTTCACCTGTTCGGGTGTGATGACCATCTTCTCTAGCGTTTGCCAGAACAAAACATTTACGGTGCTCCCATTATCCACCCAGAATACCTCGACGTCGAATTCGCCCATAGTTACTTCGATAACCATTGGATCCGAATGAGGATTTTGAATCCCTTTGGCATCTTCCGGTGTGAACGATTTGGGGTCCGAATAGAGTGGAGGTTCCCTCGAGACCGCCTGAAGGCTGCAAATTTGACGTGCCCACTTTTTTAATGCTCGAACGGAATCGATGCAATCCTCAAGCGGGCCAAGTATCATAGTTATTCGGCCTCGGTGAAGGGAGTTGGCGCGCTTGGGGTTCTGCCCCCGTTGTCGCTTTAGGGGACCAGGTAGCTCGTTTTCTTGGCGTGTCTCTTCTTGATGGTCGACGAATACTTGACTCGCTGGCTGTTGAATACTGTTAGTCGGGCCGTTATTTGCATAACCGCTACCGCTACCACCTGCACCGCGGCCACCATTAGATCGACCACCTCGCCATCCTCCACGGCGACCTCTCCCCCCTCGGGAACTTTTGGGTTGAAAAACGGCTTCCACTTCGCCAGAAAGATATTTTCCATATAGATAATTCTTCAAGTGCATGCACTCGTGCGTGGAATGGCCAGGTACCATGTGGAAGTCACAGTACAACTCCTTTGGGTCGGATGTCGGTTTACTTTGGCCATCGACTTCGGAAACCGCGTGAACTATGCCCTTCTTTCGGTCCTGAGGGTCGTGATGCTTTCGGGGCTCGTGGTATTCCTCCCGATTCCTAACCTTCGTGGGGGCTGGAGGTTCGGGTGCCATTTTTGCAGCCAATCGGGCGTCCTCATCTTCTACGAGCGTGAACCACGAGGCTCGATGTAGCGCATCATCGAGATCTTTGGGTTCCCAGATGTTGAGGTCTTTTCATAAGGCTGAACCGGGAAGTAGACCTTTTCTGAAAGCAGCAATTGCGGCATCTTCTGGGACAGAAACGTTTGCCAGTTTCTCTTTAAATCTGCCCAGGAAGCTACAAATGGGCTCGCCAGGTTCTTGGGCCATCTCCCAGAGATCCGAACTCGTCACACCTCGTTCGATGAAAATTCGATAATGATTGAGAAAAGCTGTTGACAATTGGGTGAAGTTGTCAATCGAATTCGACTCAAGCCTTGTGAACCAAGTTGAGGCGGGACTGGAAAGACTATTGACGAACAGTTGGCAGTATCCAATATCCCTCTATTCGTCAGTAAATCGCGCCTTGGCCACGGTTGCCATGAAAGATGTCATGAAAAGGACTGGATCCTTATCTCCAAGGTAAGTCGGGAGCTTCAACTTGACGTTTGGTATGGCGGCCTGCAGAATCCGCTGTGTTAAATGAGTGCGCCGAGTGACCTCGACAATCGTGTCGATCTTAGGGGCTGTATTGATAGCCCGATGGAGGAGAGAACTCATGCCGCGAATCTGCGACTGGATTTCCTCGATCTCAAGGTGAGGTCCCATGCTTGTTGAAGGAGCGGCCTGGATGAGCGGGGTCTTACTGATCCGTGAGTTCGGATTTGACGGCCGGATGATTGATGTTGCCAAGGGAGGGAGAGTCCTTCGTTCCTCTTGGTCGACCGTCAGTATGTCTGAGAAATCGAGACAACGTGTGAGATCGCCTGTCCTGGGTGCAGGCGATTGCCCTGCAGAGAGTGGTGATGGGGTCGTCTGAGTTACGACAGCATCAACTCTGCGGTTGGTGTCAGAGATCATCTGGTAGATCTCCTTTGTCATGGTGCCGAACAAGATTTTGAAATCTTCCATACAGACAACCTGCGGGATTGACGCCGCCGTCGTAGCGCGATCAGGGAGATCTTCGGTTCGGACGCCAGGTTGCTGCTCCGTGACGGGCGTCATTTCCCCATTCGAAGGTTGTCCATCCGAACGTCGGATATGCTTGAGGAGGTGCGATTTGCTTCTTTGTTGGAAATTGGAGACATCATTGTTAGTTTTGAGAGATTAACTTGTAAAGACGATTTTGCTTCCCCCACAGTCGGCGCCAATTATAGAAACAAGGTTTCACACAATGAATTTGTTTGATGGGGAAACAAATTCACCTAAGAAATCTCTCAAAGAATTGGATCAACGCTAAAGAACAAAAGGGAATTAAAATCTCTTTGGGGAAGAAGTTAGGGTTTCTCAAGAGATATGAAGAACTAAGGTTTTTGTATTAATTGCTTGATGCCTTACAATGGAGAAGTTTTTCTCCTTTTCGTTAGATTACATAATATATCAACTCTCCTTACAGCCCAAACCAAGATATGGAAAATTGCTGCTTCTTCTTCAAGTCGGTCATCAGGCGAATTGGGAAGTCGGCTTTTCATTTCTAGGACTGGGCCTCCTTGTCCGAACAGGCCTTAGATAGATCATTAGTTAGGACCTTTAACCAGATTCCCGATTAAATAATCGATTTATCTTTTCGGTTAGATCGGTATATTAGGGGTGCTAAATCCCGCACCAACATTCGCGATAAGTATTAAAACGTTGACTGGTATAATATGTAACATTCCACGCATTGGTTGCAAATTTGAAGACTTCCAACTTCGTAATAACTTCATTAAACATCTTAGTCATAGTCCCAAGAAACTTGCAACTCCCAATAATCTTGTAACTCTTTTCGGTGCTACTACCATCATAACCCATGCTCGGACTGCTGCGACGTGGACGCTGATCATCCGGGTCAATCAATTCAGTCCGATTAAATAACGGGTTTCGAACCACGGCTCCATGATCAGAGTTGTGCAAGAACAAGTAACCATCGCAGGTCCCCTTGAGATCATAACGGGGACCGCGTAAATCAAAACATAAATCACTAATCTTTATAGATGGGTCTTCGTTGTTGAGATCGAAGCTTATCAAATAAATATGGGAATGCGTCTTTAACAAGATTTCTGGGCGACCGCAAGCAAAGTTTCTGTCGACGAATCTCTTATTGTTGAAAAGAGTGTTCCATCCTTTGCAAACGGATCTGAAGCGAACGAGAGATCGAGGTGGGACTCGAACCAGTATTTCTTCTTCAAGGTCTGATGGAAGCTTTCTCACCGTCATTAGCGCAACCATTATTAGGGTTTTTTTGTAAAGGAAAGAAACGAGTACAAGTTATTGCACTTTCTCCTTTCGGTTCATATAATCTATATATATAATTCTTTGAGAAAATAAAAGGTAATTTAGTCCACTGTCTTTTTCCAAACTAAACTTCTGGTAATTGCCATTTTGCTATTTCTCTTTTCTAGAGTCAAAACCTATTATTTATTTTTGACAGGAAAAAAAAAAGGAAAAAAAAAACATATACTGTAGTAGTTTATTGATGGCACGAAGTAAAAACCGGCAGCTAAAAATAACACGGATTTAGAATTATAGATTCTCTATGAACTCCATAGCTATTGGATGGTTGCGAACCTCTATCATATACCTCGTGGTCGCTCCACTGTTATGTTTCTCACTGACAAGAACAAAAGTTGTCTTGACAAGAAACTGATCTTGAGAAGAAAACAGTGTCTTTTTTTTTTAATATTAGGTAAATATATGTATTACAAAGCTGCATGAGATCACCTTATAGGTTCATCAGCTAGACCTTCTAGGCTTGACAAACAACTATAATAAAAGGAAACTACAAACGCACATTTGAGGGCATCAAATACAACAACAATTTGCGTAAATCAGTCACTTTTATAGTCACTTTTATAATCAGTTCTATAATATTATCTAGCTGTTACTGTCCAGTTTGTAATGCTAATAAAGATATGATGAGATGCGGACGCTAGTACACTTTGTAATTGTTGTAATCATAATTACTTCCATAGTTCCATTATCTCTCCAGCTAAACGAAGCTCTCTGTTTCACTAGCAGCAATGTCTAATCGATTGCTTCTGATCTGGTTGATGATCTCCCTAAGCTTTGATATCTTCTACTTTGACTTTTTGAGTACTTCTTTCCCTTACTATAATATAAAAAATATCATGTAAAGAAAGATGCGATTCATTTAACGAATTTTTCTATGTGGGTACAGCATGTAGTAGTTTCATTTGTTTCCGGCTGATGTTGGGATTAGAATATTTAACACTGTGAAGCAGTTCTTTATTTATATAAATTTACAATACTGCTAACTGTTAAGAGTAATGCCAATGAAAAGTAAATGCATATGATGCTGGTAGGCTGTGATTATCATTATATTAAAATAAGTTCACATCCTTTTATCTGCAGCCAGCGAAGTTTAATCAGAGAAGGATGAATTATTAACTTGTGGATTGCTTCTGATCTGGTATATTTTTACGTATTTGTTTTCTTACTACTAAGCACCATAAGAAATTATATAAGTAGCTGCTGCAATATGAGGAAAATCCGGTAAAAGATTATGGGTACTAAATCCAAGACACATGTCATGAATGATTAATATAATAAACTTCTCTTTGTTTAGTACTCACTCTTCTAGCACTTTCATTCGTTCTTTGGACTAAATTTGGATTTAGTTTTGTTAAATTTGGATTTTGAACATTAACCACGTGAAGTTATGATGATTTATATAATATTATCTATCTGTTACTGTTCAGTTTGTAATGCCAATAAAGATATAGATGCTAGTACACTCTGTAATTGTTGTAACCATAATTACTTCAATTATCTCTGCAGCTAGACGAAGCTCTCTGTTTTCATCAGCAGAAATGTCTACTGGATTGCTTCTGATCTGGTTGATCTCTTTCTTTCATCTAATCTCTATGTCAACTTCATCAAAAGAAACCAGTTTTGTTTTCAACAGCTTTGGTCAAGAAAATCTTTCTCTCGACGGTTCTGCTACATTGCTTCCCAATGGATTACTCCAACTTTCCAAGGACTCACAACATCAAATGGGTCATGCTTTCATCAAGAAGCCAATCGTGTTCAGCTCCTCTAAACCACTCTCCTTTTCAACACATTTCGTGTGTGCTCTAGTGCCTAAACCGGGATTTGAAAGCGGCCACGGAATTACCTTTGTGATATCTCCTTATGTGGATTTCACTCGAGCGCAACCAACTCGGTACATGGGGGTTTTCAACGCCTCAACACATGGATCTCCTTCTTTTCACCTCTTTGCTGTTGAGCTCGACACTGTTAGAAACACAGATTTTCTTGAGACTAACAATAACCACGTTGGGATTGATGTCAATAACCCCATTTCAGTCGAGTCAGCACCTGCTTCTTATTTTTCCAAGACAGAGCAGAAGAATGTGAGCATAAACCTCTCGAGTGGGAAACCTATACAGGTCTGGGTTGATTACCAAGGAACTCTACTTAATGTTTCTGTTGCTCCTCTTGAAGCTGAGAAGCCAAGTTTGCCTCTTTTGTCACGATCCATCAATCTTTTAGAACTTTTCCAGAGTAAGAGATTGTTCGTTGGGTTCTCTGCAGCAACAGGGACAGCAATCAGTTACCATTATCTTCTTGGGTGGAGCTTCAGCACAAGCATGGAATCATTGAAGCTACTTGACATCTCAAAACTTCCTCTAGTTCCTTCGCCTAGACTTAAGCATAAGACACCATATGTTTTGATTATCGCTCTGTCCGTTGGAGTTGGTATCATAGTAATAGCTGTTCTTGCGGGATTTTATTACCACAGGAAGAAGAAATATGCGGAAGTAAGTGAACCATGGGAAAAGAGATATGTTACGGACAGGTTCTCTTACAAATCTTTATACATAGCAACAAAAGGGTTCCACAAGGATAGGTTTCTTGGAAGAGGTGGTTTTGGAGAAGTGTACAGAGGAGATCTCCCTCAGAACAGAACTGTAGCTGTGAAGAGAGTTTCCCACGATGGTGAGGAAGGGATGAAGCAATTTGTGGCAGAAGTCGTGAGTATGAAAAGTCTGAAACACAGGAACCTTGTTCCACTTCTCGGGTATTGCAGGAGAAAAGGCGAGCTTTTACTTGTCTCTGAGTACATGCCTAACGGTAGTCTTGACCAACACTTGTTTGATGACCAAACTCCGGTTCTTTCTTGGTCTCAAAGACTTGTGATTGTGAGAGGTATAGCATCAGCTCTCTTCTATCTCCATAGAGAAGCTGAACAAGTTGTTTTGCACCGAGATATCAAAGCCTCCAACGTTATGTTAGATGCTGAATTGAATGGAAGGTTAGGAGATTTTGGTATGGCTAGGTTTCATGACCATGGAAGCAATGCAGCAACAACAGCAGCGGTTGGCACTGTAGGATACATGGCTCCTGAGCTAATAACAATGGGAGCTTCCACTGTAACCGATGTTTATGCCTTTGGTGTTTTCATGCTCGAAGTAGCCTGTGGGAGGAAACCTGTTGAATTCGAGGTGCAAGTTGAGAAACGTTTTCTGATCAAATGGGTTTGTGAATGCTGGAAGAAAGATTCTTTGCTTGATGCTAAAGATCCAAGATTGGGAGAAGAGTTCGTACCAGAGGAAGTAGAGTTGGTTATGAAACTAGGGTTGTTGTGTACAAACATCGTGCCAGAATCTAGACCAGCAATGGGACAAGTGGTTCTTTGCTTGGCCGGGAATCTACCATTGCCAGATTTTTCACCGTACACGATTGGAATAGGTTCGTTTACTCCTGTAGTGGTTGATGCAGCCTCGCTTAACGTCTCATTTACTTCAAGAAACTGGTCAGCTCCTTCAGCCTCTTCTTCCTCAGCTAACAACTCAAAGGAGGTTGAACATCCATTGGAATCTAAGAACTCTCTAAACGTAGTTTCTGAACCCGAAGTCATCGAGTCGTCTCTCCAGGACAAACAGTGGCAGATAATGAAGTTTTCTCTAGAACAATCATCCTAATTTGTGAATGTTTCTTCATGTCTTTCTTTACTGTTCGATTACTCTTTAACTGTCTGTTTAATTTTACTGTTTAAAAATCGCGTTTAATCGGATGAGTTGATATAAATTTTGAGTGGTATAACAGTTAAGTATTTTGTTAATTCGTGTCGTGTAGTAAAACATTTGTTAATTTGCTGACTCTTGAACAAATAAAAAACGATTCTAATCAAATTCGGTTTAAACTGGTTAACCCGGTTCGTGCGTTTGGGCTTCCATGACCATTATATTGACTTTTTCGAAGTGAATGTGTCCATAAACGTTTTGGAATCCTTCAGAGATGACTTGGTCAGCTACAAAAAACCCTTAATTGGATTGAAAAATTTTATACTCCAAAGTTTGTGGCACATATGAATATACTAAGACTAGAGAGAATGCTAGTCTATATAAACTCTACAAGACATTTGAGATTCCATTGGGAGTAGCATGAAATACTTCTACAAGAGGCAAGTACTTTGCTTTATGTTTGCTTCCGTTGACCTTGGGAATTGGGATAACCAGAGTATAGAGTCTTTCGAGCAGTACGATATGATTATTCGGTTTTGATATGTTATTAGAATTATGGTGTTATACCTTTTTAATTAGATTTAAGGTTTTATATAATTTACTTTTAACAAGAGAGATAGGTCGGTTTGTAATGTTCTCTATAAGAATCCTATTATGCTAATGAGAATTTCAAGCTTCCAACAATTAACCTAATTCTCAAAAAGAGATTTGGGTTGGAAGTTAGCTCTTAAATCTCTTGTTCTTAAGTTTAAGCAATGGGTGTGGCTAATAAAACTAAGGCTAAGGCTTAGGCTCCATGGACAATTTAAGCTAAATGTAGCTAATAATAATTCTTGTATCATAAACAACATATTATCAGGTAAAAGAAAACAAAAAACCAGTATATATGAAATTACTAAAATTGTTTACATTGAACAAGTTTGAAAAATTTAGAACTCATCAAACAAAGAATCAACCTATTAAGCTTTTACAAATTAAGAAATCATGAACCAAAAACTCTCACCAAATGAACTTCTTGATAGATCTTGGATATATTGCCATGGATCATGCATCTACAATATAGTTTTGGATATTATCTCTTGGGTACTATGCTTATCCATCTGATTTAACACAACAATCTCTTAAGTCCAAACTCAAACATAATGAACTTCAAACCATCCAAGTACATCCACTAAACTCTGACCACGTGGTCATAACCCCAATTTTGCTAACATGTGCTTGTTGGACAGGATCACATCCTTTCTTATTTTCAGCTTCAATCAACCAACGATGTTTCTTCTCAACAGCTACACGTTTCAGATTAAGAAACATCGTTGGTTGATTGAAGCTGAGAAGAAGAAAGGATGTGCTCAACAAGCACATGTCAGCAAAATTGGGGTTATGACCACGTGGTTAGAGTTTAGTGGATGTACTTGGATGGTTTGAATTTCATTATGTTTGAGTTTGGACTTGCTCACTCTTGCCATCCTCTTTATCATAAAATGAAATGTTCCCTCACTCTTCACACGAGCCAACATAGTCTCATCACCACAAGTATGTAACAAGTAGTAACTCATTGTAACAGTAGTCACATTCCCCCCCCC
>NC_025690.1:10170575-10200704 GCF_000633955.1 Camelina sativa | reverse complement strand
TTCATATAAAACAAGTTGACTGAGCTTAAAGTGACGACAAGTAATAGAAGTTCAATTCTATTGAAAACCCCAAAGAAAATCAACAATTACGGGACTAAGATTAAAGATATCACCAGCTTCTCAATTGTATCGAAGAATAAATTGTCTTTGGCATAATGTATAAATTGGTAATGGAAGTCTAAGAAGAGGAAGAATTTGAAAAATGCTGAATTGAAACCTAAATTTGAACCCATAAACTTCTGCAAACAAATCAATTGAAGTCAAGGAAACACGATCATAAAAGTTAGACAACTAAGAATAAGAAGAATCCATGAGAAATTTATAAAAAACGTCATGGATGGTGACTAGTTTTGTTTAATTTGTTGGTTGAGGGGAGAAAAAAAAAGGACCGTGAAGATGAGAGAGATGAAGATGATGAATCTGAAAAATTTCTTAGAAAAGAAAATCAAAAAATAAAAAAAAAAAATATATTGTGATGTTTGTGGAGAGATGTGGTTGGTATGATATTTTTATTTTTTTTAATTGAGCATTATTGTATACCTAAAAGAATTGGTTAGAAAGAAGTTGGTTTAGTTAAATGGTGTTTTTGACAATTCAGTGGACAAAAAGTGTGCTACTATGTTATTAAAGTTTCAAAAAGTGTGATAGAATGCTATTTTCCATAAAAATATATTTAAAACAGCATACCATTTTGAGAATCAAGAATTTTAGGTGCAAACTTCTTTATTAAGTCTTATCACCATTGTTTGTCCCAAAAAAAAAAATAAAAAACGTCTCAATTCCATTGTGATTCCATTGGATCTGCACCTTTCTCTAATCATGATTATTTTTTTTGAACACCAGAGAGTTTTCTTCAATGGATTCTTGTGATAAAAGATTCAAGATTCAACTAATTTGTTCATAAGTATATTTCAGTTTTTTATGCACTTAACGTTCATTTTCTTTTAATCTTTAGAAATGTGGACAAAGAGAGAGCTTTGATCTTTTACTTTCTCATGTCATTTTTATTTATAGGTAGTGAATGGTAACACTATAATGTGCGGAATTCAGACAAAAAATAGAAAACCACTAATACATCACCATTCACAATTCCATTTATCAATTTGCGTTTTTGTTTCATTAAAAAAATTGTACAGTGTGCGTTGTTCAAGACATGCATATTTCTACCAAAAAGATAAAAAATGCACTTCAATTTTTTAATATACAGAATACCCTGTGTTTTATCAAATCCGCACCCAATGATTTATAATATCATTAAATAATAATAGAACATGTGTATAAAATTAAACGTACAACACAAAAATATTATCATACAAAATTTCTCTTATATCGCTTAAAAATTTTGGTTTTCTTTTTCTTTTTCCTTTTTCATTCAAGTATCCATTATTATTTGAAAGTATTTTTTATAGTTGACTTATTATTATTATTAGTTCAAAAGATTATAAGTTTAAATGTGTAGTTATGTAATTAAGTTATGTTTTAGCAAATAATTAATAAATGTAATTTAATTATTTGAAACAAACAATCAATAGCTTATTAGATTAGATTTATAATAATAATAATTATTATTATTATGACTTTTCAGTTTTATGTAAATTTGATCATAAATACAAAATTATGTGCAAATATAATCAATTTTGCGATATATATGTAACAAACACACACACATATATATATATATATATATATATATATATATATCATATATATATATATATATATTTCATGAACCGCTATTACTTTTTTTACCAATCAAATATTATTTTGTACCGCTTATTCTGTATTAACCGCACTTGTCCAACAAATACATTTCTCCTGCATAAACCGCAGTTGAACCCTACCGCACTACTAAATTATTTATCCCACACCACCAAATACAGTATTACCATTCAGACCCATAATCAAAACTCTAGAAAGATGGGATTTTGCTTCAAGTTTTTGTGATCTAAGTATATTTCATTTTTTATGCACTAAATATATAAGAGGCTAAAAGATCACAAAAATTTAAAGCAAAATCCCATTAGAAATAAAAATGAGATGAGAAGGTAAAAGATCAAAGTTTTGCCTTTCCTTCATCCACATTTCTAAAGATTAAAGAAAATGAACGTTTAGTGCATAAAAGATGAAATATAGTTATGAACTAATTAGTTGAGGCTTGAAGCTTTAATTACAAAAATCCAATGAAAAAAGCTCTTTGGTGTTCAAAAAAAAAACCTGAATGGAGAAAGGTGCAGAAGAAATTGTGAAGATTCAAGTTTTTTTGGCTTGGTGAAAAAGTTGCAAAAGAAAAAGGAGAGAGAGAGAGAGCGAGAGAGTTGATGAAGAATTTTATTAATATCATTGTACATAACATCATATACTTTTTTTATACTTAACATTTTTTGTCTATCACAATGGAATTGAGATGTTTTTAATTTGTTTTGTGACAAACAATGGAGGTAAGACTTACTAAAGAAGTTTGCAAATAAAATTCTTTGTTCTTAAAATGGTACAATGTTTTAGATATATTTTTATAAAAAATAGCATTCTAGCACATTTTAAAAATTTTTAATAACATAGTAGCACACTTTTTGTCCACAGCACACATATATAACCATCTCTAACACCCTTTAAATTGTCAAAAACACCCTTTAACTAAATCAACTTCCTTCTAACCATCTCTTTTAGGGACATAATAATGCTCAATTAAAAAATCATAAATATATAACCAACCACATCTCTCTACAAACCTCACATATATATTTTTCTGATTTTATATTTACTTTTCTAATTTCTTAATTTTTCAGATCCATCATCTTCATCTCTTTCATCTTCACGGTCCTCTTTTAGTTTTCTCCCCTCAACCAAAAGATTAAACAAAACTAGTCACCATCCATGACGTTTTTTTTTTTAATTTTCTCATGGATTCTTCTTATTATTTGTTGTACCTTTTATCTTGTTTACTACTATATTTAAAAAAAAAAGTTAAAAAAAAAAGCAAAATTAGATAGCATACAAAACAAATCATGATCATACATGTTATTTAGCTACAAAAGTAAAAAAGTTATTGAAATAATTTCTCTTATTTTATTTTTTTTTAGCAGGAAACAATATGAGAAGTTAAGAGTATTTTGTTTTGTCGCAAAAAAAAAAAATTAAGAGTATGTTGATGATAAAGAAAAGAAGAAGCTAATGAAAACTTTAATGAATATATTGTGAGTTGTTTTAGATCCCAAGTGATAAAAAAAAATATTGGTTTGGTTACTTTTTTATTTATTTTATTTGTTTAAGTTTGAGTTAATAAGAACAAAAAATGGTCATAAAAGTAGTGAAGAGTAGAAAAAGATGATGAAAAAGTGTCCTAATAGCAAAAAGTTTCTAAAGTGCAAGAAATTATACACAAAGTGTTCTATTGTGTAAATCTCCCTAATATAAATTCTATATATGAATAATTCAAATACATAAAATCACTGTCAGAATGGACAAGAATGAAATTTCTGTTCGGATATTTTGGATAACTCTCAATAATTTTGTATAACTTTTAGATAATTTTAAATATTTTAAAATAATTTCACAGAAACAATAGATTGATGTAAATAATATTTTTTGTGAAACTTTTGATGTGGATGCAAACATGTATATATTGTTTGTGTGTTTAGGGACTTACGAAAAACTAAACTGTATCCATAGTTATATTTTAACATAACTTAGCATCATCTTTGAGAAGTGTAAGTGACTATCCATATTTGTTACACATTTCAACATCCATAAGTGATTCTCACATAACAACCATCCACATTGCTAAGACATTATAATGAAAAATGATTTCTGATAGGTTTATGTAATTAATAGTAAAATGTGGTTGAATTGTTAAAATTATAACATGGTTGCAATTTTTGTGAAATTAAGTATGTTTAATGCTTAGGGTTTAGAGGTTTAAGGGGTAAGTCTCTCTTTTGATGGACAGTTTTCTATGGTTCCAAAAACTAAGTTATTTGTTCTCTTCTGGTATGCATAAGAGTTTTCCAAAAACTCTGAACAATTCATTGTAAAAAAAAGTATTGTCCATTGTACAAAAATAATTACTTTAAGTGAAAAAAATAATTAATTTTAGTGAAAATAGATAACTGAAGTAAAATTAAGTTTAGGGGTAGAACTAGTTTATCATCTTTAAGTTTGAAGTTCAAGTCATGCAAGATTTGATTTGATTTTTTTATCAACTTTTGTCCATCATCCCATCCACACACCATGAATAATTTTTTAGCGAAAATTTTTAGACCACCTTTTTTAATCTTTCCAAAATTGTAGTTTGTTTCTTGTTCATTGTATCTTATACATATCTAATTATAATAAATCGTTCACTAATCAACAAACAAATGTTCAATAAAAATAGACTATTTTAAATATAATTCTATACCTAAAATATACTAAATGGATGTTAAAATATAGAGAATATAATTCTAGTATGATGTACGTACAAAAGAATTTACTAGATATGATTAACAACCTCGTTCGGAAAAAAAATTCTGGAGAAAGAAGATGAAAAAAGGTAAAATTAAAATAGAAAAAATAGAGAGAAACATCATTGTTCTTAAGAGATAGCAACTTTTTTTTTTTTTTTTGGAGAAGAGACACTTCAAAACTTTAAAATGGAAATCTCTGGCTCATAAGCCTTAATTACACAAGTCTAATAATAAGTAAAGCAAAGAAGCTAGAATTAATTAGGTTAAGTCTTTCTTTTAATGATCATTCAGCACTCATTCTCGTCACCTTTTTTTTTTTGCGATTCTTGCAGTAGTCAACCACTTGCTGCAGAGTAAGATTAGGCACACGACCTGTAGCCACCATCTGCAGAAAAATATATGATGGTTTCCGACTGTCTTCTGGCATCAACGGTAAAACAGAGTCGAACACCTGGGTGTGAAGTTTAGTCCATTGTCTCTTGCTTCCTTTATCAGCAGGTGTAGCAGTAGATGTAGCAATACAGACAATGGAAGAGTCTCAGGTGCAGCAGGTGTAGCAGTGGCAAGGACAATCGACGAAGATCCAAGTGTAGCAGAAGGGGCATGAACATTGGAAGAAGACCCAGGAAGAGGAGCAGACCCAAGAGGAGTAAAAAGAGCAGCAGGGGCGGGAACCTTGGAAGAAGACCCGGGAAGAGGAGCAGACGCAAGAGTAGGATAAGGAGCAGCAGGGGACGAGTAGCAACATCATCACTGGCTTCTTCCTTGTATAGATTAATGAGATGACCGTAACAAGTATCAACTCCATGGATCATTACCACATATCTAATCTCTACCTCTGCCTCTACAAAGCGGGCAGAGAGGCGAAGGTTCTTTTTCATGATCATTGCCATAGCGACGGGAATAGCAATAGTGAGTAAACCTTTGTAAGGTTGAAGAGCCATCAGTGTTAACGAAGCAGACACAGCGACGCATAAACAGCTAGACGAATCGACAATAGAGAAGGTTTGTGTTACCAAAAGAGATAGCAACTTTGGTTTTGTTGTGAGCGGTGTAAACCGACTTTTGTAGACACTCAACATGAGTTTCCGGTCACATCACCCAAATACTTATGCCCTATGTTGAACAGGTTGGGATCAGCAAAAGACGTGGAGCAGAAAGATGATATGGGAAGTATTTTCTTTTGGACCACTAAGTGAGTGATGTATTGTAATGAAGAAATTAAATATGGGATTCTGGTGTTCCACGATCACACTTTGTCTTTACCTGCACCACAAACACAAATTGCAATGCATGAGTATTTTATAAACACTTAGTAAGGCAATCCTCCCATCTACTGGGCTATATACACAAGCAGTAGAGACATCTCTAACCATCAACCAACAATCAACAATCAAAAAATAACAAACCAGGACTCTGCATCGGCCGACACCAAGCATACATCGACCGACACCAGTTGGGGTTGCGTCGACCGATGCATGATATGCATCGAACGATGAAAGGGTCACTTGCATAAACTGATACTCCCATTGCCGCGACCAACGCATGCTTGACATAACACGAAAACCCTAAGGTTTCATGCACCATCCTCGCATTTGCATCGACCGACGCACATGTCAAGCATCGTTTTCCCCCGAAGCTTCTCGCCGGATCTTCGTTCCTGCAACCACAAGACTCGATCCCAAGCCACAAAAAAACTTCCTAACGTCCCAAATAACAATCTAGCAAGCCTAACAGCACATAACAAGCAAATCAGAGATATCTCCAGCTTAGATAAGCCATGGTCATGCACTTACCTTTGCCACAGAAGAAATCCGACCCTAACACAGGAAAAAAAACGCTCCTAGGAAGCTCCTACAATGATCCCAGCTACAGATCTCTATAGAAACAGCTTCCAACTCTAATAATCTCCCAAGAACGCTCAAGAACACCAAAAACTCTTTTCTCTCTCTTTTGTTTCTCTCAAAAGCGGTTAAACTCACCTAATGAGACAAAACACGAACTTAAGGGTTTTTCTTTACCCAAAACGTAGCGTTTAACTTAACTCGTTCGCACTTAACCGGCTATGCATCGACCGACGACCGATGCAATCCCTAACCCGGGATTTCGGTTCTCGGATGTTACAGTTTTGTAATCAAATAGATAAATATGTAAAGATCAATATAATATTTATATCATTTAAGATTTGAGGTTTTTGAAAATAAAAAGAACTTAATTTAAAAAACAAATAGTCTTTTTGATTTAAGCAAAATGAAAAAATGATTCCAAAAAGAAATCATGTTTAACTGGAAGTGAAATATAGAAAATAATATAATTTTAAAAATACTATTTAACTAAAATCTCTAAAGATGAAACCATTAGTAAGAAATCTAGCTTTATAAATTAAATTGATAAGTGAAAAACAAAAAACAAAAACCAAAAGATAGAAGATATCTTTGGGGTTTTTAAAATTCTTTAGATAGAAGTTCATATAATTTTATAAGAAAATTAATTTAATTGTCACTTCAAAAGTAATATTAATTTAATTATATCAGCAAAACAATCAAATCATGTGTAAGTTTAAATTTTGATTGAGCCACTTAGTATTCCTTTTTTTTTAAGTAAAAAATAAATTGAAATATTTATTTATAATTAACTCACTTTTAAAGGCATGTAACTCTATTTAACTTAAACGTACCTCCTATCCAATAATTTTACATTCATTCCTCCAGACTCCAACTAATATATTTATCTTTCAAGAGAAACTTTTTTTGATTAAATTTAATATTTTTTAATTATTTTGGTTAGCTAAACTTTTAGTCATATATATATATATATTGCTTTAAACTTTGAAATGAGGAATAATTAATACACAATAACTTTATACGTAGTTACTTAAATTTTTGATAATTTTATTTGTAACAATTTTACTATACTACAGTCTTATGTTTACAATTTCATTAAGAAAAACTCTTTAAATTAAAGTTTAACCTCTATAAAACATGATAAACATAGATTTGCTCATATTATGAATATGTTTAAGTTTCTATATTACTATTTATATTAATATAGCTTATCAGTTTGTGATAATTTTTTGTATTATTTGTTAATTTTTGTTCTATAGAAAATTTTCTATATTTTAAATTTTGTATAATAAATAATTATACCAAAAAAATGTTGATATGAGTGTTATTTTAAGAAATTGCTATAAGAAATTTTGAGATTCATATTTTAGTATAAAAATATATTTCTTCGATTATGTTATTGTTAATAGAAAAGAACAATATGTTAGTTTAACAACATTTCTGAAATATAATAAAAATTATTATGTATGCAACCACATGTTGGGTGGACTAATTACCTAGTGTTATATACAACTAGGTTAATCCGAAGAATATTATATACAACCAGGATTAAACCGGAGTCTACAAAACCATAATTTTAAAGTAAATAAAAATGGAACAATATTACACTTGTACAACTGTATTATTAGTTTCTCAAAACTGACAGAATAAAATCTTATTTTCCCTTTTTTAAGTGGACCCATCATTTAGGTTTTCCTATATAACATTTAGATATCTTTCTATATACAACTTTATATAATTATTATTGTTTCCCATACATACATATCAGAAATATTTGACTACTTTGGCGCCACTTAGCAGAATAAGATCATTGTATGGAAAGCCGCTGTGATTCAAAAAAACATAATCAAGTAGTGATTCTGGAGATAAATTTTTCTATGGTCTTTTTTTTATCTGGTTTCCATTCTGGCTAGTCTCTTGAATAATCGCCCTATTGTTGTGAGAAGAGCGTGTAAGACAGCTGAAGGAGATGAAAAATCATTACAACTGTGATGGTAGTCAGAATATCCTGCGCTGTTATGGGGCAGCTTACGACAATAGGTTTGTCTACCTTTGTTTTCAACGATGTCTTCGCGATTTGATCAACTATGAGTCTTTAATGTACGTGAATCCTTTTCAGCCCATCAACTTCAGTTTCTGGAAGATTTTTACTCAAAATACAGCTTGTGGGAAGAGCGGCTTTTTCCGTCATCTTTGCTTGTATCCTTACTTAAAGTTATTTTTTAAGGCGTTCCATAGTTACATAATGTTGAGCTAAGTTTGAAGTGAGCTTGGGATTATCCTAAACCTATTAGGAATAAAGTTTCTTGAGAGATAAGGACTTGATATTGTTTAGGAGTTATCTAAACATATATTTCCAAATAGGATTAGGACTAATAAGGTTTTGGTGTTATATAAATAGGGATGCATATGTGTTGCATTACCTATGAATTTTGTGTGATTGAGAGCTTGAGAGATTGAGAGAATTGTGACCTTATAGTTTTGAGAGATTTGATAAGGCTTTAATAAAGAGAGTGATACTTTATTAATTCTTTCAGCTATTACACTTTCGTTCTAAAACAAGACTTGGTATCAAAGCCAAACAGAGATCTTAAGGAAAAGAAGTCATGAGTGAGATTGCTGTGATTCCAGAAAAACCGCAAGGAGGAGGACCTTCTTCGATTCAATGTCCTATGCTGAATTCAACAAATTATACTGTATGGTCTATGCGAATGAGAATTTGTCTTAGAGTCCATAAAGTTTGGGACATTATCGAAGAAGGAACAACAGAATGCTGAGAAAAATGACATGGCAACAGCCCTGCTGTTTCAATCTATACCGGAAGCTTTAATTCTGCAGGTAGGCGAGTTAGACACTGCAAAGAAGGTGTGGGATGCTATCAAATCCAGGCATATGGGAGCCGAGGGAGTCAAAGAAGCAAGAATACAAACTCTTATGGCTGAGTTTGATCGGCTAAAGATGAAGGAGTCTGAAACCATTGACACTTTTGCAGGAAGATTATCTGAGATTGCATCAAAATCAGCCGCCTTGGGAGCAAGTATTGAAGAGTCAAGACTGGTTAAAAAGTTTTTAAAGAGTCTTCCTCGGAAAAAATTTATACACATAGTGGCGTCCCTTGAGCAGGTGTTAGACCTCAACACTACCACATTTGAAGATATCATAGGTCGACTGAAAACTTATGAAGAGTGTATTCATGAAGAAACAGAAGAAGAAGCACATGAAAGTCAGAACAAGTTAATGTATTCAAACATGGAGAACCAAAACCGAGAATACAATCAAAATCGAGAGTACAATGGTGATGAATACAGAGGTAGAGGACGAGGAAACCGTTTCTTCTCAAGAGGAAGAGGTCCTGGACGATTTAACAATGGAAGAGACCAGTCAAGATTTTTTGACTTAACCAAAATTACATGCTTTCGATGTGATAAGATGGGTCACTTTGCGTCTAGTTGCCTTGATCAACTCCTAAAACTGCAGGAGGTTCAAGAAAATAATACTGATGAAACTGTGGAAGCGGATGAACTCATGTTGCATGAGGTAATATACTTGAATGAGAAAAAGGTCATACCAAGCAAGTATGGTCCTAACACTATGAGGAGAATGTCTGGTACCTTGATAACGGGACCAGTAACCATATGACAGGTGATCAGAGGTACTTTAACAAGATTGATACCTCTGTAACAGGCAAAGTGAGGTTCGGTGACGATTCCCATGTTGATATTAAAGGGAAAGGCTCAATCACTTTTACAGACATGAATGGTGAAGCAAGAGTGATGAAGGATGTCTATTTTATTCCAGATCTTAAGAGTAATATTATTAGCCTAGGACAGGCTACAAAGTCAGGATGTGATATTTGGATGAGAGGAGATCATCTCACAATGCGTGAATACAAAAGGAAACTGCTTGCTAAAGCAGTAAGATCAAGAAATCGATTATACAAATTTCACATGGGAATAAGAGAGACTGCGACACTACACTTGACATCTATTAGCGAGTCGAGCAGATGGCATGCTAGGTAGGGACACATCAATATCAACACCATCAAGTCTATGTTCGAAAAGGAGCTGGTTCAAGGAATACCTCAGGTTGTCTTTACCAAAGAAATATGCAGCTCTTGTCTGTTAGGGAAGCAAACAAGACAAGTTTTTCCACAAGCTACTACATATCGGGCAACAAAGGCACTTGAACTGATACACGGAGATCTTTGCGGTCCAATAACACTGAGTACATCGACTGGAAACCGGTATATTTTTGTTCTTATTGATGACTTCTCTAGATATATGTGGACCATTCTAATAAAGAAGAAGAGTAATGCGTTTGAGAAATTCAAGAAGTTCAAGAGAGTAATTGAACAAAAATCCGGTTCTGTCATTAAAACTTTCAGAATTGACAGAGGAGGTGAGTTTGTGTCACATGAGTTTAACTCATTCTGTGATGAGTCTGGTATTCAACGACATCTTACTGCCTCATACACCCCACAGCAGAATGGGGTAGTTGAAAGACGTAACAGAACTCTGTTAGAGATGACAAGGAGTATAATGAAACACATGTGCTTACCGAATTACCATTGGGGAGAGGCAGTACGACACTCTACCTATGTGCTAAACAAAGTTGCTACTAGAGCCTTGAAGGATAAAACACCATATGAGTTATTGAGAAATAAAATACCTAGGGTTGATCATCTTCGAATTTTTTGCTGCATCTGCTATGCAAAAGTAGACAAACCTTATCTAAAGAAACTAGAGGATAGGTCTCGAGTCCTAGTTCATCTTGGAACTGAACTAGGATCTAAGGTATATCGACTTCTTGAGCCACAGTCGAAGAAGATAGTGGTGAGCCGAGATGTGGTGTTTGATGAATCCAAAGGATGGAATTGGAGGTACAATGATTCGGATCGTGAGAGTGGTGGAAGTTTTAGTATAGGTTTTCAAATATTTGGCAACCGGGGAATGCAAGAAGGAGAAAATGTTGCTACATAAAATGAAACAGAGCCTAACCACAACAAAGAAACTGCAGAAGAATCTGCAACAAGAGAAGATGTGACCATAACCGAAACAGAACAAGAAACAGAGAATGAGGGATCAGGGTGACCAATCAGTAATTGCAAGAAGAAGGTCAACAAGAGAGACTCCCAAGCCTAAATATTTGGAGGATTACATCTTATTAGCTGAAGAAGAAGGAGAAGCATTACTGTTTAGTTTAAACAATGAACCGTTGAACTTTGATGAAGCAAAAGGATCTAAAGAGTGGAAACTTGCTTGTGAGGATGAGATTAATTCTATTAAGAGAAATCGAACTTGGGATCTTGTTGATTTACCAATAGGAGCTAAACCAATTGGCTTGAAGTTGGTCTTCAAGCTCAAACGCAACTCTGATGGTAGTATCAACAAGCACAAGGCTCGATTGGTTGCCAAAGGATATGTGCAACGTTATGGTGTGGATTTTGATGAAGTCTTTGCATCAGTGTCTCGATTAGAAACAATACGGCTACTCATTAACCTTGCAGCCTCAAATGGATGGGAGAATCACCATCTCGATATGAAGACAGCGTTTCTACATGGGGAGTTAAATAAACTGTGTTTGTCTCTCAGCGAGAAGGATTTGAAGAAAAGGGACAAGAAGGAAAAGTATATAAGCTTAACAAGGCCTTGTATAGATTAAGACAAGCACCGCGAGCATGGAATAAGAAATTGAATACAATTTTGATGGACTTACAATTCAAGAAGTGTTCAAAGGAACCGTCAGTCTATAGAAGAGAAGTGAGTGAACAGATTTTAGTAATAGCTGTTTATGTTGATGATTTGTTTGTAACAAGGACGAGCTTGCATATCATTGATGAATTTAAGAGGGAGATGTCTACAAAGTTTGATATGAGTGATCTTGGGAAGCTAACTTACTACTTAGGGATCGAGGTGTTGCAGTATGATGGTGGCATTATGTTGAGTCAGAAACGGTATGCACTAAATATTCTTGAAGATGCTGGGATGAAGAACTGCAACCCTGTTCTTACGCCAATGGAGGTTGGGTTACAATTGTCTTAATCTGAGAAAGAAGTTGAGATAGATGCAACAATGTTTAGGAAGAATGTTGGATGCTTTTGGTATTTACTACATACAAGACCTGACTTGTCATACACCGTTGGTGTTCTTAGTCTATATATGCAGAGTTCCTAGACACTCTCATGGTGTTGCTATGAAACAGTGTCTGCGATATCTACAAGGTACGGCCGGTCTCGGCTTAATATTCAAGCGATCTGCGACAAGGGTACCACGGTTAATTGGGTACAGTGACAGTAGATACAATGATGATCTAGACGATTGGAGATGTATAGCAGGACATGTGTTTTATTTGAATGGGAGTCCGATAACTTGGTGTTCACATAAACAGGACACAGTAGCCATGTCCTCGTGTGAGGCAGAGTTTATGGCGGGTACAGAAGCTGCGAGACAGACATTATGGCTCAGAGATCTGCTCGGAGAAGTCACTGGTCATCCGTGTGAAAAAGTGGTCATTCGCATTGACAATCAGTCTGCAATCGCTCTCACAAAGAATCCAGTGTTCCACGGTTGTAGCAAGCATATACATACACGCTACCATTTCATTAGGGATTGTCTTGAGAAGGAGTTCATAACAGTGGAACATATTCCAGGAGAAGAACAGAAAGCTGACATTCTATCTAAGGTGCTAGGAAGAATCAAACACAAGGAGATGAGAGATCTCATTAGTGTTCAAGATGTGGAGGAAATTAACTTCAAGCTTAAGAGGGAGATTGTTGAGCTAAGCTTGAAGTGAGCTTGGGATTATCCTAAACCTATTAGGAATAAAGTTTCTTGAGAGATAAGGGCTTGATATTGTTTAGGAGTTATCTAAACATATATTTCCAAATAGGATTAGGACTAATAAGGATTTGGTGTTATATAAATAGGGATGCATATGTGTTGCATTACCTATGAGTTTTGTGTGATTGAGAACTTGAGAGATTGAGAGAATTGTGACCTTAGTTTTGAGAGATTTTCTAAGGCTTTAATAAAGAGAGTGATACTTTATTAATTCTTTCACCTATTACACTTTCGTTCTAAAACAAGACTTGGTATCAGAGCCAAACAGAGATCTTAAGGAAAAGAAGTCATGAGTGAGATTGCTGTGATTCCAGAAAAACCACAAGGAGGAGGACCTTCTTTGATTTAATGTCTTATGTTGAATTCAACAAATTATATTGTATGGTCTATGCGATATACTTGCCCCTAAAACCTTCTCATATTATATAAGATTATATAAGATATAGGAGACAAGACAATGAAGCGATAATAATGTCTTATATTAGGGGCAAGTAAGACACCTGTTTTATTTTTGTCTTACTATATTTCTGACACCTGACACCTGTCTTACTATATTTCTGACACCTGTTTTATTAATGTCTTACTATATTTCTGACACCTGTTTTATTTTTGTTTGGACCTAATTAACTACATGCCCATATAACTAGAAAACCATCAACATTTCCTTCATTCTTTCTTTAATCATAAACATATGCAGTAAGTAGAATTTTTGGGTTTAATTTATGTGTTTGAATCTTATATAATTTTGGCGGGGACAAGCGAAATCAAATTTAAGTAAGATGGTGGGATGGTATTATTGAATTAAATTAGTTTAAATTTTTAAAAAATTGTTTATATAAAAAGAAAGTTTTGAATTTACTTTCTGGAAAATTACGTAAGATTATGAGATGATATTTTTGAATTACATAAAATTTATAAGTTTTCTTATTAGAAATTACAGAATAAATTGTGAACATAATCAGTTATGTTTTCATTTGAAATAATACCAACATTTTATGCATTGCCTTATATCTACCCACTATTTTCCTCAAATTTTTTTTTTTTTTATATTAGTTCTCATTTTTCACTTATTATTTTGAAACACTTACAAATTTATAATCATTAATATTTTATTTCAATCCCTTCTCTCTCTTAAAGGCTCAAACATTCAATAAAGTATAGTTTTCTAAAAACAACCTATTACCATACAAACACATCCTCTTTCATACTATCGTGAAAACTAAAAAATTTACTTTCTATTCTATTCTCGATTCAAAATCTCCAACGAACAACAAAACACCGGTAACAATAGTATCGTTGTTCGGATCATCCGTTTTTGGGAAGTTCCTAACTTTAGAAGAAATATTATCTTACTAAGTCTTGAATATTTTTTCCACAAATATAAATTATTTTTACTATTGTTCATCCTTTGATTATTTATGCAATCATTTTAAAATATTTATAAAATAAAATAAATAATTTCATGTGTATTTGATTTAAAAAAAAATTATATATAATAATGTTGGGCTTTAGATTCCTAGAGTAAGAGTTGAAAGAAACCTAATAATAAAGTAAAGGATTAGCATTTGATGCTCTCTTCTTTCACAAGTATCATTTTGTTTCGTTTATTTTTAGTGTAACAAATTTATTCAATTGAATTTACATAATAATTTTTTTGCGTAACAAATAATTTGATGATGAAATAATTTAAGGATATAAGATTATAATATTTGGGTTGTATAGGATAATGTCGAGTAATAATTGGCTGATTTATTTCCGCACTTTAATATAAATAATTCACATGATCTTGATATTACATTATTTTATTTCATTTTCAATCCTTAAAATAAAGTATAATTTAATAATATAATTTCTAAATAACTAAATGAGAATTGAATTTTTTTTTTTTGATAAAGAGATAACTGTATATATTTCTGTTTTAAGAGATAAGTGAAAATATATTAAAATTCATGATTTGATTAGCTATGATTCCCGTTCATATATCTATATTTATAATATATAACTCTTGAATATATATTTAAAACAATAGAAAATTTTAGTTATTAATTCAAAATAATGTATTTTTATAATCCTGACACATTTTTATTAACTTTTCTATTCCATCTCATCAATACCATATTTTGTACTAACTCTCATTTTTGTAACTTTCCATAATATTTATAGTAATGCAATGAATGATTAATAATAGTATTTAGAAATATTACATATATAAGAAAATATATTAATATGTAATGATTGCATTCTATAACTCTCACATAGTTGATGTGACTCCTATAACAATGAAATACAACCGCTGTTTTAGTTTAGTTGTCGTTTAGGTTTGCAATGAAATTGTTTGGTGAATATTCCAGTTTTATCCCTGCTGTTTTAAAGTTTTGACCAATGAAATATTTATAAAATATATTAATAAAGGGTAAAACAGACAATTTAATAGTTTTTTAAATTTGTGTGAGAAAAACTTAAACGACAAGTAAAAAACCGGAGAAAGTATAAATTACATTTATCTAATTGATGTAAAGATTAGTGCATTTATTATCAAATGAAATAAGAAAGTTTTCATATGCTCTTAACTACAATTTATCTCATAAATAGAAAGATACACATTTTACTAACCTTCATATTTCAAATCTTACATAATATAATTATTTAATTAATATTGTTTTAACTAACAATCTCCAAAATTACAAAAATATATCCAAAAACAATGTAAACTAAATCTGTGCGTAGCACGGAGTAACTACTAGTATTATTATATTAGTAACTGTGTTCTAAATTACTCAACACGTAAAAACACGGGTTCTTAACTAATTTAAAATAACATCATACAAATTCTGTAAAAAAAAATTATATACAAATTTATTATATAAACAAACATAATTTATAATCACAAATGATTATAAATAACATAATTATAAATAACATAACAATTAATTAACAACAACAAAAATTATTTCAAATTTACATCGAATAAAGAGTTAAATATTATTTTGTCATGACTTTATATTTTTTCAGCTTCCATGTATGTTCTGAACCTAAATCTGTGTCTGGCTACATAAACGTTTTAACTTATAGTGTTAAATCTGTCTGACTTGATTTGTTGTTGGTTGATGTTGTACTCAAACTTCGTTAGGTATCAATTGAAAAATAAAACAGATCTTCATGTCTCTGTAAACTGACATGTTTTGAGTTTTGGTCTTTCAATCAAAACGGCCTTTCTGCAACTACAAAACAGTTTGGCACCTCGGGAACACAAGTCTCTATACAATGTCAACATTATATGTACTAGTTACACCTGGTTACACCATTAAACATATTTATCATTCTTGTGCAGTTACAAATGTCTTCTGAAGCCTAGAAACTTTGTTGAAGGATATTACATAGCAGCAATCAAAAATAAATATGTATTTTTCTTTCTTTCATCTCTTGATTTTCAAGCTTGCAGCTGAGAAAACCTCACCATTTAATCCAAGAATCTGTAAGCCTCAGAACTGGACAGGCTTACCTGTGAAATTGAACAATAATCCAAGTTTGCCATTACAGGTTGGTGTTTAGAACCTTCAGAAGTCAGAAATATGACGTAAAACATGGAGATGAGAAGTCTGAGTAGAAAGATTAAACAAAAATAGATCAAAAAACAACAAATCAAGTTACAAACATTATTATTGATTCTTTGGTGAAAAGCAGAAATCAAATTAGAAGAAAAGACTCTCTCTGTCTATATAACCAATTGGTGAGTATTGTCTCTGTTGAAATGATAAAGTCGACTATCTAAATGAATGTGTGTGTCACCTAACTCTGACTTTCTAAATGCTATAGAACTAGCTTGTACCCAAGCATTCGAGATCCCCTTTGAGAGTAGCATTGAATTTTTCTGCAAATTAAAGTATATATTTGTTTAACTTGATGGATTTATGCAAAACAGTTATTATTATTATGGATTATACTATCACGGAATATTTGATTTGTTTGCTTCAGTTGACCTTAGAATAACAAGTGTAGACCATTAGATGTTTCTCTTCCCGGCAGTACTTTAATTTACAAGATGGATTAGATTATGCAATAACCATGGTATATGTCACGTTCATCTTTGATTATATTGCCATGAAGTCAATTATATGATGCATATTTGGGAATATAATTGCGTTGGCTGACAAGAGTACATAGCAATTGCTAGGAAATTTAGAGAAGATTTGAATATTGAAAAAAATGAGTTTTGACTTTGTCTTGAAGACTGAAGTTATCACTAGACTTTTGTTATCAGAGAAAAACATTCTATATTGAAAAATTCAGACTCTCTTGTTACGTAGAAATGGATTGTAGACTGCATCTGGTTTTGATCTTCTGCTGTGTTCATCTTATTTGCCTGTCAACTCAACAAGAAACTCGATTTGTTTACAATGGCTTCGATCAAGCCAATCTTTTCATTGATGGGAACGCCAGGATCGTACCAGGTGGGCTTTTGCAGTTGACAAATACTACAGAGTTGCAAAAGGGTCATGCTTTTTTCAAGCAGCCGTTTAGTTTTGATCCTTCTTCTTCTTCTTCACTTTCGTTCTATACACATTTTGTATGTGCGTTGGTTCCTCCTAAGTTGGGAGGTGTTGGTGGACATGGGATTGTCTTTGTTGTATCTCCTTCAATGGATCTCTCTCATGCATACGCAACTCAGTATTTGGGAGTCTTCAGCAACCCAATAAATGGGACTTCTTCTTCTACTCCTCATCTGCTAGCTATTGAACTCGATACTGTTAAGACAGTTGAGTTTAATGAGTTGGAAAAGCCTCATGTTGGTATTGATGTGAACAGCCCTATATCTGTTGAATCTGCTCTGCCTTCTTACTTTAACAACGTCTCAAGGAAGAATATAAGCATAGATCTTCTGAGTGGGGAGCCTATACAAGTCTGGGTGGATTACGATGGCTCGTTTCTAAATGTGACACTGGCTCCTATAGAAATCGAGAAGCCAAATCAGCCTCTTATATCAAGAGCCATCAATCTTTCAGAAATTTTTCAAGAGAAGATGTATGTTGGGTTCTCTGCATCAACAGGGAACATGCTTAGTAACCATTATATACTCGGGTGGAGTTTTAGTAGAAGCAAAGAACTGTTACAAAGCTTGGATCTCTCTAAACTCCCTCAGGTTCCTCTTCCTAAAGAGGCAAAAAAGAAATTATCTCCACTGTATATTGGTTTGCTTGTCCGATTAGTGATCACTGTGTTGATGGGTCTTGGAGGAATGTATTGGTACAGAAGAAAGAAGTATGCAGAAGTTAAAGAATGGTGGGAAAAGGAATACGGACCACACCGGTTCTCTTATAAGGCATTATACAAAGCAACAAATGGGTTTCTTAGAGACTGTCGTGTTGGGAAAGGTGGGTTTGGAGAAGTCTACAAAGGAACTCTACCGGGAGGCAAGGATATAGCTGTGAAAAGACTATCTCATGATGCAGAGCAAGGGATGAAACAGTTTGTTGCAGAAGTTGTAACCATGGGAAATTTACAACATCGGAACTTGGTTCCTCTTCTTGGGTATTGCAGGAGAAAAGGTGAGTTGCTTCTGGTGTCTGAGTACATGCCTAAAGGTAGTCTTGACCAGTACTTGTTTCATGACGAGAACACATCTCCTTCATGGTTTCAAAGGATTTCTATTATTAAGGACATTGCCTCGGCTCTCAGTTACTTGCATACAGGAACCAAGCGAGTTGTTTTGCACCGGGATATAAAAGCTTCTAACGTCATGTTAGATTCTGAGTTCAACGGGAGGTTAGGTGATTTTGGCATGGCCAAGTTTCACGACCATGGAGCCAACTTATCTGCAACAGCCGCTGTGGGAACCATAGGTTACATGGCACCAGAGTTAATAACAATGGGGACGTCTATGAAAACCGATGTGTATGCCTTTGGTGCGTTCCTTCTTGAAGTAACTTGTGGAAGGCGACCTGTGGAGCCAGAGCTACCAGTTAAAAAGCAATATTTGGTCAAGTGGGTCTTTGAATGCTGGAAACAGGCTTGTTTACTCGAGACAAGGGATTCAAGATTGGGAGCAGGATTTATATCTGCAGAAGTTGAGATGGTTCTGAAACTTGGGTTGCTCTGCACAAATGCTATGCCAGAATCAAGGCCTTCCATTGGACAAGTTGTGCAATATCTAAACCGGGACTTACCCTTGCCGGATTTCTTGCCGTCTACTCCAGGTATTGGGGCTTTTATGCCAGTTTCAGTCGAAGCATTATCTGCCATTGGGGTTCCCAGTTTAAGGAACTCATCAGTTTCTATGTTTGTTACTCACACAATCTTGGACGGGCATGGAAGATGAAAGATCTAACAAGCTGTGTATGCTCTGCATCTAAACCTGTCTGGCTGCTTACATGTTTTAACTTAAAAGTGTTGATAATGTTGTCGGTTGATGTTGTACTCAAACTTCTGTAGGTCTCAGTTGACAAATAAAACAGTGTTAACTTCATTTCTTTGTAAACTGACAAGTTTTTCATATTGTTCTCTCTTCTCTGAATCAAAACGGCCGTTCTGTAACTACAAAACAGCTTGGCAAATGGTAACACCTGGGGAACACAAGTCCCGGCAATCAAAAAGTGGAAATGTATTTCTTTCTTTCATCTCTTGATTTCAAGCTTTGCAGATGAGACCATTCAATCCAAGAATCTGTAAGTTTTAGCATTGGACATGGTTACCTGTGAGATTGAACAATAAACCAAGTTGATATCACAGGTTGGTGTTTAGAACCCTCAGAAGTCAGAAATTGAAATAAGACATGAAGATGAGAAGTCTGAGTAGAAGATCTAACAAAAAAGAGATCAAAATTAACAAATCAAGTTACAAACATTATTATTGTTTCTTTGGTCAAAAGCAGAAATCAAATTAGAATAAAAGACTATCTCTCTGTCTATATAACCTATGATTTGGAGAAAAAGTTCACAAATCATCTCATCCAACATAAACTTCTCTCTACACAAAAAGAAAACAAAAAGCAATTTGATGTCCCAAAAAAATCTCAACATTATTCACCAGAAACTCCGAGGTATCAATGACGACCATCTTGATTCTTTCCCTGTCTCAGAAGCAGATCCAGAATACCTTCTAGACTTATGAATCCTCATTTTAACACTCGGGACTTTACGTGCAATCGCTTGCCATATCATCTGGACTGCATCATCTGGCTTCGATGGGAAATGGAACTCATAATGTTTCTCCACTTCCTGTAATCTATTCCACATTCGTGTCCATTCCTCTTTGCTTATACCCCTAATTAACTTAACTAGAAAGTTCTCTTTCAATGCATCAGAGGTACGAACAAACACCGAGAACTCAGAGTAATCAATAACATCCTCGAAAGGAAGCTCAATGTCGTCACTAATAATGACAGGCACGCAGTGACTGGCAATAGCGTCAAAGAGACGGTTCGATGAAGGAGTATCTCCAGCAATGTTGAGGCAGAATTTAGAGTTGTGCATCCCCTGGCTTGCTTTGTTTATGCCTCCGTTTCTCACACTCCCAAACGAGAAATGCACATCTTTCTCATCTTGCAAGAGGTAGAATAACTCCTGACGCACAAACCCGCCCTGAGATATATATATATATATATATGACACATTGGAAACAAAACCTTATTTAGTATTTGATCAGAAGGACTCTAAATTGTACAGTTCACTAAAGCAAAGGTAACAAAAAATGAACTCACATCTTTCCTGTAGATAGCACCCTGAAAATAAAGCAGAATCGGTCTACTATCAAAACCAGACGAATCGTTCTCATAACCTTTGATAACATGCTTATAAGGCGCAATGACATCTTTCTCAACGTTAGCAACAGTAGGAGGATACCTACCAAAGTCAGAGAGTATAAACATTGCAGGAAACAGCTTGTTTCTAGCATCCAACATACTATTAGGATGATGAGCAAGAACCACATGATCTCTCCCACCAGATCTCTTCCACTCCTCCTGAACAGTCAAGAAACTAACAAGCTTCCTCTGCAAATCCTTGTTCCTACTAATCTTCTGATGAGGATTCACTTTAGAAAACCGATTATAACTCAACGAAGAAAAAAACGGCACAAAGATCACATCAGCTTCGGTAGAGTTATAAACCCGTTTCGCAGCAACTTCTCTAGGAGCATTCTCATACTCAGACGCAAGCAAATCTAACGTAAGCCAATACTCAATACTATGCTGCAGATTCAACCCTCCAGGATAAGGAGGTATATACTTCTTAACATCAGGCCATACACTACTACCCTTCTTGTTCCAATCTAACAATCCAAAATGAAACTCAGGATCCATGTTATACATATAAACCTTAAGAGGACCATCCTTAACACATCTACTACAATGCTCATCTCTCTCCCTCGTTACTACTTTTTTCAGATTCAGATCATCAACGAATGATTTAGATGAGAATGTGGAGCTGAGGAAACGATTGCGAGCAGTTGAACGCAATACGAAGTAACAGGAGAGTGCGAATAAGATGGTGGTGACGATGAATAAGGATAGTAAGAGGTTTCGAGCTACATACCCAATTGCAGAACCATTCTTATCAACCATTGTTATTATAAAAGGGGATCCCAATTAGAAAAGAGAGTCGATTAATTACATACCCATGAATCAGGTTGATACATCAATCTAGGGTTAAGTGTTGTTGATCTCAATGAGAAGTCACGTTTTCGAATTGGGAAGCGAGAGAGAGATTGGTGGTACGGGGAATGTAGAAGAAGAGGAAGAGGAAGAAGAAGCAGAGGAACAAGGAGAAGGAGAAGGAGAAGGTTCTTCTTTGGGGTGGTGAGTTTGATGATCTCTCATGGAGACGAGACAATGCGGCGGAGAACAAGGAAGAACAAACGGTGTTGATGCTTCAGCGATCGTAAAGTTTCCTATAATTAAACTCTTTAATTTATTATTTTTTTTTTTTGTATCAATATAGAGCTTTTTGTAATTTTATTCATTTTTTTCTCATATTGTATGTTTTTTATTTTTATTAATACCACTTTTGTTTGTTTGTAATGGAGTAGTTTATCAGTTTATGTAAAAAAAAAGATTATAGTTTTAAGGAAATAAGTATAGTAATGGATTTGACAAAAACAAAACAAAAAAAAAAGTATAGTTTTGGATATTATAAGATAAGACCTTAATGAGGATCAAGGTCATTACCATAAGAATAGTTTTTTAGATATTAATTTGAATGATTATTGGATAAACCAAAATTAATTATAATAAGAACTGAACCAGAGTTCATTAATCTGAGTCTAAACCAAAAGTAATTATAATCTGAACAATAATTACTTGAATTTCTTGTATAGTTTATAAACCAAAAGTAATTAATCTGAGTCGCAAATTGAATTTCTTGTAATCACCAGAATTTGTTGAGGTTAACTTGCAACTTTTATTCTATATAGTTTGTAATCTGAAATGTCTGGAACATCTGATCAACCTTAATTGAATGACATGTCTTTCTCTTTTGTGACCTGAAATACTTTAATTCAATCATTTCTTGGTTACGAAGAATTTGGTTCTGTTTTCTAGAGATGAGTTATCTACATGATTGGAGGTGGTTGATGTTAGCTTTGGATTAGTCGTGGGCATCTTTACTAAATTTCATCTACAGGTGGTTGGAGAGAATATTTTTTTTTGCATGTTGAGACTAGCGTATTGTATAAGAGTTAAGTCTTATTGCATATGTCTTTAGTATTATTGCATATGTCTTTAGTTTTATCTCTTTTTCGGGTTTAATTTCTATACTTAGTAATTTTTTTCTTAGTTTCGTATTATGTTTCCGAGAATTTCTGGTTGTTCGTCCATTTGATTTCCTTTTTTCAGCTTTAGATCGTGTGTATATCTTTGTTTTCCGCTAGCTCAAATTGTATCCTTCCGAATTTTATAATTTGGTGGTTGACAAAAAAGAAACTTTCATTCAAAAAAAAAATTAATAGTATTGTTTGTATTTCTTACAAAGTTAAAAAAAAGAAAAGAATATTGAACATAAAGATAACTCAAATAACAGTAAGAAGAACAAGGAAACTTAGAACTCTCTCGAGAAAACCTCTCTCTCTTGATATGGCGTGTTGAGTTCTAGGGTTCCGATTTGGTTCTGATTTGGCTTTGATTCGGTTTGATTGGGTTTTATGAGGGAGGATTTCGACTTGAGATCCGTTTTGGTGGGTTCTGATTTGCGGTTTCATGATCCTTTAGATCTGAGATGGAGTTTTTTGGGGTTTTGATTCTGGTCTTTGGAGATCTTCCGACCTACGGGTTTTGTTTCCTTTCCTGGTCGCGGTTCTTGCGGGATGAAGATTTCCAATCGTTTTGTGATATCGGCTTTCAGTGACAAGAAGATTTGGTCGTCTGGGATCGACTATAAATTCTCTGTGCGGTTTGGTTCTTTTCTTCATTCATCACTGCTTAAGCAAGCTTCTCTTTTTAGTTATCTTTGCTGTTCCTTTCTGGGTTGTCGGGGCTGTTTGGTTCTTTATCTCGGGATTTCGTTTCGTGTTTGGTTAGCGTCGAGAGTCATGTCTCAAAGTGCTTTGTTGAAAGGGAATGTTGTGGGGTCAGGGGGTAAGCTGAAGATTAAGGTTCCACAGTTTGATAATACGGCTTTGATTGAGGGTTATGCTAAAACCTTGATTAGTAGATGCATGAACCCAATGATGCAAGATATGAAGACATTGCTGTTTATGCTGCCGCGGATATGGAAGATGGAGGAGAGGGTGGTTGGGGCTGATCTGGGTCTGGGTCGGTTTCAGTTCGATTTCGATCAAGAGACTGATATTCAGGAGGTATTGAAGATGGAGCCCTATCATTTTGATCATTGGATGCTTTCTTTGGTCAGATGGGAGCCAGTGGTGGATCCGCGGTATCCTTACCTTATCAAGTTATGGGTTCGTGTCATGGGAGTTCCTCTGCATTTCTGGGCAGATGAGACATTCCGTACTATTGGTGCTGATTTGGGAGAGGTTGAGAAAGTTGATTTGGACAATGGTCGGGTGAAGATCTTGTTGGGTGGTTTCAAGCCTCTAATCTTTGATGCCACGATTGAGTTTCATAGTGGCGAGGAGATGACCATATCGCTGCGATATGAGAGGTTATTTGGGTACTGTCGGAGATGTTATAGCCTCTGTCATGATGTATCTCGGTGTCCACTTTTTGGGGAGAAAGGGAAACAGAGGCTGGATGATGGTTCTGAACCAAGGTCAGAGGACAAGCTTTAAAGTTATAAGGGTGCAATGGTCAATGGTGCATCTGCAAGCACTGGGGTAGGGTTGAGTGGTGATAGCTCAGGGGTGCTCCACCAAGGTTCTGCTAATGGGAATGGGTGTGGTGGTGGTTCGCAGGCGGTTAACCATCGGCCTGCTCAGGGTTTCGGTGGTAAGTGGAGAAAGAGTAAAAAGGGTCCTCATCCCGATGAGAGGTTCGTCAAGAAGAATACATCGGTGGTTCCTCCTACCGTTCCAATCTCTGAGGTCCCTCTTTCTGGGAATGGTCAAGTTCAGTGTGGTACAGGCAATGTGGGGCTTAGCTTTACTGCTGAGGAGCAGAAGATGCTGGATGATTTCTTGGGTCCAAATGTGGGGGTGGCTGTGGTTACGGGTGATCCACCACTAGTGCCAGTGTCGACAATTGCACAGGGTGTTGCAAAGAGGGTTTGCAAGAATTTGTTCCCCAGTGTTGGTGAACCGAGTGTTCAAGCTTCAGGGTCCATGGAACTGCCGCAGCAAGAGGAGTTTTTCTCTGCTGATCTTAGTGACTTGCTGGGTCCAGAGTTTCCCACCAGAGAAGACAATACCTTGGGTTTTATGGATACTATCATGGAGGAGGATGGTGTGGCGACAGAGTGGTGTCCCCGGGAACACAATCTCCTGACGGATGAGCAGGTGGAGGAGGGTACGGATGAGGTGGTTCATTCTGAACAAGCGTTTGAGGTCACGGTCAGTGATGTTATGGAGGGGGCCTCTGAGGATAAGTTACAGGGTGTAGAAGAGGATGGAATAGTTCAACCTTCACGAGCCAAATAATAAAATGTCCTTGTTGGTCCTTTTGTTGGTGTATTGTCTTTGTTCTCTTCATATTTTATCTTTTACAGAATTATTGTTACTTCAGGTATTGGGTTACGTTTTTGAGATGGGAGTCGGGTGTTGGGCTTCTATTGGGCCTACTCCTTCTCTACTCGTTACTAAAGGGTGTTGATGTACGGATGTTACAAAATTGGGTTCATAAAGGTTTTCAGTTTTGGGTTACACACTCTGTGTGGAGATTCAGTTTCGGGCCTCTATTGGGCCTGCTGAGTTCTCCATTGCGATTAATGGTTACTTATAATTTTCGCATGTTCCAACTTTCTTTAGCTTGGAGCTTAGATTGTCGGATGTTCTTTTCGGGGTTGGAATATGTAGCCTTTTTGGGCCTTGGCCGTCTCCGGGTTTTTGTGAGGCCTGTTTTTTGGTTTTTTCCCTTTGGTTATATAATACCTGCGCTTTATGGTTTTTACGGTTATATCAAAATTTATTTAGGAGGCCTTGTAATCATGGGCCTTGTGGAAACGGTTGGTGTGATGTTTCAATTTTATATTTCCTCTAGGGCAGGAGGAGATGTATTTGGAGTTACTAACTCCTATATTTTCTTTTTTATTTTATGAATATTGTGAGTTGAAATTGTCAAGGCCTAGGTAATAAGGCCACAATTGGTAATCTTCGGGATTTATGGTCCAAACATCGACCGGATTTTTTGTTCCTCATGGAAACTAAACAACCATCACCTATTCTAGAAAAGTTTGTTGGTCATTTTGGGTATAAGAATTTAAGAACAATAGATCCTATTGGTTGTAGTGGTGGTAAGGCTCTGTTTTATAATCAGGATGATTTTCAGGTTTCGGTTTTATTTGAGTCTAACAGGTTAATCGACATTGAAGCGGTTTTCAAAGAGCGAATAATTCATTTAACTTTCGTTTATGGAGATCCTGTCCCCAAGAATCGGGATCTGGTGTGGGAACGTATTTTAAGAATAAGCTCTAATCGGTCCACCCCTTGGTTTTTAGTTGGGGATTTTAATGAGCTGATAGGAAATCATGAAAAAAGAGGGGGGAAGTTATGCCATCCTTCCTCGTTTCTCGCTTTTAATGGGATGATTAGGGATTGTGGTTTTTTGGATTTTCCTTATATTGGTGATTGCTTGTCTTGGAGGGGTTGGCGGGATAAAAAACCTATTCGTTGTCGGCTGGACAGGGCTCTAGGGAATGAGGATTGGCATGATCTGTTCCCAGACACGGTGACGGAGTACTTACCAATGATAGCCTCTGATCATAAGTCTCTAGTGGTTAATATTGGGGCTAAAAGGTCGCGGGGGAACAGGAGTTTTATGTTTGACTGCCGCTGGATTGGTAAGGCGGGGCTGATGGATGCGATCGCATCAGGGTGNGTAAGGCTCTGTTTTATAATCAGGATGATTTTCAGGTTTCGGTTTTATTTGAGTCTAACAGGTTAATCGACATTGAAGCGGTTTTCAAAGAGCGAATAATTCATTTAACTTTCGTTTATGGAGATCCTGTCCCCAAGAATCGGGATCTGGTGTGGGAACGTATTTTAAGAATAAGCTCTAATCGGTCCACCCCTTGGTTTTTAGTTGGGGATTTTAATGAGCTGATAGGAAATCATGAAAAAAGAGGGGGGAAGTTATGCCATCCTTCCTCGTTTCTCGCTTTTAATGGGATGATTAGGGATTGTGGTTTTTTGGATTTTCCTTATATTGGTGATTGCTTGTCTTGGAGGGGTTGGCGGGATAAAAAACCTATTCGTTGTCGGCTGGACAGGGCTCTAGGGAATGAGGATTGGCATGATCTGTTCCCAGACACGGTGACGGAGTACTTACCAATGATAGCCTCTGATCATAAGCCTCTAGTGGTTAATATTGGGGCTAAAAGGCCGCGGGGGAACAGGAGTTTTATGTTTGACCGCCGCTGGATTGGTAAGGCGGGGCTGATGGATGCGATCGCATCAGGGTGGGACGGGGATTTGGATCAGGTTTCGATACTTTCATCCATAAAATAGTGAATTGCCGAAAGGCGATTTCTCAGTGGCGTAAATCACAAGTCCCATACGGTAGGGAAACCATTGAAAATTTAAAGTGGCAGTTGGAGGTGGCTCTAGAAGATGATTCAATTCCTCCTGCTACAATTTCGGATTTACAGAGTCGGTTACGTCAGGCGTATGGGGATGAAGAGATTTACTGGTATCAAAAAAGTCAGAGTAAATGGATGCGATTGGGGGATAAAAATTCTAAGTATTTTCATGCCTTAACAAAGCAGAGACGGGCTCGTAATCGGATTACTGGATTGTTTAATAAGGATGACACCTGGTCAACTGAGGATGTGGATATTTGTAATACGGCGGTATCATATTTTGAGGATTTGTTTACTTCAACAAACCCGACTAATTTTGAGGAGGTCCTAAGGGAGGTCCAAACGGTGATTACAGCTGAGGATAATGAGCGGCTGACAAGACCCGCTACGGAGGCTGAGGTCAAGTCTGCCTTATTTATGATGCATCCGAATAAAGCACTTGGCTCAGACGGAATGACAGCTCTATTTTTTCAAAAAACATGGGGTATAGTTAAGATGGATCTTGTAGATTTGGTTAATAGATTTCTGGTGGAGGGAGTTTTTGAGAAGGGTCTAAATCGAACTCATATTTGTCTTATCCCGAAGGTGGCCAAGCCGACTAGAATGGCAGAATTACGTCTGATTAGTCTGTGTAATGTTGGCTATAAGATCATTTCTAAGGTTTTATGCCAGCGACTAAAGGGGGTTGTACCTGGTCTTATATCTGAGACTCAATCGGCTTTCGTTCCAGGTCGGCTGATCTCCGATAATATCCTTATTGCTCAAGAGATGTTTTATGGCTTGCGCACAAACCCGTCTTGTAAAGGGAAATTTTTGGCCATCAAAACAGACATGAGTAAGGCATACGATAGGGTTGAGTGGGATTTTGTGGCAGCTTTGCTCCAGAAGATGGGTTTTGCAGAGTCATGGGTTTCATGGATCATGTTTTGTATCACTTCGGTAGAGTAACGGGTTCTTATTAATGGCCAGCCGAATGGTTTGATAGTTCCAGAGAGGGGGTTGCGCCAAGGGGATCCTCTCTCCCCTTATTTGTTTATCTTATGCACAGAAGTTTTAATTGCTAATATACGGAAAGCAGAGAGGGATAAACTTATTACAGGGATAAAAGTGGCGAACAAATGCCCGCCCATTACGCATTTGTTGTTTGCCGATGATAGTCTTTTCTTCTGTAAGGCAGACAGAGGACAATGTCGGGTTGTTTTAGATATTCTGAAACAGTATGAGTCGGTTTCGGGTCAACAAATTAATTTTTCAAAATCTTCTGTCCAATTTGGGCACAAGATTGATGATCAGACAAAAACCGAGCTTCGGGGTGTTCTCGGGATCACGACGTTGGGTGGTATGGGGTCATATCTAGGTTTACCCGAAAGTTTGGGTGGGGCAAAGACAAAGGTTTTCTCTTTTGTTCGGGAACGGATTCAGAGTCGGACGAATGGTTGGACGGCAAATTTGCTGTCCAAAGGCGGAAGGGAAGTGATGATAAAATCTGTTGCCACTGCCGTTCCAACGTTTGTGATGTCGTGTTTTCGTTTACCAAAAACAATTACATCCAAGCTTACCAGTGCGGTGGCAAACTTTTGGTGGAGTACTAATGGTCAGTCAGGGGGCATGCATTGGCTTGCCTGGGAGAAATTATGTGTAAGCAAACAGTTGGGTGGTCTGGGTTTCAGGAATGTGGATGACTTTAATTCGACATTACTGGCCAAGCAGTTATGGCGTCTGATAGACGCTCCAGAGTCGCTGTTTGCCAGGGTTTTAAAAAGTAGGTATTATCGGAATACGAATCCTTTGGATCCGATTAGGTCATACTCTAACTCCTATGGATGGAGGAGTATATGTTCTGCTCGCTCTCTGGTAAATAAAGGGCTTATTAAACGGGTTGGCTCTGGGGACACCATCTCTATATGGTCTGACCCTTGGGTACCAGCTCAATTCCCGAGGCCAGCTTTCAGTAAGGGTCCGTTAAAGGACCCTTCTCTTCAAATGAATCAATTAATTGATCGACAAACTAATACTTGGCGGATGGATATGCTTAATGAGCATTTTGATCCATTTGATGCTGCACTGATAAGGGCTATACCGTTGGGTGGTAACCAAAAGGATGATCCTTTCGGTTGGCATTTCACAAAAACTGGGAAGTATACAGTCAAATCAGGCTATCACACTGCACGTCATGATGTGGTTCGGACTTTTGCAGCCACTGGTTCAGGCCCGGACATTACCCCTCTACTCGCTAGTGTGTGGAGGGCCCGTTGCCCACCCAAGATTCAACATTTTATGTGGCAGGTTTTATCTGGTTGTATTTCGGTTTCGGCAAATTTGGGACGACGGGGTATTGCTTGTGATTTACGGTGTGTACGATGTGGTGCGGACATGGAGACCATTAATCACGCCATTTTTGTGTGTCCTCCGGCTTGCCAGGTTTGGGCCCTAGCACATGTACCGGTGGGACCTATTTCCTTCCCGATGGAATCTGTTTATGCGAATTTAGATCACTTTTTAGGGAACCAGAACCCTGGGGCTCATGTTGCGGCTTTCCCTTGGCTTATGTGGTTTATTTGGAAAGCAAGGAATACACGTGTTTTTGACAATATTGTCAATCGGCCGGAGAATATTGTTAAGGTAGCAGAGGGAGAAGCTGCAGCATGGCAGCAGGCTCTGGTAGAGGACGCTCCACTGACCACTATTCCAGTAGTTTCGGGGATACCAGCTAGGGTGGCTACTGGTTCCCTCCCTTCGGTCTTTTCGGGATACCGCTGCTTCACCGATGGATCTTGGAAAGCAGGGGATTTGTATGCAGGTGCTGGATGGTGTTGTACCTCGGTCCAGACAGTATTGCCGTTTTTGGGAGCCAAGAATTTCCGGCAAAGTCTATCTCCATTACATA
>NC_025690.1:10142315-10170056 GCF_000633955.1 Camelina sativa | reverse complement strand
TGGTCAACTGAGGATGTGGATATTTGTAATACGGCGGTATCATATTTTGAGGATTTGTTTACTTCAACAAACCCAACTAATTTTGAGGAGGTCCTAAGGGAGGTCCAGACGGTGATTACAGCTGAGGATAATGAGCGGCTGACAAGACCCGCTACGGAGGCTGAGGTCAAGTCTGCCTTATTTATTATGCATCCGGATAAAGCACTTGGCTCAGACGGAATGACAACTCTATTTTTTCAAAAAGCATGGGGTATAGTTAAGATGGATCTTGTAGATTTGGTTAATAGATTTCTGGTGGAGGGAGTTTTTGAGAAGGGTCTAAATCGAACTCATATTTGTCTTATCCCGAAGGTGGCCAAGCCGACTAGAATGGCAGAATTACGTCTGATTAGTCTGTGTAATGTTGGCTATAAGATCATTTCTAAGGTTTTATGCCAGCAACTAAAGGGGGTTTTACCTGGTCTTATATCTGAGACTCAATCGGCTTTCGTCCCAGGTCGGCTGATCTCCGATAATATCCTTATTGCTCAAGAGATGTTTCATGGCTTGCGCACAAACCCGTCTTGTAAAGGGAAATTTTTGGCCATCAAAACAGACATGAGTAAGGCATATGATAGGGTTGAGTGGGATTTTGTGGCAGCTTTGCTCCAGAAGATGGGTTTTGCAGAGTCATGGGTTTCATGGATCATGTTTTGTATCACTTCGGTAGAGTACCGGGTTCTTATTAATGGCCAGCCGAATGGTTTGATAGTTCTAGAGAGGGGGTTGCGCCAAGGGGATCCTCTCTCCCCTTATTTGTTTATCTTATGCACAGAAGTTTTAATTGCTAATATACGGAAAGCAGAGAGGGATAAACTTATTACAGGGATAAAAGTGGCGAACAAATGCCCGCCCATTACGCATTTGTTGTTTGCCGATGATAGTCTTTTCTTCTGTAAGGCAGACAGAGGACAATGTCGGGTTGTTTTAGATATTCTGAAACAGTATGAGTCGGTTTCGGGTCAACAAATTAATTTTTCAAAATCTTCTGTCCAATTTGGGCACAAGATTGATGATCAGACAAAAACCGAGCTTCGGGGTGTTCTCGGGATCACGACGTTGGGTGGTATGGGGTCATATCTAGGTTTACCCGAAAGTTTGGGTGGGGCAAAGACAAAGGTTTTCTCTTTTGTTCGGGAACGGATTCAGAGTCGGACGAATGGTTGGACGGCAAATTTGCTGTCCAAAGGCGGAAGGGAAGTGATGATAAAATCTGTTGCCACTGCCGTTCCAACGTTTGTGATGTCGTGTTTTCGTTTACCAAAAACAATTACATCCAAGCTTACCAGTGCGGTGGCAAACTTTTGGTGGAGTACTAATGGTCAGTCAGGGGGCATGCATTGGCTTGCCTGGGAGAAATTATGTGTAAGCAAACAGTTGGGTGGTCTGGGTTTCAGGAATGTGGATGACTTTAATTCGACATTACTGGCCAAGCAGTTATGGCGTCTGATAGACGCTCCAGAGTCGCTGTTTGCCAGGGTTTTAAAAAGTAGGTATTATCGGAATACGAATCCTTTGGATCCGATTAGGTCATACTCTAACTCCTATGGATGGAGGAGTATATGTTCTGCTCGCTCTCTGGTAAATAAAGGGCTTATTAAACGGGTTGGCTCTGGGGACACCATCTCTATATGGTCTGACCCTTGGGTACCAGCTCAATTCCCGAGGCCAGCTTTCAGTAAGGGTCCGTTAAAGGACCCTTCTCTTCAAATGAATCAATTAATTGATCGACAAACTAATACTTGGCGGATGGATATGCTTAATGAGCATTTTGATCCATTTGATGCTGCACTGATAAGGGCTATACCGTTGGGTGGTAACCAAAAGGATGATCCTTTCGGTTGGCATTTCACAAAAACTGGGAAGTATACAGTCAAATCAGGCTATCACACTGCACGTCATGATGTGGTTCGGACTTTTGCAGCCACTGGTTCAGGCCCGGACATTACCCCTCTACTCGCTAGTGTGTGGAGGGCCCGTTGCCCACCCAAGATTCAACATTTTATGTGGCAGGTTTTATCTGGTTGTATTTCGGTTTCGGCAAATTTGGGACGACGGGGTATTGCTTGTGATTTACGGTGTGTACGATGTGGTGCGGACATGGAGACCATTAATCACGCCATTTTTGTGTGTCCTCCGGCTTGCCAGGTTTGGGCCCTAGCACATGTACCGGTGGGACCTATTTCCTTCCCGATGGAATCTGTTTATGCGAATTTAGATCACTTTTTAGGGAACCAGAACCCTGGGGCTCATGTTGCGGCTTTCCCTTGGCTTATGTGGTTTATTTGGAAAGCAAGGAATACACGTGTTTTTGACAATATTGTCAATCGGCCGGAGAATATTGTTAAGGTAGCAGAGGGAGAAGCTGCAGCATGGCAGCAGGCTCTGGTAGAGGACGCTCCACTGACCACTATTCCAGTAGTTTCGGGGATACCAGCTAGGGTGGCTACTGGTTCCCTCCCTTCGGTCTTTTCGGGATACCGCTGCTTTACCGATGGATCTTGGAAAGCAGGGGATTTGTATGCAGGTGCTGGATGGTGTTGTACCTCGGTCCAGACAGTATTGCCGTTTTTGGGAGCCAAGAATTTCCGGCAAAGTCTATCTCCATTACATATTGAAGTTGAAGCGTTCCTTTGGGCGATGCGCTGCATGATCGGCCATGACTTCAGAGAGGTGGCTTTCTATACCGACTGCTCAGACTTGGTGAAGATGGTGTCTTCCCCTTCCGACTGGCCAGCGTTCTCGGCGTACCTTGACGACATCAAGACTGATCGGGAGGAATTTTCTTCTTTCTCTTTATCTTTAATATCTAGAAATGCTAATGTAAGGGCAGATTCTTTGGCACGCCAAGCGCATACATCTCCGCACCAAGTTTTGTTTGTAAATAATTTTCCCATCAATTGGCTCGTTTGAGCTGATCTTTTTGTCGAGAAAAAAAAAATAACTCAAATAACCCTTAAATTTTATGAAATACTCTAGTAATTAAACCTTTATTTTAAAGTTTTGAATTATTCTAGTATTCGTCCCCAAAAAAAAAGTACGTTGTCAAAACGAGAGAGTAGACCATATACTTTTTTCTAAACGAATAAAAAACAATTATATTTTGAGTAATTATTAGTTGTTACGGTCACATTATAGAGATTAAAAAATTATTAGTTTGGTTGTTACGGTCACATTATAAAGATTAAAAGTCTCAAGTCAACCCTTTTTGTAGCCTAGAGGGGGAATATTTATTCTTGAACTCAGAAAGTAGAAAATTGTGTATTTCGTCGACTTGGAACTTTCAAAATTGAGTTTGAAGTGCTTCATGCTTTATGAGTTATGACATGAACTTGTGATTTCAGAAACCAAACGAGGCTTGTCTCTCTGCTTTTTCCATTACCGATGATGGCTCAAATATTTCATCGTCTTCTTCTTCTCTCCTTTATCTTCTTTGTTAATCTGATTTGTTTATCGAGTCAACAACAAGACTTCAGATTCATCTACAATGGCTTTGATTACCAAGAACAAGCTGATATTCAGCTTGACGGTCCTGCAAGAATCCAATATCCACCAGGACTTTTGCAGCTAACAGACGCCGAAACTCTGCAAATGGGTCATGCTTTCTATAACCGACCATTCGATTTCAGTTCAGCTTCATCTCAGTCTATCTCTTTCTCGACTCATTTCGTTTGCGCTCTTGTCCCTAAGCCAGGAGTTCCTGGTGGTCACGGGATTGCTTTTGTTCTATCATCTTCAATGGATCTCAGAAAAGCAGATCCAACTCAATACTTAGGACTCTTCAACATCTCAACTAATGGATCTCCTTCTTCTCACCTTTTGGCTATCNAAAGACAATGTCGGGTTGTTTTAGATATTCTGAAACATTATGAGTCGGTTTCGGGTCAACAAATTAATTTTTCAAAATCTTCTGTCCAATTTGGGCACAAGATTGATGATCAGACAAAAACCGAGCTTCGGGGTGTTCTCGGGATCACGACGTTGGGTGGTATGGGGTCATATCTAGGTTTACCCGAAAGTTTGGGTGGGGCAAAGACAAAGGTTTTCTCTTTTGTTCGGGAACGGATTCAGAGTCGGACGAATGGTTGGACGGCAAATTTGCTGTCCAAAGGCGGAAGGGAAGTGATGATAAAATCTGTTGCCACTGCCGTTCCAACGTTTGTGATGTCGTGTTTTCGTTTACCAAAAACAATTACATCCAAGCTTACCAGTGCGGTGGCAAACTTTTGGTGGAGTACTAATGGTCAGTCAGGGGGCATGCATTGGCTTGCCTGGGAGAAATTATGTGTAAGCAAACAGTTGGGTGGTCTGGGTTTCAGGAATGTGGATGACTTTAATTCGACATTACTGGCCAAGCAGTTATGGCGTCTGATAGACGCTCCAGAGTCGCTGTTTGCCAGGGTTTTAAAAAGTAGGTATTATCGGAATACGAATCCTTTGGATCCGATTAGGTCATACTCTAACTCCTATGGATGGAGGAGTATATGTTCTGCTCGCTCTCTGGTAAATAAAGGGCTTATTAAACGGGTTGGCTCTGGGGACACCATCTCTATATGGTCTGACCCTTGGGTACCAGCTCAATTCCCGAGGCCAGCTTTCAGTAAGGGTCCGTTAAAGGACCCTTCTCTTCAAATGAATCAATTAATTGATCGACAAACTAATACTTGGCGGATGGATATGCTTAATGAGCATTTTGATCCATTTGATGCTGCACTGATAAGGGCTATACCGTTGGGTGGTAACCAAAAGGATGATCCTTTCGGTTGGCATTTCACAAAAACTGGGAAGTATACAGTCAAATCAGGCTATCACACTGCACGTCATGATGTGGTTCGGACTTTTGCAGCCACTGGTTCAGGCCCGGACATTACCCCTCTACTCGCTAGTGTGTGGAGGGCCCGTTGCCCACCCAAGATTCAACATTTTATGTGGCAGGTTTTATCTGGTTGTATTTCGGTTTCGGCAAATTTGGGACGACGGGGTATTGCTTGTGATTTACGGTGTGTACGATGTGGTGCGGACATGGAGACCATTAATCACGCCATTTTTGTGTGTCCTCCGGCTTGCCAGGTTTGGGCCCTAGCACATGTACCGGTGGGACCTATTTCCTTCCCGATGGAATCTGTTTATGCGAATTTAGATCACTTTTTAGGGAACCAGAACCCTGGGGCTCATGTTGCGGCTTTCCCTTGGCTTATGTGGTTTATTTGGAAAGCAAGGAATACACGTGTTTTTGACAATATTGTCAATCGGCCGGAGAATATTGTTAAGGTAGCAGAGGGAGAAGCTGCAGCATGGCAGCAGGCTCTGGTAGAGGACGCTCCACTGACCACTATTCCAGTAGTTTCGGGGATACCAGCTAGGGTGGCTACTGGTTCCCTCCCTTCGGTCTTTTCGGGATACCGCTGCTTTACCGATGGATCTTGGAAAGCAGGGGATTTGTATGCAGGTGCTGGATGGTGTTGTACCTCGGTCCAGACAGTATTGCCGTTTTTGGGAGCCAAGAATTTCCGGCAAAGTCTATCTCCATTACATATTGAAGTTGAAGCGTTCCTTTGGGCGATGCGCTGCATGATCGGCCATGACTTCAGAGAGGTGGCTTTCTATACCGACTGCTCAGACTTGGTGAAGATGGTGTCTTCCCCTTCCGACTGGCCAGCGTTCTCGGCGTACCTTGACGACATCAAGACTGATCGGGAGGAATTTTCTTCTTTCTCTTTATCTTTAATATCTAGAAATGCTAATGTAAGGGCAGATTCTTTGGCACGCCAAGCGCATACATCTCCGCACCAAGTTTTGTTTGTAAATAATTTTCCCATCAATTGGCTCGTTTGAGCTGATCTTTTTGTCGAGAAAAAAAAAATAACTCAAATAACCCTTAAATTTTATGAAATACTCTAGTAATTAAACCTTTATTTTAAAGTTTTGAATTATTCTAGTATTCGTCCCCAAAAAAAAAGTACGTTGTCAAAACGAGAGAGTAGACCATATACTTTTTTCTAAACGAATAAAAAACAATTATATTTTGAGTAATTATTAGTTGTTACGGTCACATTATAGAGATTAAAAAATTATTAGTTTGGTTGTTACGGTCACATTATAAAGATTAAAAGTCTCAAGTCAACCCTTTTTGTAGCCTAGAGGGGGAATATTTATTCTTGAACTCAGAAAGTAGAAAATTGTGTATTTCGTCGACTTGGAACTTTCAAAATTGAGTTTGAAGTGCTTCATGCTTTATGAGTTATGACATGAACTTGTGATTTCAGAAACCAAACGAGGCTTGTCTCTCTGCTTTTTCCATTACCGATGATGGCTCAAATATTTCATCGTCTTCTTCTTCTCTCCTTTATCTTCTTTGTTAATCTGATTTGTTTATCGAGTCAACAACAAGACTTCAGATTCATCTACAATGGCTTTGATTACCAAGAACAAGCTGATATTCAGCTTGACGGTCCTGCAAGAATCCAATATCCACCAGGACTTTTGCAGCTAACAGACGCCGAAACTCTGCAAATGGGTCATGCTTTCTATAACCGACCATTCGATTTCAGTTCAGCTTCATCTCAGTCTATCTCTTTCTCGACTCATTTCGTTTGCGCTCTTGTCCCTAAGCCAGGAGTTCCTGGTGGTCACGGGATTGCTTTTGTTCTATCATCTTCAATGGATCTCAGAAAAGCAGATCCAACTCAATACTTAGGACTCTTCAACATCTCAACTAATGGATCTCCTTCTTCTCACCTTTTGGCTATCGAGCTTGATACTGTCCAAAGCGCTGAGTTTGGCGACATTGACGATAACCATGTCGGTATAGACGTTAACAGCCTCAACTCCGTTGATTCTGCTTCAGCTTCTTATTATTCCGACAGAGAAGGGAAGAACAAAATTTTAACACTCTTGAGTGGAGATCCTATTCAGGTATGGATTGATTATGAAGATACTCTATTAATGTTACTTTAGCACCTCTGAGCGATCAGAAGCCAAGTAAGCCTCTTTTGTCAAGAACCATTAATCTCACTGAAATTTTCCCTGATCGAAAAGCATTTCTAGGGTTTTCTGGATCGACTGGATCATTGATAAGTAACCAATACATCTTAGGGTGGAGTTTCAGCAGAAGCAGAGTTTTATTAAAGAGTCTTGACNGATGGATATGCTTAATGAGCATTTTGATCCATTTGATGCTGCACTGATAAGGGCTATACCGTTGGGTGGTAACCAAAAGGATGATCCTTTCGGTTGGCATTTCACAAAAACTGGGAAGTATACAGTCAAATCAGGCTATCACACTGCACGTCATGATGTGGTTCGGACTTTTGCAGCCACTGGTTCAGGCCCGGACATTACCCCTCTACTCGCTAGTGTGTGGAGGGCCCGTTGCCCACCCAAGATTCAACATTTTATGTGGCAGGTTTTATCTGGTTGTATTTCGGTTTCGGCAAATTTGGGACGACGGGGTATTGCTTGTGATTTACGGTGTGTACGATGTGGTGCGGACATGGAGACCATTAATCACGCCATTTTTGTGTGTCCTCCGGCTTGCCAGGTTTGGGCCCTAGCACATGTACCGGTGGGACCTATTTCCTTCCCGATGGAATCTGTTTATGCGAATTTAGATCACTTTTTAGGGAACCAGAACCCTGGGGCTCATGTTGCGGCTTTCCCTTGGCTTATGTGGTTTATTTGGAAAGCAAGGAATACACGTGTTTTTGACAATATTGTCAATCGGCCGGAGAATATTGTTAAGGTAGCAGAGGGAGAAGCTGCAGCATGGCAGCAGGCTCTGGTAGAGGACGCTCCACTGACCACTATTCCAGTAGTTTCGGGGATACCAGCTAGGGTGGCTACTGGTTCCCTCCCTTCGGTCTTTTCGGGATACCGCTGCTTTACCGATGGATCTTGGAAAGCAGGGGATTTGTATGCAGGTGCTGGATGGTGTTGTACCTCGGTCCAGACAGTATTGCCGTTTTTGGGAGCCAAGAATTTCCGGCAAAGTCTATCTCCATTACATATTGAAGTTGAAGCGTTCCTTTGGGCGATGCGCTGCATGATCGGCCATGACTTCAGAGAGGTGGCTTTCTATACCGACTGCTCAGACTTGGTGAAGATGGTGTCTTCCCCTTCCGACTGGCCAGCGTTCTCGGCGTACCTTGACGACATCAAGACTGATCGGGAGGAATTTTCTTCTTTCTCTTTATCTTTAATATCTAGAAATGCTAATGTAAGGGCAGATTCTTTGGCACGCCAAGCGCATACATCTCCGCACCAAGTTTTGTTTGTAAATAATTTTCCCATCAATTGGCTCGTTTGAGCTGATCTTTTTGTCGAGAAAAAAAAAATAACTCAAATAACCCTTAAATTTTATGAAATACTCTAGTAATTAAACCTTTATTTTAAAGTTTTGAATTATTCTAGTATTCGTCCCCAAAAAAAAAGTACGTTGTCAAAACGAGAGAGTAGACCATATACTTTTTTCTAAACGAATAAAAAACAATTATATTTTGAGTAATTATTAGTTGTTACGGTCACATTATAGAGATTAAAAAATTATTAGTTTGGTTGTTACGGTCACATTATAAAGATTAAAAGTCTCAAGTCAACCCTTTTTGTAGCCTAGAGGGGGAATATTTATTCTTGAACTCAGAAAGTAGAAAATTGTGTATTTCGTCGACTTGGAACTTTCAAAATTGAGTTTGAAGTGCTTCATGCTTTATGAGTTATGACATGAACTTGTGATTTCAGAAACCAAACGAGGCTTGTCTCTCTGCTTTTTCCATTACCGATGATGGCTCAAATATTTCATCGTCTTCTTCTTCTCTCCTTTATCTTCTTTGTTAATCTGATTTGTTTATCGAGTCAACAACAAGACTTCAGATTCATCTACAATGGCTTTGATTACCAAGAACAAGCTGATATTCAGCTTGACGGTCCTGCAAGAATCCAATATCCACCAGGACTTTTGCAGCTAACAGACGCCGAAACTCTGCAAATGGGTCATGCTTTCTATAACCGACCATTCGATTTCAGTTCAGCTTCATCTCAGTCTATCTCTTTCTCGACTCATTTCGTTTGCGCTCTTGTCCCTAAGCCAGGAGTTCCTGGTGGTCACGGGATTGCTTTTGTTCTATCATCTTCAATGGATCTCAGAAAAGCAGATCCAACTCAATACTTAGGACTCTTCAACATCTCAACTAATGGATCTCCTTCTTCTCACCTTTTGGCTATCGAGCTTGATACTGTCCAAAGCGCTGAGTTTGGCGACATTGACGATAACCATGTCGGTATAGACGTTAACAGCCTCAACTCCGTTGATTCTGCTTCAGCTTCTTATTATTCCGACAGAGAAGGGAAGAACAAAATTTTAACACTCTTGAGTGGAGATCCTATTCAGGTATGGATTGATTATGAAGATACTCTATTAATGTTACTTTAGCACCTCTGAGCGATCAGAAGCCAAGTAAGCCTCTTTTGTCAAGAACCATTAATCTCACTGAAATTTTCCCTGATCGAAAAGCATTTCTAGGGTTTTCTGGATCGACTGGATCATTGATAAGTAACCAATACATCTTAGGGTGGAGTTTCAGCAGAAGCAGAGTTTTATTAAAGAGTCTTGACATCTCTAAACTTTCTCCAGTTCCTATTTTCACAGAACCGAGGAAAACAAGATCTCCTCTGCTTATTGTTCTTTTTGTTATACTCTCCCTCGTAGTAATCGTGGTTCTAGGGGGATATTATTTGTACATAAGAAAGAAGTATGCAGAACTTAGAGAGCCATGGGAAAAACAATACGGCCCACTTCGTTATTCCTATAAATCTTTGTACAAAGCAACAAGAGGGTTTAACAAAGATGGTCGTCTTGGAAGAGGCGGTTTTGGAGAAGTGTATAAAGGAACTTTGCCTCTTTTAGGAGATATAGCGGTGAAAAGACTATCACACGACGCAGAGCAAGGCATGAAACAGTTTGTAGCTGAAGTTGTGACAATGGGAAGCGTACAACACAAGAATTTAGTAACTCTTCTCGGATATTGCAGGAGAAAAGGCGAGTTATTGCTTGTATCTAAGTACATGGGAGGAGGTAGTGTTGATCAATACTTGTTCCACGGCGATAAAATTCCTCTTTCGTGGTCTCAAAGACTCGCTATACTGAGAGATATTGCATATGCGCTCTGTTACTTGCATACAGGAGCCAGTCAAGTTGTTTTACATCGAGATATCAAAGCTTCTATATGTCATGCTAAACGAACATTTTCAAGCTTTTTTTGGAGATTTTGGGATGGCTAGGTTTGATGATCATGGAGCTAACCTCTCTGNTGCCAGGTTTGGGCCCTAGCACATGTACCGGTGGGACCTATTTCCTTCCCGATGGAATCTGTTTATGCGAATTTAGATCACTTTTTAGGGAACCAGAACCCTGGGGCTCATGTTGCGGCTTTCCCTTGGCTTATGTGGTTTATTTGGAAAGCAAGGAATACACGTGTTTTTGACAATATTGTCAATCGGCCGGAGAATATTGTTAAGGTAGCAGAGGGAGAAGCTGCAGCATGGCAGCAGGCTCTGGTAGAGGACGCTCCACTGACCACTATTCCAGTAGTTTCGGGGATACCAGCTAGGGTGGCTACTGGTTCCCTCCCTTCGGTCTTTTCGGGATACCGCTGCTTCACCGATGGATCTTGGAAAGCAGGGGATTTGTATGCAGGTGCTGGATGGTGTTGTACCTCGGTCCAGACAGTATTGCCGTTTTTGGGAGCCAAGAATTTCCGGCAAAGTCTATCTCCATTACATATTGAAGTTGAAGCGTTCCTTTGGGCGATGCGCTGCATGATCGGCCATGACTTCAGAGAGGTGGCTTTCTATACCGACTGCTCAGACTTGGTGAAGATGGTGTCTTCCCCTTCCGACTGGCCAGCGTTCTCGGCGTACCTTGACGACATCAAGACTGATCGGGAGGAATTTTCTTCTTTCTCTTTATCTTTAATATCTAGAAATGCTAATGTAAGGGCAGATTCTTTGGCACGCCAAGCGCATACATCTCCGCACCAAGTTTTGTTTGTAAATAATTTTCCCATCAATTGGCTCGTTTGAGCTGATCTTTTTGTCGAGAAAAAAAAAATAACTCAAATAACCCTTAAATTTTATGAAATACTCTAGTAATTAAACCTTTATTTTAAAGTTTTGAATTATTCTAGTATTCGTCCCCAAAAAAAAAGTACGTTGTCAAAACGAGAGAGTAGACCATATACTTTTTTCTAAACGAATAAAAAACAATTATATTTTGAGTAATTATTAGTTGTTACGGTCACATTATAGAGATTAAAAAATTATTAGTTTGGTTGTTACGGTCACATTATAAAGATTAAAAGTCTCAAGTCAACCCTTTTTGTAGCCTAGAGGGGGAATATTTATTCTTGAACTCAGAAAGTAGAAAATTGTGTATTTCGTCGACTTGGAACTTTCAAAATTGAGTTTGAAGTGCTTCATGCTTTATGAGTTATGACATGAACTTGTGATTTCAGAAACCAAACGAGGCTTGTCTCTCTGCTTTTTCCATTACCGATGATGGCTCAAATATTTCATCGTCTTCTTCTTCTCTCCTTTATCTTCTTTGTTAATCTGATTTGTTTATCGAGTCAACAACAAGACTTCAGATTCATCTACAATGGCTTTGATTACCAAGAACAAGCTGATATTCAGCTTGACGGTCCTGCAAGAATCCAATATCCACCAGGACTTTTGCAGCTAACAGACGCCGAAACTCTGCAAATGGGTCATGCTTTCTATAACCGACCATTCGATTTCAGTTCAGCTTCATCTCAGTCTATCTCTTTCTCGACTCATTTCGTTTGCGCTCTTGTCCCTAAGCCAGGAGTTCCTGGTGGTCACGGGATTGCTTTTGTTCTATCATCTTCAATGGATCTCAGAAAAGCAGATCCAACTCAATACTTAGGACTCTTCAACATCTCAACTAATGGATCTCCTTCTTCTCACCTTTTGGCTATCGAGCTTGATACTGTCCAAAGCGCTGAGTTTGGCGACATTGACGATAACCATGTCGGTATAGACGTTAACAGCCTCAACTCCGTTGATTCTGCTTCAGCTTCTTATTATTCCGACAGAGAAGGGAAGAACAAAATTTTAACACTCTTGAGTGGAGATCCTATTCAGGTATGGATTGATTATGAAGATACTCTATTAATGTTACTTTAGCACCTCTGAGCGATCAGAAGCCAAGTAAGCCTCTTTTGTCAAGAACCATTAATCTCACTGAAATTTTCCCTGATCGAAAAGCATTTCTAGGGTTTTCTGGATCGACTGGATCATTGATAAGTAACCAATACATCTTAGGGTGGAGTTTCAGCAGAAGCAGAGTTTTATTAAAGAGTCTTGACATCTCTAAACTTTCTCCAGTTCCTATTTTCACAGAACCGAGGAAAACAAGATCTCCTCTGCTTATTGTTCTTTTTGTTATACTCTCCCTCGTAGTAATCGTGGTTCTAGGGGGATATTATTTGTACATAAGAAAGAAGTATGCAGAACTTAGAGAGCCATGGGAAAAACAATACGGCCCACTTCGTTATTCCTATAAATCTTTGTACAAAGCAACAAGAGGGTTTAACAAAGATGGTCGTCTTGGAAGAGGCGGTTTTGGAGAAGTGTATAAAGGAACTTTGCCTCTTTTAGGAGATATAGCGGTGAAAAGACTATCACACGACGCAGAGCAAGGCATGAAACAGTTTGTAGCTGAAGTTGTGACAATGGGAAGCGTACAACACAAGAATTTAGTAACTCTTCTCGGATATTGCAGGAGAAAAGGCGAGTTATTGCTTGTATCTAAGTACATGGGAGGAGGTAGTGTTGATCAATACTTGTTCCACGGCGATAAAATTCCTCTTTCGTGGTCTCAAAGACTCGCTATACTGAGAGATATTGCATATGCGCTCTGTTACTTGCATACAGGAGCCAGTCAAGTTGTTTTACATCGAGATATCAAAGCTTCTATATGTCATGCTAAACGAACATTTTCAAGCTTTTTTTGGAGATTTTGGGATGGCTAGGTTTGATGATCATGGAGCTAACCTCTCTGCAACAGCAGCTGTAGGAACCATAGGTTACATGGCGCCAGAGCTAATATCAACAGGAACTTCTACTAAAACCGATGTGTATGCATTTGGTGCATTCATGCTTGAAGTAACGTGTGGGAGCAGACCATTTGATCCTGAGATGCCGGTTGAGAAACGACACACGGTCAAGTGGGTTTGTGAATGCTGGAGGAAAGGTTCTATACTTAATGCTACAGATACAAGATTGAGAGGTAAGTACGTACCGGGGGAAGTCGAAATCGTTCTGAAACTTGGGTTGCTTTGTACAAGCATCGTGCCAAAATCAAGACCTAGCATGGAGAAAGTGGTGCAATACATAAATAGACACCAAATATTACCGGATTTTTCTCCAGATACTCCCGGAATTTCCACTCCGGTGTTAATGGGAATACCTGGCTTAGGAATCACTTCCAGTTCAGTGACCTCATCATTATCAGTACCATTAGTCCCTCTTTTCTCTGCCAACAACTCAATGTTCATTTCTCACACAATCATATATGGTGATGGAAGATGAAATTTAACAACCTTCTTCACATTACTTTGGTGTACAGGATGCAGATTTTATCTGTCTAATTGTCCTTATATAATGTTTAGACTTTGTATCATTTCTGTTCTGAAGATGTTTTTATGTTGGTTACTTATATTTCTGTAACACTCCAATGTATGTTTATATATGTGGTTTTTGTGAGCGAGGTAGTGTCTTTGATTGAAGGAGCATATGGAATTATGGATCATGTTGTAATAAGCAATCTGCAGGGTTCTTATGAAAATTGAATCAAAGAAGTAATAAACAAGTTCTGAAAATTAAATCTTGTGCTAGTGATGAAATGAAAGAAAATGAAAAAATTTAGGAAACTACACACTTTCTAGTACTTTGGAGAATAGACATTTTTCTCTCTCCTTTCTAATACAACCCTCAAGTATCAATCATCTTATTAATTTAGCTCAATTTGAGGGTAGATTACTAGTCAAATTTCAATTTTAGTTATACAACTATCCCAAAAAGGAAGGGATCCAAGAAAAATCACAAAGGAGAGAGCCACAAAGTATCTATCATCTATTTGCTTCTTTCAAATAATTTGAAATCGTTACTATTATTAGGAAAGCAAGATGATATCTTATCTTTTAAGTTGACCGGTTCGTGTGGTTTTGACAAAGTAGGGCTCTTACCGCATGCTTCTTAAACACGTTACCCCATCTTCTCTTCCAATTGACTCGGAACTCACCACAACTTCGTCTCCAAAGTCATATAACCTCAGAATCTTAGTCTTACTATGGATCACTTCACCAATAATGGTTTACTTTGAGGTTTATTTCGCTTTAATTTAATCCGACTTGACATTGTTAAAACGATAGTCGACCATATACTTTTTCTCAATGAGTATTAGTAGATTTTTAAACGAAGAAAACTATTATTTTTTAGAGTAATTATCACGATTTTATATAATAAAAAGTCTCAAGTCAACTCTTTTGTTTCCTAGAGGGAATATTATTCTTGAACTTGGAACGTAGACAATTGTGTTTGAAGCCGTCCCTTATAACCAGAACTAATGATTTACAAAACTCATATACACGAAACCCAAACTTGTCTTGGTCTTTCGCTTTTTCTCATTACTAATGGCTCAACGATTTCATCTTTTCCTCTTCTTAATCTTATTTGTTAATCTGATTTGCTTTTCAAGTCAACAAGACTTAAGTTTCGTCTACAATGGCTTTAACCAAGACCGAACCAATCTTCACCTTGACGGCTCTGCAAAATTCCAAGATGGACTTTTGCAGCTAACCAACGCCACGACTCAACAAAAGGATCATGCTTTCTATAACCGACCATTCGATTTCAGTTCAGCTTCATCTCACTCTATATCTTTCTCGACTCATTTCGTTTGCGCTCTTGTTCCTAAGCCAAGAAGTGACGGTGGTCATGGGATCGCCTTTGTTCTATCATCTTCAATGGATCTTACACAAGCAGATCCAACTCAATACTTAGGACTCTTCAACATCTCAACTAATGGATCTCCTTCTTCTCATGTTTTAGCTATCGAGCTTGATACGGTTCTGAGCGCTGAGTTTGATGATATCGACAAAAACCATGTCGGTATAGACGAGAACAGCCTCCAGTCCGTAGTTTCTGCTTCAGCTTCTTATTATTCAGACAGAGAAGGGAAGAACAAAAGCTTGAAACTCTTGAGTGGAGATCGTATTCAGGTATGGATTGATTATGAAGATACTCTACTCAACGTTACTTTAGCACCATTCAAAAATCAGAAGCCGAGTAAGCCTCTTTTGTCAAGAACTATCAATCTCACAGCAATCTTCCCTGATCGAAAAGCATTTATAGGGTTTTCGGCTGCGACTGGATCATTGATTAGTTATCAATACATCTTAGGATGGAGTTTCAGCAGAAGCAGAGTATTGCTACAGAGTCTTGACATTTCTAACCTTCCCAAGGTTCCTCGTCCCAAGAAACCTGATGAAACATCTCATCTGCTTATTGCTATACTGGTTCTACTCGCTATCGTAGTAATCGCGGTTCTTGGAGGGTTTTATATCTATAGGAGAAAGAAGTATGCAGAAGTTAAAGAGCCATGGGAAAAAGAATACGGTCCACTTCGTTATTCCTATGAATCTTTGTGCAAAGCAACCAGAGGGTTTAACAAAGATGGTCGTCTTGGAAAAGGTGGTTTTGGAGAAGTGTATAAAGGAACTCTTCCTCTTTTAGGAGATATAGCTGTGAAGAGACTATCACACGGTGCAGAGCAAGGAATGAAACAGTTTGTAGCTGAAGTTGTGACAATGGGAACTTTACAGCACAAGAATCTTGTTCCTCTACTCGGGTATTGCAGAAGAAAAGGCGAGTTGTTGCTGGTCTCTAAGTACATGGAAGGAGGTAGTGTTGATCAGTACTTGTTTCACGGCGATAAACCTCCTCTTTCTTGGTCTCAAAGACTCGCGATATTGAGAGATATCGCATCTGCGCTCTGTTACTTGCATACAGGAGCTAGTCAAGTTGTTTTACACCGAGATATTAAAGCTTCTAATATTATGTTAAATGGAAATCTCCAAGGGTTCTTAGGAGATTTTGGGATGGCTAGGTTTGATGATCATGGAGCTAACCTCTCTGCAACAGCAGCTGTAGGAACAATAGGTTACATGGCGCTTGAGCTAACATCAACAGGAACTTCAACAAGAACGGATGTGTATGCATATGGTGCATTTATGCTTGAAGTAACATGTGGGAGGAGACCATTTGATCCCGAGCTGCCGGTTGAGAAACGGCATTTGGTCAAGTGGGTTTGTGAATGCTGGAGGAAAGGTTCTATACTTAATGCTATAGATACAAGATTGAGAGGTAAGTTTGTACCCGGGGAAGTCGAAATCGTTCTGAAACTAGGGTTGCTCTGTACAAGCATTGTACCAGATGCAAGACCTAACATGGAACAAGTGGTCCAATACATAAACAGACACCAAAGATTGCCTGAGTTTTCTCCAGACACTCCTGGAATTGGAGTTTCCACTCCGGTTTTAATGGGAATACCATCGTTAGCGATCACTTCCAGTTCAGTGGCCTCATCAGTATCAGCACGATCAGCCTCTCTTTCCTCTGCCAACAACTCAATGTTCATTTCTCACACAATCATTTATGGTGATGGAAGATGAAACTTTAACCACTTTTATTCACATTTCTTTAATGTACATCATAGAGACCACATCTGTCTCAATATTGTCCCTAATGCTTAAACTTTGTATTAGTTATGTTGTAGAACAGTTTTTTTGTTCTTCTGTAGCACTAAGATGTGGCAGATTTGTCTAATTAAATATTGTTTATACATAGTTTTGTGATTGAGGTTGTGTCTTTGATCATGTTGTAATAACAAATCAGGCGCTCTTATAAAAACTGAACCAAAAAAAACACAATGAACGAGTACTGAGATATTATTATCTAACAGTGGTACATAAATGAAAGGGGAAAAACTAAAAGCAAAAGACTGTGACTAAAAGGATCAAGTGGATCCATTTGTGAGCAGTTTTGTCTTATTTCTTCCTTCAATCTCCATGACCATGCCTAATGTTGCTGCAGAGCAACCGTCTTTTTTATCATCAGCAGCGCCAATGACGATCCTAATCGCAATCTCTTCAGCATCACTTTCCTTCAAAACCTGGCGAGTTGATGAAGGAGAGGGTGAAACAGAACAAGTACCAGCTTTTGTATGATCAACAACCTGATTGGATATTGTTGGTGACTGAACAATCCACATGAGGTTGTTGTAACCTTTGGACTTATGGAGGAATATAACAGTCGAGGAGATGAGGAGTTGGATGATCCAAGGTAGGGTAATGAGTAATGTTCCTGATATGGAGAAGAAGTGGATGAAAGGTAACTTGTGGCCATTCGTGGTGGCGAGACGGAAGAAGAGGATTCCCATAAGAGTTGTCCAAAGAGAGTGGAGTAGGATTGACCAGAAAGAGATCCCTCGAGAACCAGAGGTTCTACTAGTACTACTCTCCATTTCCACTTTTGGTGTCTGTGTTTGTTTTTGTTAGTCTAACGTTGAGAAAGATATGAGGTCATTTGAAGTAAAAAGGTTAGGAGATATATTGTTGGAGAGATCAATGGTGAGTTTGATTTTGTTTGTTAGTTATCCAGTCGATTTTTTCTTTCTTTATTTGACTTAGCGATTTTTGTTGTATACTATTTATTTTTTTCCAATTTCAAACAAAGTTTTTTCTAAACCAAACCTAATTTTAAGGCTATGAATGTTTTGTGGTTGATAACTGGTTTTACTTTTTGTTTTTATTTTTAGGTTTTGAATGGCACCAGATTTTGTAACTATTTTGTCTTTTGATTCTGCAAACTAGCCATTCACGATGCTTACCTATGTTGCGTGGATACTTTTTGTGAGGTCCGTTTCCCGTTTCCGAAACGTTTCAGAAACAGAAACTCTTGGAAACTCGGAAATAAGGCACAGAAATACGATTCCTAAAGATTTATGTTTGGAAACACGATGGAAACTCCATTTCCGTTTTGGAAACATGACGAAAACCTTTTTTTTAGTTTAAAACTTAATAAATAAATAATTTGGAAATATAAAAATTTATTATAGATAGAAATATATAATATTATTAGTGTTTTAATTAAACTATTTAAAATTTATATTTTGAAGCTTTATTGTTTGAATCTTTTTGATATGACTTTAATGTTTAGTGTTTTATTATATATTTATAGATATAAATATATATATATATATACACACATGTATATATTCATACGTTTCCAAAACGTTTCCATTCCTAATTTTAGAAAAAAATTGTTTCTCGTTTCGGAAACGTTTCGTTTCTGCAGATCCGTTTCCGTTTCCATGCAACCTAGATGCTTACACAAAGTAGATTTCTTAAAACCGGATCTAGAATCATGACCATTAAATTAAATCATATTCATACAAAATTATATGTAAATATATATATTTTTAATATATGTCAAATTTGCTTCAAAATATTAACTAAAGTTTTTTGAAATTTTATATAATTATTTAATATTTTCTTGTAATTATTTAATAAAAAAAATGAATTTGAGCTTTGGTAGTCTTATACAATTTATGCGTCTTCTAGACTTCTAGTGATTAGAAGATTTTAATATTACAGTGAACTGATAAGAGAATATGGTTCATCATTTACTTGAAATATTATATTTTGTTAACTATATTTACAAGTTACAACTAGAAAAAGTTTCACGGGGTGTGTGGGTAAACATATACAATATTTTTTAACTAATATATATTGAAATATATTTTAAAGTGTATTGTGTGAGTTACATTTTAAAGAATTAATACATAATAAATTATTATTATTATTATTATGATTATTATTAAATCTTGAAGCTATTTAAGAATTAACACAAAATGGCACCTACTGGATCTTCAGAACTCATCTTGTGGCAATTATATTTGTATGTCAAGAAATTATTTTAAATACCAAAAAGACTAATATTTAATATGAAAAATAAAGAAAGATTAATATAAATGGGATCCAACCGTTGAAGATGCTTTTATAGTAACTATATAAAATATTAATAAACCACATCTCATTAGTAAATATATAACTACTAAATAGGTGTTGAAAAATGATAGATTAATTTTTTAGTTTAAGATTATAATAACTAAATTCTATGAAAATAATGTATTTAAAGTTTTAAAAAAATGACACATGTCAAAATAATAAAATGCTACTTGTCAGCTTATTATAATATGAGTTTGAAGATATATTATTTTATTATATAAGAAATTTTTCTTAACTAACAAAATCATGTGATACAATATTTCTATTCTATTAAAAATGCAGATTTTATTTTTATATCAATGAATATATGATTTTATTTTTTCAAATGTAATCATTGGAAATAATCATATTTTCTAGATCGAAACAAATTCCAGATCATATAATATAGTTTCATAATTTCTTATTTTGAATAAACCTCACAATTAAAAATCCACAAAAAAATCACAAAAATACAAAAACGAAAATCCATGATTATATATTTTTATTTATGTATATTTTAAACAATTAAAAAGGTAATTTACTATGATTTTATTTGAGTCTTATTTTTAAAATTATCTTGTCACATATTCCTATTTCCAACAAGATAGTGGAGTACTAAACAATGTTCCGTTATACGTCACACGTCACCTTACACATCAGCAATACAATTATTGAAGACAAAACTAAAACCAAAACCAATAAGAACTCACCACGTGTAAATCAGATCAAACATAACATCAAACGCGACAAACACACAGAAAGAGAAACCCAATCTCCCTCCAATCTTTCTTCTTCTTCTTCTTCTTCTTCTTCAGTCATCTCGACTTTGAAGCTTTTGTAAGAACACTAAGAAGAACCAGAGATGTCTGTAAAACTAATCTTATCTTCATCAATCCTATTTATTCTCATAGCTGCAACAACGGCGGATCAAGAGATCGGATTCGATGAATCAAATCCAATCAGAATGGTCTCCGACAACAATCTCCGGGAGCTTAAAGACACCGTCGTTCAGATCTTAGGCCAGTCTCGTCACGTTCTCTCCTTTTCTCGATTCGCTCACCGGTAAAATTCTCATCGTTGACTTATTTTCTCCGTTGACTTGTTTTTGAAGTGACATTTGGGTTTTTTGTGAAAGGTTTGGGAAGAAGTATGAGAGCGTTGAGGAGATGAAGTTAAGATTCTCAGTTTTTAAAGAGAATCTTGATTTGATCAGATCCATTAATAAGAAAGACTTACCTTATAAACTCTCTGTTAATCGTAAGTCTTATCTCTTAATGCTTTAATTTGAGCCTTCTTGTCTCAATTTCACATAGTTCAAGAACGTTTTATTTTGAGCTTTATGTCTCCATTCACATATTTCAAGAAATTTTTATTTGAGGTTTATGTCTCCATTCACATAGTTCAAGATTGTTAATGCTTTAGAGTTTAGAGTACTGAAGTGTGTTTAAAATTATAGTAACTGTGAAGGATTTGTTTGATGTGACATTGTGACAACATTGTTCTATCTGTTGATGGTTGAGCAGCCTTAGTGTTGTTTATGTTTTAATGAATATGTTCTGTTTTACAGAATATGCTGATATGACATGGCAAGAGTTTCAAAGACACAGGCTTGGAGCTGCTCAAAACTGTTCTGCTACTTTGAAGGGTAGCCACAAGGTCACTGAAGCTGCAGTTCCAGACACGGTTAACCATTCTTTTCCTGTTTTTTTTTTCCCTGTAATTAGCTCTTTTGATGATTAGAAATTTTTGACGTTTGGTCTTGAGTCTTCAAATTGTGTAAACTGCAGAAAGATTGGAGAGATGATGGTATTGTTAGTCCTGTTAAGAACCAAGGACACTGTGGATCTTGCTGGACATTCAGGTAAAGTATATGATAAGATTTATTTCTGTGATTGCTCCATCTAAGCAAGATCAGAATCTATGAGATATATGATCGATCTTTAACTTCAGCACAACCGGAGCTCTTGAAGCAGCTTACCATCAAGCGTTTGGGAAAAAAATATCTCTGTCAGAGCAACAGCTTGTGGATTGTGCTGGAACTTTTAACAACTTTGGTTGTCATGGTGGACTTCCTTCTCAAGCCTTTGAATACATTAAATACAATGGTGGGCTTGACACAGAGGAGGCTTATCCTTACGTTGGTAAAGACGGTGACTGCAAATTCTCGTCTGAAAACATCGGTGTTCAAGTTCTTGACTCTGTCAACATTACTCTGGTAAAAGCCTAATTTGGAATTTGATTCATACTTGCTAATTACACAAATCATACATTCTCTAAGATATAAAAACTATAATAGGGTGCAGAAGATGAAATGAAGCACGCGGTCGGACTGGTGAGACCAGTGAGTATTGCATTTCAGGTTGTACATGAATTCAGGTTTTACAAGACGGGAGTTTTTACTAGCACTACCTGTGGAAACACTCCAATGGTGAGGGACTTTTTTGTTTCTTTCTCTAAACCGCAAAAATGTTACCATTTTACCAACATGTATTCATTTTGATTTGCAGGATGTAAACCATGCTGTGTTAGCAGTTGGTTATGGAGTTGAAGACGGTGTTCCGTACTGGCTTATCAAGAACTCATGGGGAGGTGATTGGGGAGACAATGGCTATTTCAAGATGGAAATGGGGAAGAACATGTGTGGTAAGTCCTTTTTTAACCAGCTTCGGTTTTGGTTTAGGCCGGGTTAGGCTTTAGTTAATTTTAGCAAAAGAAGGAATAAAATCGAATTGGTATGGTTCGGTTGACTCCTCTCACATTAGGAGGATCCATTGATTTGTTTCCTTTTGATTTTTTTTTGGGTAGGTGTTGCAACATGTTCATCGTATCCGGTTGTGGCGTGAGGTTTTCAAACGCGTTAACAAGCGACTGTGGCTTTTGGAATGAATGGTTGAATTGAAAAATTGTTGTAAAATTACATCACTTGTTATATGGGAGTTAATTTACACGTGTATGGTGTGGTGCTTAATTACTACTTATGATTCCAAATAATACGACAGATTTTTTTTTTAATATTTTGCAAATAGCGTCGAAACTCCTGAGTTTTGTTGTATCAAAGCCTCAAAGGAAAACAAAGAGACATTCTGTAAGATATAAATACTAGGATTAATACCAAAATATCCTTATTTCTATATAGCATTTGACCGAAAAAGAATTAAGAGAATACCATTTTATCAGATTTTGTGGGTGAATAGAATTTTATGGAATAGGATTAAAGGTAATTTAAGTATATTAGCCACACAGTGAGTTTTTTAACCACTTTTGGTCAAAGTCAAATACATTTTTCATACATTAGCCACTTAAAAAATTTGGACAAACATATCAGTTAGCTGTACGTACAAGAATTTTGTCATTACAACTAAATAATAATAATAAGAATAATTATAATTATAATTAAAATAATAATTTTATTATTTTTCACTACGAAAAGTTTTCTCATTTATCTCTTTTCACATTTATTATTATTTTTTATTTTTATCAGTTTGAGTTAGAATATTTTTTTCTATTTTTTTAAGATCCATTTTGATATATTTATTTACATTTTAAATTTTAAATTTTAAATTATTACTCATTTTTATTATGAATTGTGATGTTAAAGACAATTTTAGATATTAGAATTACCATGTACGTACATACTAATAATTATTATGTGTAAGTACACAATTATAATTTGTATTACTATATGTACATACACAATAAAATTTGTATTACTATATGTACGTACACATAGTAATACAAATTTTATTGTGTACATACACAATAACAATTTGCCAAAAAGAAAAACAATTAGTTCATCTCTGGAGATTTGGAAACAGTTTAAATATATACTTTCGGTTAATAGTTAGTAGTTAAGGATATGATATACAAAATTATATAATATACATATTTTTAAACATAAGATATTAGATAGTATAGATATATTATGGCAATTTACTTACAAATTTTAATTAAAAAAAATTTGACTCAGAACTTGTTTATTAGTATAATCATTCACATATATGGTTTATAGTTTGCAATTTCAGTTTACGAAGTCCTACTAAAATTTATTTTAACGTTTCATACTAAAACATGTAGTTTGACAAATTAAACTTGCAACATAATAACTAATCCAATTCAAAAATTAGAATGACAAGGGCATAAAGTAAAGTTAGGAAAGAGAAATTAGCTCAAATGCCCAATACAACGAGGAAAAAGCATCAATGAATTTGGAGAACGGTGACATTCAACCATCTAATGGTATACATATACACAACTCAAATACGTACACAACTTAATATGCACAACTAACTATATCAGACCCACCAATTAAGTTTATAATGTACACAACTAACATACGTATACAACAACATAATAAATGTTTGGTACACAGACAAAAATCAAACTAACAAAAAAGCCTTGGATTTACACAAATTCAACCTAGACTACAATCGATATGTTGTGCCAAACTATGTCAAATCCAAAAAAAAAAACATATCTAATGTACAATGTCTCTTTACGTACACTACAAAGGAATATATTTTTGGTACACAAAACAAATCGATTTGGAGTGAAGTTACATTATATTCTCTGTTTGCCGGACACCACTGACTGAAATTATTCTCGCTAAAGTGTTCTCGCTAGAGTAAAACACACATAATTATAACTACTTTTAATTATAACTCTTTTTCTAACTTTTAAGATCTATTTCATTATATATTTTTTTCTTTAATTTTTTTTTGAATCATGTTATTAAAAAAGTTAAGATATTAGTATTACCATTACCATATACGTACAAAGTAATAATTTTTTTGTTCATGTGTACGTAAACATTAAAATAATCTCTATTTGTTTGTTCATGTGTACGCATTAAATATTACGTACACAAACTTCACAATAGTAGATAATCTAACGTACAGATATACATTTTCACATAATTAATATTACGTACACCGTAAACTGCATACACGTACACGGAATAAATTCTATGAAGGGAAAAATTGTAAATTTGCAATCATCTTCAACCTGAGTATCCTCTTTTGCAACCCAAGTTTTGGAGCAGTAATTCACAGTTTTTTCATAATTCTTTGCTTTCTTTATTTTAATACTTTTTAGACATAAATCTTATATATCTAGCATATATTAGCATATTTAAATTCAAAAACGAGATTCTGGGATGCCACCTCTCCTCTTCTAATTTTCTTTGGATTACTCTTCACCCAATTTTTCCTGGAATTTAGTTGTTTGTTGCTACTAATTATCTCTTGAACAATCAATGATTAGCTTTCCTATTAGATGGTTTGAGAAAATAAAATACACAAAGATTTCTCACTAATTTCCAGAATTTTTTATGGTGAAGAAGACAGTTTTTTGAACTTCCGTTTACTCTTGTTCTTCTTTCTTTTTCTCATCTCATAAATATATATTTTTTTATAAATTGAAACAGTGCAACAGTTGGTTTGTCCCCATATAATTAATTATTTTAATCAAACTGGATTTCAGTACATGAGTTCGGTAACGAAACTAAAGTCTAATTGCTCAATTACAAGGTATAATTGTCTTATTTTTACTAGGTGGCTAAAATCTGGAAAGCTTTTTTGAGTTTGCCTTCCTGTGAGAGAAAATGTTAACTTGGAGTGGTTAGTGAAAATTATTTTAGGATTAATACCAAAATATCCTTTCCCTTAAATGTTTTTACAAGATGAACCATCCTTAAAAATAGTTGAGGTTTCATATGATATGATCGGAGAGATTATTCCAACTAAAATTCCAGCGTAAAATCCGTCGAAAAGATGAAAATAAATCAGTGTTTGGCAATAGCGAGAGGGATAGAGAGAGAAGCCATCTAGAAATAAGGAAAGAGTGAAAAAGAGAAGAGGTTTGGCGAGAGTGGAAGAAATAGATCTGTTGATTGTGAATACAAATATGGCGTTGGTGGGATGCAAAAAAGCATAATGGAGATGGTAGTTGTCGGAAGAAATATGGGTACAACGGCGGTGACTGTATACAAAAATGGAGAAAGCAAATATCCGAAAATAATGAGAGAGAAAATTTATATGATTTTGGAAAAACATGAATTATGTTAAAAAAACACATCATTTAAAAAAACATACAATGTTATTTTAAAAAATACAATGTTTTATAAGAAAATACATGTTAACCATAACAACAACATATATCATGAGATAATGAGAGAGAAGTTTATGTGATTTATAAGAAAAAACATGAATTCTGTTTTAAAAAGGCACATCTTCAGCAATAAATACAATGTTATTTTAAAAATACAATGTTTTACAAAATAAATATATGTCAACCATAACAAGAACATGGTATTTGTAGTGAAAATATGAGATTAGAATAAAACCCATGAAAGTTGTTCAGTTCGGTGGTAGTGATTATGGATACGTAACTAATAGTGGTGAGTTATTAAAGACACAATAGAGGTTACAGATCTGGTAGTGGTGGTGACTGTGGATATGGAGATGACGGTGGTGGGAATCGTGGGATACGAAAGACATAACAAAAAAAAATAAGGATCTCAATTTGGGAAGTGGGGGTCGTTGTGAAGGAGAGGAAGCCATCAATACTCTCGCGAGTTGAATGAGAATGATACTATTTTTGTATAAAAGGGAATTAAATGATATAAGAAGATGACATAAGGGATACTCTAATAATTTCTTTTGTCTTGGCGACAAGATATTGTTCTCCATTGCTATTTACTTAATTATTTTTTGGTTTCAGTGTATCTACTGCATATTCTCTAAATATTATAATAGGTGTGGAGCTTATGTGTTTCCAAATAATACGACAGGACAAAAAATTGCAATATGTACGCACACTATGAATTTGTATAAATCTATGTCATTATATTGTCAAAATATTTGTTATTCACACAGAAACATTTTTGTCCAATTTCCAGTAGCTAAAAGAGGGAGAACTAATAAAAAAAAATATGCAGATACTTAATATATTTTAATTTTTGATGGTCATGCTTTAATGAGTTTGATTAAATATGGTAGAAATGACAAATTTTAACATTGTCATATATACAACATTGGTCATATAACATTTTGGAAATAATGTATACTTGTAATCTTAAATTTAAAGACTCAATACTAAAAATAACTAACTCATTAACAAACTTAACTAACGCGGGAAAATAACTTATTAATAGAAGTAAATGACCCGCCAAATGTTGCTATTGACTTAATTTAAAAATATGTTGACTCTTAATATAGATTTACAATTTATTACCTAAACATGATTAGATTTAGTTTTCTTGACTTCAAAATGATATTATATTTTTACCAAAACATTGAAATTTTTTGGATATAAATACAGTGGATCCAAAATGTTCATGATCAGTTCTTACAAAACAAAATAAAATAAAAGGTTGTGAATATATCAAGAGATATAAAATGTTGGTATTCAACTCTAGCTTGTTTTTTTTATTTAAAAAAAAAACTCTAGCTTTTGATTATTTCAATTATTCAAGCCAAGGTATCCTTACTACATCTCTTTAAAACTTGTTAGCCAAAGTTTCAATTTTTTTTTTAAATTTCTGTTCAAGAAAAATAATTTGCTGATATTCATTTTTCACGAAAATCGGATTCCTCTCAATTAAGTATAATATTTTTAAAAATAACGCGCCAAAATAGATTTATTAACTACAAAAGTTTTGTGTGATAAATCTTGGAACACTATAATTTTTTTGGCGCGGTATTTATCTTATCTTTACCAATTTTGTCTTAATTTGATTTTTTTTTCCTCTAATAATTATGATGTCTTCAACATGCATTTCACGTATATATGGCCTGTCATAGCTTATTATTTGTATATTTCACACAAATAGATCTCTCAATTGATCCAACGGCTTGTCTTTTTTGACGTGGCGAAATCGTAATAAACCTGATTGGTAGTAAAGTTACAAATCATACGATTACAATACGATACAATCAGTGGGAAGAAGAAGACACAAAAGTTCGGTGAGTTTTTTGATGTGTACATGTTAGCACACCGGAACTTAACCGGGACGTGTATTGTCGTAAACTAAACCGGATTTTGATTTGATAAAATCGGATTTTGTTCCGGTTATCTCTGTAAGATCGTTATCTTTCGTCTCCTCCTTCTTTCCTTGGTCAAAAATTAAAAGAAGCAAAATTGGTCGGCGTTGTTTTGAATCTGTAGCGCACTAATTCTAATGAGTTTGTTTAATGATTTGATATGCATTATCCGATCTTTGGGTAATTCTTCAATTTTGCTTTGTTCTTGGATTTGATTTTGGAACTCAAGTTGATTACTGATTTTTGAATTATTCATCTCTTTGTTTGTTTTTTTGTAGATCGGTTGCTGTATGGAGATTATATGCTTCGGCGATTTGAACTGAGACGTCGTCGTTTGTGTGGGTTTAAGAGATGGATTTGGTTACTAGTTGCAAGGTATATTGACTTTGATAGTTTTACTGGTTATTAAAAAATGATTGTGACGGATTGATTAAGATTAGGGAAAAGATTATATTGAGAAGGAAATTTCCAAAAGAGCGTTTTTTTTTATAGTAATTAGCTCATGATGGGTCTGAATTTTTTTTTTTTTTTTTTTTTTT
>NC_025690.1:10124475-10141580 GCF_000633955.1 Camelina sativa | reverse complement strand
GTTTGCCCATTTGCTTGTGCAGGACCTTGTTCAGCGGATTTTGACTATTTTTTCTGATGAGCCTGGTATGTTGCGCACTCATGTTTATTTATTCATGCGTGAACTGTGTAATTAATTTTTTTTTTTGAGTGTTCTGATAAGCGTTTGTCTCCATTATCTAATGAAGCGGGAAGGTTGTGGTCTAAAAGGGATCCCAGGGCAAGGGAAAGGGTTGCAAAACTAGTGGAGGATGGATATAGGTGAGTGTATGTTGTAGCCATGGATTTCTTATGACATGCATGTTTTCTCCATGGATTTCTTATGACATGTATGTTGTAGCCATGGATTTACTTTTTTTGGTTTACTGCAATTATTTTGTGTGTTTCCACAGGAAAATGCAAGCATCTTGGGCAAGTGAAGTAACGGATATCAGTAATGTTAAAGTTAAGTCAGGTTCCTTTCAACCAGATATCAAAGTTCGGTGTATTTGTGGAAGCTCATTAGTTACAGAGTCAATGATACAAGTAAGTCTGTGACAAAGTATTTGTCTCCACTCCTGTTTGAGTAGGCAGTATCTCTTGGTGTATAATGGCTTACTAAAATTTTGGTGATACGTACTGGTTTTCAATAAATGATTTTGTAAATTTAAGTGCGAGGATCCGAGATGCCATGTCTGGGAGCATGTTGGCTGTGTCATTATCCCGGAGAAGCCTATGGAAGTAAATCAACCTCTTCCTGAACCATTTTACTGTGAAATATGCCGACTTACCCGTGCTGACCCGTAAGATCCTCACAAACTTCTCTTGGTTGGGAAATGACTAAATGTTTATTTATATTTCCCGTTGATGCATGCTTTTTTGCGTTTTACATGGTCTTTTATGTGCAGATTTTGGGTCACAATGGCGCATCCATTGTATCCTGTGAGGTTGACGTCAACGATCATCCCAACTGATGAGTATGTACACCAAGTCTTTTGTTGTAACTATCATATTTAGCTTTGTGTACTTATTAATTTGGAAAGCTGGAGGACTTCCAGTGGAAATTCAAATTCATTACTTCCATCCTCCAGTTAGATTAGTTTCAATGCATGCAGTCTATAATTAATCATCTGCTTTGTGTCGTCTGTGTTTTACTGGGGAGCGAAGAAGCATTAGAGTTTAGTCTTATATTCTGCGTACTGTTTGTGGATGTGGGATTAATTTCAGTTGAGGGATAAGGTGAACTGTAGTCACTTAGCTTTCTTAGCTGGACTTCTGTTTCGTTTTAGTTTTTAGAGAAAAAAAACCATGGCTGTTTCCTAGATAGATTCACAACACCTACTTCAACTTTATAATGATAACTGATGTGTGTTCTTCTATTACTGCGACACAATTTTCAGTTTAATCCCCATTCCGAGTGTGGACAGAATATTTCGAATAACAAGGGCAGACAAAGACTTGTTGGTGAAGCATGAGTACGATGTTCAGGTTGTTAGTTTAATAAGTAGGTTAAATATGTACACTACATACATATGTGTGTTTTCTAATTTGTAGTTCAATTTGTTTTGTTTTCAGGCTTGGTGTATGCTCTTGAATGACAAAGTTATATTTAGGATGCAGTGGCCTCAATATGCTGATCTGCAAGTCAATGGTATGTGAGTCCAGTTCATATGGGATGCTATGCTAACTAAGTTAGTGTTATTAGCGTGTTCGTAGGAATATGAGGATCATGGTTTGCAGATCTCAGTAGATGTGCTCTCTGCTATCTAATATGGATTCATGGTTAAGTTGTTACGATTTTATAGGTGTACATGTTCGTGCTATTGACCGACCAAGGTCACAGCTTCTGGGGGCCAATGGCCGCGATGATGGACCTATTGTATGTTTTTCATCTCTGTTCTGTAACAGTTCTTTGTTCTCATGGAATAGTTTGCTCTCTCTAAAATTAATATTAAGTTGTTCGTAATCTAGTATAAACCCATCACAGTTTTTTTTGGCAGATCACACATTGTGTTAGGGAAGGAATTAACAAGATATCCTTGAGTAGATGTGACTCCCGCATTTTTTGTTTGGGTGTAAGGCTTGTGAAACGACGGACTCTGCAACAGGTACTTGTATTTACTGATAAGATGTTGCATGAGAAACAATTAAAAAACAGTTAACAGTAAAACTAGAGTCAGTGCGTTGGAAAAATAAAATGAATTAATGTTTATGGCATTGTTGTGTGAGAAGAAATAGCATGTGCATGCGAAGGAAGTTAATATGTGTGAGGGTTACACTACTGTTGCAATAAAAGTTCTAGGTTTTCCCAGTTCTATTTTGACTATAATTTGTAGGCTATTTAATGTTGAGATATGTTGTCTTTGATCCTGAGCTGAGTCAAATCTGGTATTTGAATCCATGGTGAAATGGAATAATTCGCTACAATTTGTTGGCTATATAGTGTTAAGTTCTGTTCTCTTTGATCCTGAGCTGAGTCAGATCTGGTCTTTTTAAATCCATGGCGCAATGGCATAATTGACTACAATTTGTTGGCTATATATAGTTTTGTTAAGTATTGTTTATCATGTTGTAGAATCAGTTTTCATATTCTTTTTAAATATATTTTTCATCACTATTTCTAGTGTTCTTAGAGGCTCATAACATTATCTATTTTACTCTTGTGATTTTCCTATAAACTCACCCTTTATTTTAAATATAAATTCTAGGTCTTAAACATGATTCCGGATGAGGATAAAGGTGAACCTTTAGAAAATGCTCTTTCGCGTGTACGCCGATGCATCGGAGGTGCAACTGGAAATGATGATGCCGACGGTGACAGTGATATTGAGGTTGTCGCAGATTTCTTTGATATCAATCTCCGGTGTCCTGTAAGTTCCTTTAGTAGATTACATCTCGTTTTTAATAGGTTGTTTGCAATCCGATAGTTCTGTTTATCTCATGGCTATCTGATGGTCTTTATGTGCACGTTTCTAGACTGATTAGTGTTACCTTTCTGTTGGTGTCACTAGATGAGCGGCTCTAGGATGAAAGTTGCTGGGAGATTTAAACCCTGTTTGCACATGGGATGTTTTGACCTTGAGGTGTTTGTAGAGCTGAATCAACGTTCTAGAAAGGCAGGTATCCTATTATAGTCTGGTTAATTGGGTTGTTCCTATTGTTTGACTAATTTATATGTTCTGTGGTTTGTTTAACTACAGTGGCAGTGTCCTATTTGTCTGAAGAACTACTCTCTGGAGCATATAATTGTAGATCCTTATTTTAACCGTATTACATCAATGGTAAACTTTTGTAGATGTTGTAATTCTTGATGATTTCAATGTTTTATTCATTTAAGTACGTTCATAATGATTGTCTTGCTGCATGCAGATGAGACATTGTGATGACGAGTTGGCTGAGATTGAAATTAAGCCTGATGGTTCTTGGCGTGTGAAGCTCGAAAGTGACAGCAAGCGCAGAAAAATGGGGGAACTCCCGCCCTGGCGACTACCTAATGGTAGTCTCATCCCCACGGTTGATGAGATGAAACCCAAGATGGAAATTCTAACACCAGTTAAACAAGAAGGTTGCTCAGATGGTCCAACCCCTTTGAAAGATGGAATAAGGAGGAATTGCAATGGCAATTGCGAAATTAGCAAACCTAATACTAATGGTTTGTCTTCCAGTAATAGGGAAGATAAGGTTGAGTGTCAGGAGCAAAATGTTATACCAATGAGTAGTAGCTCAACTGGAAGTGGTAGGGATAGCGATGACCATAGCGTAAACCAGGACGCTCTTGGGACCTTTGAGTTTGGAAACAATGGGATGGAGCTTGGTTCTATATCCATGAATGTAAATCCAAGCTACAACTTTAGTGACAGGAATCATCAACCAGCAGTAGCAAGTAATAATGAACCCATCGTTTTGAGTGATTCTGATGAAGAAAATGATGTTGCAATCACTGGCTTCAATGAGAATCAAACTGATGGCGGGGTAAATTTTCCATTGCATCTACCTGGTATTAAATCATATAGTGAAAATCCTCACGCCATGGCTGGGGGTAGTTCGGGCTTGGGTCTTTTTACCAACATTGACGCTGATGTAACAGAGGGTTTAGTTAGTTTGGAGCCTGGTCCATCGAACTGTGCTCCTGCAGTAAGTAGCGGTTACAAAAAAGCTCCAGAGACATCAATGCCATCTATTCCTATGTTTTCAGAATCGGTTGGACGACGCGAAGCAAATGCAAACAATGGATCACTTCAAATATTTCTGCCAACAAGACCAGATACCTCAGCTCAGTCTGATTTAGGAAATCAGGCGGAGATGTCAAACGGAAACCCTAGTGATGATTGGATCTCTCTAAGGCTTGGTAATCAGGGAGAGACAAAAGGTGTAAACAAAGTCAATGCGTCGACAAGAGAGGGTGCTTTGGATACTCTGTCAGAAACAGGTTAGTTTCTCCTGACCGAAAATGATTTTTGCTTTTCTAAATTTCCTGAAACATCAAGGGATATTGAATACTGACTGTCTGTACTTATGACTAATTCGCATTAAGATGTCCTTACTTGTCTGGGTTGTTTGGTGGTGTACAGACGAATAGGAGCGGTCTGAATTAACAAGTATGCGTTACTGACTATTATCTAACTTGTTTGCAGCGTCGTTGCTACTTGGAATGAATGACAGTAGTAAACAAGAGAAGTCAAGAAGACAGAGATCAGATAGCCCGTTTTCATTTCCTAGGAAGAAGCGTTCCGTTAGACCCCGACTGTTTCTCACCACTGACTCAGATTCAGAATGACATGTACCTCAACTTGTTTGTTTATTCATGGAAGGTAAAAAAAAAAAAGCTAATCTAAGTCTTGACCAACAACTCTGAAGCTAATAGCAGAACTGTGAATCTGAAGTTTCTGTTTCTCTGTCTCATTGCAGGATGCTATTTGCAAAGGAGTAAATAGGTTTATTATACAAAGTTAATGAAGGACTGGAAGCTTTTGGTCAGTAATTGTTATTTGCGATAGGACTTTTTTTAGTTGTTGAAGAGGAAACTGTAAAGTTGGTTACTACAGATATGGGCAAGTAGAGGAAACAAGCATTTTGTAAATGTGGGTTTTACCTTTTTCTTTGTTTTGTTGAATAGTAAAAAAAAACCAGCTCTTCTTCTTCTTCTTTTTGTTTACAAACTTCTTTTTAGGAAAAACATTATATAATATATAAAGTTTTTATTTTATCTTTTTTGGGGACAAACTTTATATAGGAAGTATATTTAGCATCGCCATTGAGGTATTTATTACCATTTTTTTAACTTCCTGAATTCGGAAATAGTAACCAAAATCGACCCGAAGTTGAAAATGTTTTTTCATAGAACAGTGTCAGTGTTATATTGTAGTAAGAAATGCAAATGTGATGTAGTGGTACCTTAATTCATAAAACTAGGCATGGCCACCTCAATGTTATTCATAGATATCATATAGGCATGACCATAAGTCCATAATACTCGGATCCGAGGATAGATGAACCTAGCCTGAAAAACCCGACCTGGATTCGAATCCATAATGTAGATATAGTATGGTTGTTGAAGACGACAAAGATGGTATGGGAGAGTAGTAATAGTGATAAATAATAACAAAGTGGTATACGGAACTTAGATTAGACCATCATCATGACTCATTGCTCATATCCCATCCTTATCACTTATTTGTCACAATTATTATTAAAATCACAAATTTACAACTTTTTTTTATAAAAAAATTGGGTCTCTCTGATTAAAGTAAAAAAAAAGCCGATTTTGGCAATTTATACCAACACATTCTTGTTCCGCGTGTATATCATCGAAAGATGCAGAGGTTTTTCGCAGCGAGATCGATTCTGGGCAACGCCGTCAAGTCTCGGAGGAGGTCCTTCTCTTCTCTTTCCTCTTCCCTCCTCTTCGACGATACTCAGTTACAGGTTCTTTATATCTTCTTTCTATTATTCTTGATTTCTAGGAGTCAGAACTTTTTTTTTTGGTTGGTGGTGATGACAAAATGGTGTCGTTTTTACATAAGAATCATATCGTTGTGGCATGTGCCCCTTGTGAAGTAGTAGTTTAAAGACATATAAGAGAAGAAGAGTTTGTGTTTAATTCAGTGAATTTGATTGATGGTTTATGTGTGTTGTGAAATTGATGGTTTTTGTGACATTGTTTTGCCGTTGTTGTTGTTGTTCCCCTTGGCTGCATTGCAACTGAAGTTTAAAGAAAGTGTATCCAAGTTTGCGCAAGATGTTATCGCTCCTCATGCCGAAAGAACCGATAAAACTAATTCATTTCCAAAGGTCTGTCTTGAGACTTTTGTTGCTTATGTCTTTGTTGCTTTATGTATCTCACCAAAATCTAATCTTTCATACTTTTTTTTTTTTTTTAAACTAGGATGTTAACTTATGGAAGCAGATGGGTGAGTTCAATCTCCATGGAATCACTGCACCTGGTAGATCTTTGTCCTAGCATAGATTAATACGTTTCAATCCTTTTTTATGTTTAATGTTTAGAACGGGAACTTAATCGTATAATCCTTTACCTGCAGAGGAATATGGAGGTTTAGGTCTTGGTTACTTGTATCATTGTATAGCAATGGAGGAAATCAGTCGGGCCTCAGGGTCAGTTGCTCTGTCTTATGGTGCCCATTCCAACCTTTGCATCAATCAATTGGTAAACATATATATGGCTCACTAGTTCTCTTTTGCAATTTCTGAGATTTTTAAGGCCAAGATAGAAGATTTATTACTACTTTTTAACAGGTGAGGAATGGAACTACAGCCCAAAAGCAGAAATATTTGCCAAAGGTATTGTTTATCTGATTTTTATTTAGTATTGTCACTGCTATGCTAATGGTTTTATCAGAAAATAAAACCTGTATTAGAAATCTCATCTTATTATGAATGGAAGAAAGACCGTTATTTCATATTGATTAGTTTAGTTTTCTTCATTTGTGAACTTTTTTATGTTTCCTCTGACTTTTGTTTTTGAAATCTCGTTAGAGTTTAGCTAATTAATGACTTACTGTTATGAAGCTGATCAGTGGGGAGCATGTTGGTGCTCTAGCAATGAGTGAACCCAATGGTAAGATACATACCGTTTGGATGAAGTTTGAGAGTGTATGGACTGAGGACACACACTCATACATACATATAGTGACCGCTTTATTCTGATGGATACTGATTCTAGTTTTTTGAATTTTTTCACAGCCGGTTCAGATGTTGTCAGCATGAAATGCAAGGCTGATAAGGTAGATGGTGGTTATATAATAAATGGCAACAAGATGTGGTGCACTAATGGTCCGTCTGCTGAAACACTGGTAATATAGATTAGCTTATATTGTTACCTTCTCAGATTGATTTTGTTTGATACATTTGTTTAGTTTTAACATATTTTCCACCATTTTGTTTCGGTTTGATCAGATTGTTTACGCGAAAACTGATACAAAGGCAGGTTCTAAAGGAATAACGGCTTTCATTATAGAGAAGGGTATGGATGGGTATGTGAATTCTTAATCTTGTTGGAACTGACTTTCTATAATCTTTAATAAAGAAAAAGAAGGAGGGAAACTAGAGGGCGAGTTAAGGGAACAAAATTTAGAGAGTGAGTTCCTTAAATCCATTTTTGATTGGGGTGGCTTTGCAGATTCAGTACTGCTCAGAAGTTGGACAAACTGGGAATGCGGGGAAGCGATACGTAACCACCATTTTCTCAAGATAACAATATCTGTGTAAATTAATTCCCTCGTTTCCACTGACATCTGTCTCTTCTGAGCAGGTGTGAGCTTGTTTTTGAGAATTGCTTTGTTCCTGAAGAAAACATTCTTGACAAGGAAGGAAAAGGTTCTGACTGATGCAACTTATCATTTTGTTTTGAACTCTTATTCTCTAGGTTAATGGATAATTTACATTGCATGGTCTACTTTTTTCTAGTAATATGATGATCTACTATCTGATGATCTAGTAATCACCAACACATGTTTTGCTACTTGTACATTTTTTGAGTCGAGGCCACAAGTCCCCTCTCTCTATTCTTGTCTGATGAACATAGGGTTTGCACGTGCAGGAGTGTATGTTCTGATGTCTGGTCTGGATTTGGAGAGACTTGTTTTGGCAGCTGGGCCATTAGGGATCATGCAGGCATGCCTTGACACTGTACTTCCTTATATTCGCCAGAGAGAACAGTTTGGTCGTCCAATTGGAGAATTACAGTTTATACAGGTTGATCTCGATCATCCTTCACCTAAACTTCTCCAAAAACTTTGATCTTAAAAAGTTGGTTGAATAATTTCAGGGCAAAGTTGCTGACATGTACACTGCATTACAGTCTTCAAGGTAAAGAAAACTTCTCTCAGTAGTGTGGAATTTATTTTTCCCATACAGCAGAAATGTAGCTCAAGCAAAAAAAATGTTTCTTTGGCATCTCAGGTCATACGTCTACTCGGTTGCTAGGGACTGTGACAATGGGAACATTGACCCAAAGGTAATTTGATAATAAATAATCCCTCCTTCTCATTTTCTGTTATGGACAATAGGTATTGGTACAGAAAATGATCAGTTATAGGAAGAGGTCACACGTCCCATTGTTCCCATTTTCTGTACCAATAACACTGCCAACCGTAACCTAATAACATCATCCTTCTTGTGTATATGCTTACCTTCTAGGACTGCGCCGGAACTATTCTCTGTGCAGCCGAAAGAGCAACTCAAGTCGCTTTACAGGTCAATTATCCTTACTCTCCTTCATATATCTCAAATATCTTAGTCCATTTCTATATGTAGTCATTAGCTTAAAGTTTCTGTCACACAAGCGAGTAAAACTAAACCGGAAAACCAGTTTTAAGAGTTGTATTCTGTCTTTCTAATAATTACCAGCAAAACAAAACTTGGAAGGGCACATAACTACACATATTGGGTATATTGCTTACCTGTCCTTTGAGACTAAGAGGTTTTGGTTTGATGTTTCAGGCGATACAATGTTTAGGCGGAAATGGATATATAAACGAATATGCAACAGGACGCCTTCTGAGAGATGCAAAGCTATATGAAATCGGTGCGGGAACAAGCGAGATAAGAAGGATTGTCATAGGCCGCGGGCTTTTCAAAGAACAATAGAGAAAAGTATGTTTTCTTGCCAATGCGACATTTTCACTCTGTACAAGTATATATAATTTACAATGTCCACAGTAACCTCGCAATAAAAAAATATAACTTCCAACCATACTTTTATGTTTCAGAACTTTTGTTATTTTCACCAGAAACCATATCAAACGGACTAAAATTTGATTTTAGGGACTTAGCCTTTGAAAAAGAATTGAGTTTATGAATGCTCGAACAAGCATCCAAAATACCTATACCAATTTACTGTTTAAGTGAAAATTCAGCATCCATAGTCACATTATGTGTGATAAGTTATCAAGATACCATCATCAATCCATCATACTTCACATAACACCAACACACCCATATTTTTATTATGTAAGTCTATAACTAAAACATATGGCTAACCTAGTGTTTAGTCATTTGATACGTCATAGTAAAGATAAACTCTATATTAATCTTTATCACCTTTCAGTTTGGTTGTGTACCGGTATCTCTTGTAAAATCTGTGGTTGTCTACCCAAAGATCCGAAATCATTAGCAACTTCTGACTGAGTTGGACTCTCACCTAAATCGATATCACCATTATTATCGTTATCGTTGTTTCTTTCCGGAGTTTTTTCTGTCTTCCTCTTGACTCTAACCCTACCATGCCATTGCCTGAACACATTTGCTATTTGTTCTTCCAAGATTACTCTCTTGTAGCTTGACCCCATCTATGCATACATGACATGCATCCAAATGAAATTCAGATCACTATGTTACACTAAGAATAATAATTTGTATATAAATGCAATACCATTCATTAATAGCAGTAAGAGTTATATTTAGGGAGTTAATTACCTGGGTTACAAGTGCATAAAGAGGCAATGTAATGTAGCTGCTCAAGACTTGGACTGTCACCCTATAAATCATATACAATTAACGATATAATTTATAATACAAAAACATAATTTCGTTTCTTAGAGCTTGAAAGAAAATGTAATGAACTGTTGGAATAAAATAAATAAATTGTAGTGCTTACGCTAATACAATTCGTGTGATTATGATCTCTCGGTTATCATGGTAGCAAGAGTTAATCCCAAATTGCCACTAATTTCATAATTAAAATTCAAAAATACATAAGATATATCATTTTTTTTTCCTTTTTTTCAATGGAAATTCAAGAATTAAACTTACAGTGATCCACACAAAAAAGGCCATCTCGAAGGTATTCTGAATCATTGTCAAACCAAAATTCCATTTTTATTAAGATGTGCCAAAAATGTTGCAAAAATCATATGATGAAGCATTATAAAAGACGACATGTAGTTTAGACAAGATTACCAGAAACAGCGTGTAGTGTAGAATGCTTAAGAGGAAACGAGGATTGGAGAACCAAAAATGCTTGTCGTTTGGCTCAACGAGAGGGCTTCCTCTAATCACATTGTTATGTTCCTTAATCGTGACCGCCATTTTCGCTACTATCATCTCTAGTTTTGTCCCGATCACTAGAACTACCTACATCACAATATTAATTCATCAATTTTTCTAGTTACACAAAAACTAATTAATACTTCGAAGTATTGGTCATATTTAAGTAAAATCTTACAATTAGTGGCACAAATGACATATAAAAATATACTCTCCAACCTGATGATGATTATAGGGAAAAAGCCAAAAGGTAAGATGAAAATGAATAATCACTACTTTATATTTTACTTTAAGCTAATAGAAATTTAAATGAAGTTACCGTAAACGTCGAGAAGCATAAAGATCACCACAGTTAGCCACATCAAAGGACTGTAATAATTTATAGAAAAATTAATTTGATATTGTCACATTAAGTGATATTCAAAAAAGAATATAAACCATTGTACAAATCCATTTTTTAAATACCTGATACCAACTATAGTTTTAAAATCTTCATGTAAAGATCTATGTATATACTTTTGGAAATTGAAAGCATTATTTGATGATAAATGAGCCTGCATCAATATTCAAAAGAACATATTAATATAAAATTTTATTTTCTAGAATAATTATTCATTGGTAAAGAAATGAGATACTAACAAAGATAAAACCATGACGGAGTGTGAGGTAATCTATTTTTGCCACCGAGTTGAAAAATTGCCTGAAGAAACATTTCTAAGAAAGAAAAATAATTGTAATTACTAATCTTTGTATTTGAGACATATGCTAATTAATAAAGTGATTAGAAGATGAAGAATGTGTACTAACTTACAATCCAAAGTTGTATTGATGTTTCAGTCCAAGAACTCAAGTGTCGTCGAGCAAATGTTGTATCTCTTGTCATTCTAAACCTATTCGGATCTTTAAATTACGTAGAAAATTATTTAGTTTACCTTAACTTTTTTTGGAATAAGAAATTAGTGATATTTTATGTAATATGGTAGTAGAAAATACAAAATATCACCGTTTGATGTTAGATACTCCACTGTTTGAGTCTCTTTCTCCCACAATTTCCATTTCCTCATCTACATGTATTACGTATATAAAAGTTGATATGTAAACCATGGACTCAATATGATAAAGAATATCAAAAAAAAAAATGTTATAATACATGTTTTATTTGCTATATATGAATTTTACAGTTGTTTTACCAAGGCGGTTTGACCAATGAAATTTGGTCTAACATGGAATTAACGACAATAATTAAAAACAATATCTTAAATTTATTACACAATATTTATAAATTATGTAGAAAAATTTAAGTTTTTTTTTTATATATAGACTAGATGAGGACCGCCCGATGTGCGGGTTTAAATTTTTGTAAAATAAAATTAAATTTAATAAAAATATATTAAAATTTATTCTACGTTATTTATAAGTTTTATTTTTGCTATAATATGCTGATTTATATCTATTTACAAATAATTTATGTATATTACTATTACCTTTAAAAACGTATATTTTACACCTAAATATATTGTATGTTATATATATATATATATATATTTTACCACCACCTAGAAAATGTGTGTATGAACACATTAAGTCAACTATTATAGGTCTTTTTACTTTCACTTTTGCATAGTACTTTTAATTATTAAAATTATTGGCTAAAGAAAAACTATATATTACATAGTATACTAATCAATAGTGTATCATCACAATAGTGTATGACCAACCATGGAGAGAACCTCGGTTCCGCCCTCGTCCCTTATGCAGAGAATCTTGCGTCTAACCTCCTCTATCATGGAGAGAACTTTGGCCCCACCTTCCTCCTTTGGGGAATAACCTTGTGTCCAACCTCCTATACATTTTTCCCTTTGGGGAGATAATCTTGCGTCCAACCTCCTCCACCATAGAAAGAACCTCGTCTTTTCCTTCCTCATGTGTGGAGACAACATATTTACGTCTTTCAATTATCTCAAAATGGCTTGTTCCGACAACCAATGAAACTAAAGACCCTTTTCTAATGTCACAAAATATTTTGATAGTAACTAATGTTAATTTTTCCATTGTATTTGTGCAAGTATTTTTGACACACCATGATGTAGCCTTTGTCTCTGGAACTCTCTGAATGCCACCTTTCTTAATGAGCCCCATGTCCACTTCCAGTTCATAGCCACCTTCTTCAGTGGGCCCCTTGTCTACTCCTGGCTCACCCATATTCGGCGGCCGGTCTGTTACGTCCGGGAGGAATACTTGTTTACCGACCCTACAAATCACCATATTACCGACCCTTCCTCATAATAGTTGTTTTGTCCTCGCTCGCACAATTACGACAATCACTTCCCGAAAGGTCACTCATGCTGAAACTACTTCAGCTCAAGCACACTTAACTCTGGAATTCTCTTAACCCTTGATCGAAAAGATGAGTGCACTTTGGTGATATAGGTTTCCAAATCAGTTCTTTTAAACCTATCCGCAAACCATCGTGTCACATTCTCCGAACTCCTATGGATCTATCAACAACAATTTATGTTTTTCCAATCTATCTATCTTTGTTTGTTGTAAACTTGTTTTGATTAGCCTATTTTATCTAACTATTAGGTTGATGAGCTTCTACTCCTCCTTTTTTTGGATTGAATGAATGGTAAAAATTATGTTCGCACAAAAAAGAGTCTATGAACACCCAATCAAGGTTGAAAAATTAGAAGAAAATAAATTTGACATAAATAAAGAAATAATAGAAAATTATAAGCACGATAATATATGAATTTCAAATAATTCAAAGGTGAAAAGATAAATTAAATAAAAAAATCTAAAAATACTACATTAAATTTTAAAATACAGTATTAGAAAAGGAACACACATATATTTTTGAAAAAAAAATTTTGTTAGATAAAAATATGAGACGATCTATGTTTATATAGAAGTGACTATTTACAAAATTTAGAATTAATAATTTACTGTATATTTTCTTTAATCCCATTTCATTTTTTTTGTAGAATTAATAACTTAAAATTAAAAATAAGTAAATAATGTTATAATTTAGAATTTATGAAATATATATAGATAATCTCTTTGTAAGTATTAAAAAAACTTTTAATTTTTATAATTTTTGTAATTTTTTGATAATTATATTTTTACATTATTAATATTGTTTAAAACATAATATTTTGTTTTTTTTTGTTGTTATCTCGAAATCTCAAGTTGATATAAACTTGACACATATCAAAATCTTATTAACGACTAACTTTCAAAATCCAACTTTATATAATAAAATATAATATTATAATATTTGATTGCATAATTCAATATAAGTACGTACCTTGGCCATTCCAAGGAGAACAACGGCAAGATTGTAGAGAATATGCATACATGCCAACACAAAGATGAAGAAACTCAACTGAGTCAAACCCTCTTGTGATATTAGTGACGTCTTCCCCTGCAAATTTCAATTTGACCAAGTCGTATTAGTTTAGCTCGCAATCAGTAAATGCTTCTTTACGCTTACTAAAAAGAGTCCACATTTCTTTTACATTATGACTTAATTTTTTAAAAAAATTTATAAAGATTGAGTGACGAGACTAATTTTCATTATATCAGAATATATCCATAATATAATTTGGAGTTAAATAAACTGATTATTAGTAGTAATATTAATATAAATTAGCATTTTATTTCGTTGACTCTTTGCTAACGACGATATGTTATGCGTCCAAACTCCAAAGACCCAAAGTCAACGTCAAAGTAAATTGTCTGACATTTAGGATCTTTATTTCCTAGGGGTATCTCCATTTTTTTATTCCGCATATTAAATTGTGTGATTAAAAAAAATTAGTTTGTCGATCGAGCTTAAAATCTTTGTATAGTACCCTCCTTATATACGTTATATATAATATCCACTTCGGATTAAAAAGAAAATGAAACTTAAACATTAATTGAAAAATGTTGGCAAGGATCAAAAGATCAAGAAGAACCTTGGAACAATGATGAAAAAAGTTGTCATGATGATCATCATCCTCATCATCTTCATCATCTTCATCATTGTCATTATCATGTAATGAAATGGTTTTACGGCAAGGCAACATTCGATTTGCATACCTTATGGGAATGCATATATTCGAAACTTCACCTTCAGTCACATTTAGCATCAGTGACATGAATCCTAGCACCATTAGAACTGCCCTTACAGAACATTTAAGTTTAGAGATTAACAAAACTGGGAAAGATATTACAATTAAGTATCATAAAACAAAATAAGTTGTTTTTTCAAAGAAAAAAAACGAAACAGAAAACAACTATGTGTGAGCTTTTATTAATGAAATGATTTTGCTACGAATTAACGGGGCAGAGTTTTACCTGATTTGAGCTTCTCTAATGCTTCAAGTAAAGATGTTTTTCTATTTTTCTTAAGTCTCTGCAAGCAATAAATAAATAAAAAAGTGACAAAAATATAGTAAACTATTAATTAAATAATTGGCCAGAGTTTACTCCTTTCAACTTATATATGTGTTTTGTATAGATATTTGAATGTATATTGTATAGATATTTGAATATTGAAGTTTACTCTTGCAAGAAAAAATGACAAAAAATTTCCAAAAACTTAGAGAAAATTAAAACAGAATTTTATAAAAAGAAGCAAGAAGTTTTATAATTCAGAATTGTATACACATAAATACATTTTTGTACTTACAATTGAGAGAAGATTGATGAGACGCTCAAGGAACATGGAAACAGCGACGAAGAAGAAACAAACGGTGGCCAGAGCCCAAGTGGGAGTTTCTTGGAGGGATCGGACGGTGCCAACCTCCGCAGAGTGGTTGCTTTCTTCTTTTTCCGTCATCTCTTATATTTTCTGGTGACTGATGTGTGCAGTTGAGAAGATGAGATATGTTGTTAAGTTTATATTAATAGTGTTTTGCAATCATTGTTGCGGTAAAGAACTTTTCAAAGTTTCTGGTAACCACTGACGTGAAGCTTTAAATGTGACATTGAATCCCACTTTGTCCGCCCAGTTTGACTTAGTAAGACATAATATTAGTCTTACTTCGTATACTAATGGTTAAAACTTGAAATATTCTTAGTATCATTATAAATTTACGTGTAATTGTAAATTACACCCTCTGCTTCAAATTACGTTTAAGGTTTCTTCATATATTAAGAAAATATTTAATTTTTCCGTTTTAACCCTAATTAATATATTGTATTTTTGAAATGGACAAAATGAAAAAGTATTTTTAAAAAGTGACATAGGAAAAAGAGTATTTTTTTAAATCTCCTTTATTTATTTGATATCATCAATTAATAAGCTAAATAAAATAAGAATAAAATTGATTTTTTTTATAAAATAACTATATTGGAAACATATAAGTAAAACGACAACTAATTAAAAATCAAAGGAGTAAAAATTAGTTGGATGGGAAAAACTGTTTTTAATTTGAGATTTTCATCTTTCCTTTCGAGAATATATGAAGTAACGGAAAAAAAAAGAATACAAACGAAAGTATTATAGAGAATTTTATCGGTTTTTTTATTTAGCGGTGGACATCTAAATATAACTAATTAATGATAAATTAAACCAAACTAAACTAACCCAAATTGAAACTAAACCGAAGTAAACAAAGTCAAATCAAACCAAACAGACTAACTTTGGTTTAGATTTGGCTAGAACTTTCACAAAACCAAATTAACCAAAGTTCATATTAGCACATAGTTTTGTTAGAGGTTCATTTTGATAAAATTAGATATTCACCCAACAAACTTGTATTCCCTCTGTTTCACAAAGAGTGTCATTTTGACACTTTTTTCTTGTTACAAAAAAATGTCATTTTATGTTTCCAATGAAAATTAGAAAGAGAAAAAACTTTAGAGTATTTATAAAGGGTTAAACAGAAATTTAAACAATTTTTTTAATTTGTGTGATTATGTCAAAATGACTTTTTTTATAAAAGAGAGAGAGAGTATGTTACAGAAATAATAATATATGTTTCCAAATTCCAATAGGTTGAGAATAATTAAAAACAAAATTAATTAATAATATACAATTTAATGACAATAAATCACATCATTGCTGTATCTTAATTTCATGAACAATATTGCGATCTCCTAAATTCACCTTCTTTTTCGGTTTGACAACCACTTCATTAACCTATTAAAAACTCTTTTTTTTTTTAATGCAAAAGTTAATGAAGTAGATTTGAGAATGAATCTATCTATTCAAATATCGTAAATTATTGGAACAATTGCAAAATTATACTACAAACTTGAGTCAATTGCAATGTTAGATCCCTCTTTTTCTCTCTCCAACATTTGCCATTTTTTTCTTATTAAATCCTTGTCCATTCATTGTATTCACAAAAATGTCATTATTTCTGATTTATTTGAATTTTTTGCAAAAATGTTTATTACATCCATATCCTCATCTTCTTCTTTTATTTACGGTTGTGCCACCTCCATCAATTTTCCAACAACCATGAACAACTAAATTTGAAGCTCTTAAAGCTTCAACAACCTGAATTTGTAAGCTTAAATAACACCCAATGCTATGAGAACTTCATTTTCTTCCATCTGCTCTCCATTTTAATCCAAGAAAATTTGCAATTGCATTCATCTTGTTATATGTCATGATTCTTGGATAGTGATTAAATTGGTGCTGGGTTTCTT
>NC_025690.1:10121591-10122302 GCF_000633955.1 Camelina sativa | reverse complement strand
TGCATTCATCTTGTTATATGTCATGATTCTTGGATAGTGATTAAATTGGTGCTGGGTTTCTTCCGTGCTGACTAAAGACGACGTCCTCCGTGCTTGACATTGCGAAACAACTACTGAAAATGTTATTTTCCAGTAGATTTCATGATTTTCCTTGATTTTTTTTGCGAAATTAGACTTCATTTGTTAGTCTAACCGTCATAATATCATGTAAAGTCTACTATGTGGTCAATTTTGCAATTAAAAGTTTATCGAGTTTCGAGCCCGTAGACTGAAATTTCAGTCTCCTTAAATTCATTTGAAAACAAAAAAATATGGTTCAGACTGCATTATGATCTTTCTGTCGGATACTTCGTTTCCAGTCTACTAAGGTGTATTTTTGCAATTGACCAAATTCTTGACCTTTTAGTTATGACTGCCGGACGAAGTCTTCTTCCGATAATAAAAGAGTAGACTTCTATAGTGGCTATTTTTGGATTTGACCAAAATATAAAAACATTGACCGTAATATTATTGATATAAAATTAATTAGTTGACTGTAAAAGAAGTCTACTAGTTTAAATATTAAAATGTTGGTCAACCCTAAAAATGACCACGGGAGACTGCAAACAAAGTCAACATTCTTGGAGACTTCGTACGTAGTCTACTTGGCGAAAGTCAAACTTGGTCAATTGCAAAACTAACCACAACGAAGTTTACTTTATCTAGTTGACG
>NC_025690.1:10091680-10120540 GCF_000633955.1 Camelina sativa | reverse complement strand
ATACATGTGGAGAAATCAAGTTTTTGGTTTTCTTAGGCAGTTAGGTCATTAACTTAGACTTATTTTGGAAGTCAACGTGTTGGAGTTCTGTGTGAAGTCTGTATAATTGAAAAAGTCTTTAATCGTCTTTTTTTTTTCTTTTCTTTCTGCGTTCTTATCTATTTTTCAACTCTACAAGAACCGATTATTGGTTGGTTTGTTTGGTTTTGTTTGTATTTGGAAAAATGAAAAAGAAAGAAACTTTTACCAGGATTAGAATATTGTTCAAACAGGATTAACTCATTTACCTTGAGTATGTAAGCTGAAGAAACAAAATAGACCACTAATAACTAGACATGTGTGGAAGATGGTGATACTTCTCTCGCTTATTCGGTGGAAGAAGAGAACACGTCGAGGCAATAAAGAAAAGTGGGAGTGATTCGCTGTCGATTACTTGGGATCCTAGAAATGGCCCATCACCTCTCGCTACCTCAAACTCAAAACCCCCGTACCACAACCCAATGTGTAAACGTTCCTTTCTTCTCCATTTTTAGTATTTTGTTTCATATGGTATGCTTTACTTTCTATATGGTTGTTTTTTTTTTTGATTTCATAAAAGATTAACAATGTTTTTGTATTAACTCAACATACTCTAACTAACTAATCATTAAATCAAGATATTTTCTAAACAATAACTTGTTTATATTGTTAAAAAAAAAACAAATGACATGATTTTTTAGAAAAGTAACACTTCTACTAGCTCCTTCCCATGGCAGCAGGACTCTCAACAATCCCGTAACACTCAAACCACTTACCCGTTATTCTTTCTCTTCAAACCAACCTATCTCCACGACTCAACAACTTTAAACGGAGAAATATTCTCACCGTTTGTTTCGTCGTTGAAGAACGGAAACAGAGCTTTCCCATGGACGAGGACAAACCAGAACATAATATTAATAAATTACAATGTTTCCGGTAGACTACTATACTACTCACAAGTTACTGAGATCATGTCGCCACATTTACTTGGATATGCTTTTGATAGCATATGAGGCTCAGTTGCAGGTGTGATTGTAGCTACCTTCCAAGATTCATCTCCCTTGAAGCTTAGATTAGAAGCAGAACAAGTGTCGGGACTTATACTTACATAGGACATAATAAGTGTGTTGTCCACGGTTCTGCGATAACTTTGCCACACAAGCTACATCATCATTCAATAACATCCACATCTGAATAAAGGATTTAACTTCAAACAAGTTAAGAAAAAGAAGAAAAAAAACAGGAATTTGAGATCAGTTACTTACATGGAGATTAAGAAAAAAGAATATTAATTTTCGATTCCATCGTTCACCTTTCATATTGTAAAGAAAGCAAAAAAATATATATATAAGTCACTCATTCCGATCTAAATCGTAACAATGGAAAAAAAACAAACTTTCGGATTTGTTAACTCACTCTATTGTCAGTGGAGCATAACTTAAAGATCTGGGAAGACCGTGTTGAACGAGTCGGGGCTCTGTCAATCAGACCATCAAGCATCCATCAGGTTGCCTATATAAGAAATAAACAAATCAATTAAAAAAATACAAACTTGAAGAACTGGGAAGACCGTGTTAAATGAGTCGTTGTTCCAGGTATGTGTGGCGCCTGGAAGAAGGCGTGGATGCCCCGTAAGAAGGCATCGGTCACAGTCTCAATCTCAGATCCAGAATCTGAATTGGAGAGAAGCGGAAGGTTGATATCTAAAAGGTCGATATCTACACCATGTTTGACAGAGAGAAGAGCTGTAGATGACGAAGATGAAGAAGAAAGGTGATTATGATGAGAGACAGAGAATTTTTCGGTTTTAGAATCGCTTATCGCCAGAGATAGAGAGGCGGAAGGTAGAAGAGGAAGAAATGAAAGTGACTAGGATTAGGGTTAGTGAAAATTAGGTATATATAACTCGGTTATGCTCCGCTGAACCGAACCGAATCGGTAACCGAATTACCAAATTAATTTCGCCGATCGGTTTGTTGATCATCTCACAGTTGCTGCCGAAAACCAAACATCTTGGTTTAATCGGTTCGGTTCTCTTGGTTCTGACCGAACGCCCAGGAATTAATAGTTGATGGCATAACAAAGTCAACCTCCAATAGTCTATAGAGAAGTCTACTTAATCAAAATGAAAACCCTAAACACATAAGCTAATAATTGGACCTTTAAAGTTTACGCCGAATATAACTACATTTCAATTTCGAATTACTAATTCAAAATGTTTTAAGAAAAAAAAAAACACAATTCCAACTTGTATTATTAATACTTTTCAACTCCGACGTTTACGCTCCGCGCCTCGTTTGCGAAGAGAGACAGATTCCAAAAATGGAGAGCGATGGTGCACGAAGAAGCAGGGAACCAAATCGGAGACATTGGAGAAAAGAAAAAAAAGAAGAAGAAAGCACGTGAACGTGAAAATGCCGGTCATTGATATTATCTTCAGAGTCGACGAGATTTGTAAAAAATACGATAAGTACGACGTTGACAAGCACCGTGAGCTCGGAGCTTCCGGGGACGATGCCTTCTCTCGTCTTTTCACCTCCATTGATTCCGATATTGAAGCTGTTCTTCGTGTACGTCTCTCTCTCTCTTTTAAAACCATAGATTCCTAGTTTGATATGTTTTGTATTATTTGTTTGAGATCCAAACAAAAAAAAAGTGATCAGGATTGGTAGATTATGAAATATTTCTTGTTACAATTGTTTACAACTTGTAACTCATTTTCAGTGAGTACTCTTATAGTTTAAATTTGTATCAAATATATGTAGAAAGCGGAGTTGGCGTCAACGGAGACGAATAGAGCTGCAGCGGTGGCTATGAATGCTGAGGTTCGAAGGACAAAAGCTCGTCTAGCTGAAGATGTTGTTAAACTACAGAAACTCGCTGTTAAGAAGGTGTTTAACTTAATTACTTATGGTTGATTTATTTAAAATAATGAGTCAAGATAATTAGGAATATAGAAATGGTTGTGTTTCAAACTTTTGAAGGTCAAAGGGCTTACGAGAGAGGAACGAGAATCCCGTTGTGATCTAGTTATCGCATTAGCCGATAGGATTCAAGATGTACCTGATGGAAATGAGCATGCAGCAAAGCAAGTTAATAATGACTGGGGAGGTGCTTCTGCACCTAACAAGAACATCAAGTTTGATATGTCTGGTAGTGTATAATGTTTCTTTCGTTTTCTTGTTTTTTTTTGTCTCATCACAAGACTATAAATATAATTATGAGTTTTTTTTTTTCTTTTTTTCTGTGGTTACTATTAGAGGAAGACATGGATGATGGTTTTTTCCAGGAAAGTGAAGAATCTAGCCAGTTTCGACAAGAATATGAGATGAGAAAAAAGAAACAAGTACGTGAATTTTTCATATATGGATCAGCTTTTTTCATTTTTCTTTCCATGATGAGAATATTGAATTAGCTTATGCTTTTTCTCTAGGACGAGGGTCTTGATGTCATATCAGAAGGTTTGGATGCACTCAAGAACTTAGCGCGTGACATGAACGAGGTATGTTGTTTACTCATATGCCCCATGTAACAGAGTTTACTAACCAATAGAGATTTACGATTTTTCGATTTTTAGGAACTTGACAAGCAAGTCCCATTAATGGAAGAAATGGAAACAAAGGTGAGATTCTTTCTCCTTTGATGATTCTTCCTCCTTAGTCAGTATAAAAAAAAACGTAATGCAGCTTATCTTGGACATTAACGTTAGTGTTTTTGAACTTTGATCCGTTTTGGTTATTAGCTTATTTTGCTTTTAATTTTTGTTGGTTATTTCTTCTGAAAGGATTAGCATGGGATAAAAAGAGTTTTAGATTTGATTTTATTGTTAGGTGGTGTTACAAACTTATGGGATTGATTGATTGATTTGAATAGAGTACACGACTCGAAATCAATCTATTGGCCGTTTATGTTACGTTGTTGCTCTATCAAAACACTAGACATATAATAGATCTGCATGATTGTTCTAGGTCGATGGAGCAACTTCGGATTTAAGGAACACCAATGTTCGGCTTAAGAAACAGCTTGTGCAGGTAAAAAAATTTAAAAGAGAGACCGGTGGTCTCTTGATCAATTATTGTTATTGTCTCATTTCAACTCTATGTGCTAAAATCGGGTGGGGATTCCAGATGAGATCCAGCCGCAACTTCTGCATCGACATTGTTCTTCTATGTGTGATCCTTGGAATCGTTTCTTACATTTACAAGTAAGCCTGATCTCTCGCTGTCACTCTATATCTCGTTCAATAGATCTCTAACTTGTGTTTGTTTCTCAATTGCAGTGCTCTAAAATAAAATTGGAGATGACGACCCCTATATTCTCTCTCGCTGTTGTGAAACTTTATGGTAAGTTCTCTACTAAAGCTCTCCAAGAAAGCAAGATAGTTCCATCATCTCTTGACCAATATGTATACAGAATTTTTAACGATTATTCTTGGTAAAAAATAATAATAATTAAAGAGAATATATTTGCACAACTGGCCGGCCCTGTTGTAAGTTGTAACTGAGATATACTGCCACTCAAATAATTATAGTACAATGAAAACTTACGTCTGAAAAAAAAGAAGTTGATCGATTAGTTTCTTTTAATATAAAAGCTTATTATAAATGTAAAAATGGTAATATAACATTTTGACCCAACAAAAAATGGATAATGCAAATAATTTTCCTCCGGAAAGTACAATTTCAATGGCAACTACCACATATATATACAATCAATGAAAAAACAATATAGATTGTCTACCAAATAACTCTACACAATTATTAATTATTAGAAACAATATCATAGTAATAGTAATGACCACAAAACAAAAAAAAAGTTGCAAATACCCTAAACAACGAGCGAGAACAAGTAAAAAAGTGTCTATCGTTTGTTGCATGAAAACTTTTTTTTGAGATTTATTTTCCGTTTTTGAAGCGTTTCTGAATTCGTAGAAACATGGAAACAAAATAGGTAACACAATTCATAGAAATTTTTGTTTGGAAACACGATGGAAACTCAAATCTATTTTGGAAATACGACAGAAACATTTTTTTTTAGTTTGGAAATGTAACGTTTTGACCATCATTTCTTAGTGGGATCAATGTCCACTCCTATTACATAGGCCTACTTTCCTAAATAGACCCCAAGTTCACTCTCGATTTGTGGGCCCACCCATATTCGACAGCCGGTTTGTTACGTCCGAGAGGTTTTAAATACTTGTTTACCTATCCTACAAATCACCACATGATATTTTCCTGTGTTTTGTCCTCATTCATACAGTTTCGACAATCACTTATTGGAATATCACCTATCCTGAAACTACTCCAACATAAGCACGCTTCACTCTGAAGTTTTCCCAAGACCTTTAATCGAAAAGATAATTATATTTTAGTGATATAGGTGATCAAATCAAATATTCTAAACCTCTCTACAAACCGAGATGTAACAGAAAAATCAATAAAGAAATAAATTTACTATACATAGAAATATATAATATTATTAGTTTTTTAATTCAATATTTAATATTTATGTTTGTATATTTGTTGTTTCAAATATTCTATTTGATATTGTTTCTGTGTATGATGTTTTATCATATATATATATACAATGTATATATATATATATATATTTATATGTTTCCAAAACGTTTACATATCCTAATTTTAGAAAAACTTATTTTTTATTTTCTAAACGATTCGTTTCCGCGTATCCGTTTCTGTTTTGATGCAACCTATATATCCATATAAAGAGTGTGCATCAATTTCTCAAAATACGAAAGAAACTAATAATGATTGGTGCACTTGCTTTAACAAAAAAGAAAAATAAAAACACTTGGTCTAATGTTGGAGAAATGGTTGCTGCCAATTACGGTTTTTTGTGTGGTGGACATAAGTGTAAAATATATTTGAAGTAATTTCATTTGAAAATATCAAAGAAAAAGTTACATTGTTTTACCAGGAATTCATGATTGGCATTTAATTTTCTATATGTGTTTCACTTTTCTTATTATACATACAAATGAATAAGCGTCATTTAATTACATTTCACCGTAACTCATACTATTTATATTTGTAATTATAACAAGACTATGGTTTGTTAGTTAGTAATTTAATGATTATGTCATAAGCACGACTAATTATCCGTTGAGTATTTGTTTTACCGTTTTTTTAAATGTACCATACTTAAGATTTCTTTAATTACCACAAGTAAATTGTAAAATATATTGTGGTTAAAAATATATATATATATATATATATATATATATATATATATATATATTGCCAACAAAAGATTAGCTCAAACGAGTCAATGAGAGGAAAAATTATTTAAATACACAACATTATGCGGAGATGTGCGTGCATGACATGCTAAACAATTCGTTTTTACATTTGCATTTCTAGGAATAAAAAATAAGAAAAAGAAGAAAATTCCTCCCTATCCATTTTGATATCGTCGAGGTATGTCATTCTCGCCTGCTAGTTATGTGGTGAAGACACCATCTTCACGAAATCTGAGCAGTTTAAGTAGAACGCCACACTACGGTAGGTATGCCCGATCATATACCGCATAGCCCAAATAAAAGCTTCGACTTCGGCTTGTAAGGGGCAAAAGGCTCAGCGTCAGATCTTGAAACTGGGTACATAACCATCCTACGCCTGCAAACGAATCACCAGCTTTCCAAGATCCATCAACTAAACATCGATAGTCTGAAAAGCAAGTGGGAAGTGAAACTGCAGCCACCCTCATCCGAGAGTTGGGGTCAATTGGGTGGGCTGTGGAAGCCTAATCTTCACCCTCCTCCTGAGTTTGCTGCCATGTCAACGCCTCGCCTTCCGCTACCCAAATCACCTCCTTTGGCCGCTCATCTTCATTCTCAAAAACTCGTGCATCTCTCGCTTTCCATATATTTCACCAAATCCATAGAAAGGCCGACACGTGGGAGGCCAGACTCTTAATGCCCAAAAGTTGATCCATATTGGCATACACGGACTCCATCGGAAAGGAGTGCGGTCCCACTAGGACCTGAGATAACGCCCAAACCTGACAAGGCATGATTGACTGTTTTCTCATCAGCACCACAACGAGCACAACCCAAATCATAAGCAATGCCACGCTGGCCCAAAATTGACGAAACGGAAATGCAACTCTCACAATACCTACCACATAAAGTGTTTAAATATTCATTATTCAAGATCCACTTTAAATATAAAATATCTCAGTTTTTGATTCTGATTCAAGCATTTTTATTTTAAATGTTAAAAAAATTGGATTTGGTCCGAATCAATTTTAATATATTAATCATTCCCTAATCTGTATGTATGTATTAAATTTAGATATAATTGTATATTAAATAGATTAATTACAGTATATTATTAACAACGTCTTTTCCATATTATTTTTTAGACTAAACTAGTCGACTTATAATGTTTCAAAATTATAAACTTATGGATTAAGGAAAAAGATTAGATTATCTGACGAGAGAAAAATGACGGCGGGTTCTGCTAGGGTTCCAGAGGTTACGGATCAGGATGTGATTATGGAAGATATCCGAGAGAGTGCTCGACCACCGGGAGATCCCCCTGATGCTCGGAGTCCTTGGGTGCAGAAAGTACTGGACGGTACGGTCGGTGAGATGCCTCGGCCGGAGACGGTAGTCGATGATGCTTTTGTGACGGAGAGGCTCTCTCTGGAATTTCCATAGGGGGAGGATGGTGAACCGCTGGTTACCATTGGAAAGGAAGTGTTAGAAACGATGAATGGTTTGTGGAAGAACTGTTTGATAGTTAAGGTTTTGGGTAGGAGTGTCTCGCTTGCATGGTTAAGTCGGAAGTTGCGGGAGATGTGGAAACCTAGTGGTGCTATGTACGTTATGGATCTCCCTCGTCAGCTTTTCATGATTCGGTTTGCTGTGGAGGATGACTATTTGGCAGCGCTGACGGGAGGTCCGTGGAGGATTGCTGGTTGCTACTTGATGGTTCAGGCGTGGTCTCCGGAGTTTGATCCTTTAAGGGATGAGATCGTAACGACTCCTGTGTGGGTTCATTTATCAAATCTTCCTCTTAACTTTTACCATCGCTCTATTTGCTCGGCATTGCTGGAGGTTTGGGGAAACCGGTGAAAGTGGATCTAACAACTCTGAATTTTGAGTGGGTTCGGTTTGCAAGAGTTTGTGTGGAGGTTAACCTCACTAAACCTCTCAAGGGTACAATAATGGTTAATGGGGAGCAGTACTTTGTGGCATACGAGGGCCTCTCGAATATCTGTTCATTATGTGGGTTGTATGGGCATGTTGTGCATGCTTGTCCGAAAGGAGCTCACGCGCGTAGTTTGGTACCTATTCAGGATGTGGGTAATGGCCAAAGTGCCCCTTCTTCTGTGACGCCGTCGGCCGCTGATGATGGATTCACGCAGGTGCGTTCACGGGGTCGGAGAGTAGATCCACCGGTGAGGATGTTGGCCCCGGAGGGGGATGTTCGTAGGGAAAATAAGGGAAGTCATTTGCGTGAATCCCGATTGGTGAGTGATTCGGCGAATATTGCGTTATCAAACAGTTTTGGAAGGTTAGCTACAGATTTGGCAGGTGTAGCTTCAAAGGAAACTGGGGTGGCTCATGGTGAGAATAAGGAAAGTGAGATACCTACTAGGCAGCCGGGGGATGGTAGGAATGACTTGCGCTCCAAGGCACTTGTTTTTAGCTCTGGTTTGAGTTTGACTAAGAATGGACCGCAAGAGGGTAAGCCCAATAAAGGTCTTAAGGATAAGGGGCTAGGGTCTGTTGCTGCTCGGCCTAGAGCTATTACTTCGAATAAGCCCACGAGGGGGTTAGTATTTGGCCCAACAAAAGGAGAACTGGTATTATCGACGAATGGGAAACAGTTGAGATTTGAATCGTCAAACCTGGGGAGACCCGGTGGTTGCTTTGGGATGGAGAATCGTCGGAGTTGCGAGGGCGAAAGGGGTGTGTCGACCCGTGTGTCGCCTGCCCCGGATGAAACGATGAGATTGGAGAATGTCTCTATGAGTGAAGCGTCGGTGTTATGTGATGTCCCGCCGGTGATAGCGGCGGAGTCTCGTGAGGTTTGACGGGTTGCCCCGGTAGTTTCTCTTGCCTGGAGTTTTTCGATGTTGAATTGTCTATTATGGAATTGTCGGGGGCAAATAAATCTCAATTCCGACGGTCTGTCCGTTATTTGCTGAAAAAGTTTTGCACTGATGTTCTAGAAATATTTGAAACTCATGCTGGTGGTGAGAGAGCAGGTCAGATATGTCGGGGTTTGGTTTCAAAAATGTGTTTCGTGTCGATGCGAGTGGCCAAAGCGGGTGTCTTTGGTTGTTATGGAGATCAGACTTTGGCGAGGTGGAGATAGTGGAGTCCTCTGATTAATTTATCCATGCCCCGGTGGTGAATGGCCTGGAAGCATTGAATCTAGTTGTTGTTTATGCAGCTCCGTCTGCCATTCGACGGATTGGGCTGTGGGAGAAGTTAAATGTAGTTGTTCGCAATGTTGTGGGTCCAGTGGTCGTGGGAGGCGATTTTAACACGATTTTACGCCTGGATGAGCGGTCTGGAGGTAATGGGAGTCTCTCGCCGGACTCCTTAGTGTTTGGTGACTGGATTAATGAACTATCTCTCATTGATATGGGGTTTAGGGGCAATCAATTCACATGGAAGCGAGGGAAAACAGGGAACTCTTTTGTTGCTAAGCATTTAGATTGTGTTTTGTGTTGTCCTACTGCTTCTTTGATTTGGCAGAAAGCGAGGGTTACTCATCTCCCCTTTTTGGCATATGATCACGCTCCTCTGTAAGTTCAGATGGTTCCAACGGTTTTTGAGGATGCGAGTCGCAGGCTGTTCAGGTTTGAAGCGGCTTGGTTGAGCCATCCGAGCTTTCAGGATCTATTACTGTCCTCGTGGGACCATAATATTAGCACGAGTGAAGCTCTGCAGAAGCTACAAAGTGATTTGCGGGTGTGGAATAAAGAGGTTTTTGCGATGTGCAGAAACGTAAGGAGAGTTTGATGCGGGAGATTATGGTAGTTCAACGTGAACTTGATTGTTTTCAAATGGATGAATTACTGTCCAAGGAGGTGAACTTACTACAGGAGTTTGAGACAATGCTAGAGCAGGAAGAGATGTTGTGGTTTCAGAAGTCGAGAGAGAAGTATATTTAACATGGAGATAGAAACACAAAGTTTTTTCACACCTCCACTATCATCCGAAGAAGGAGAAATCGTATTGAGATGCTGAAGAATGACTCTGGGGCTTGGGTGACGGATGCTCATGAGCTTGAGCAGCTAGATGTGGCTTATTTTAGCCGTCTGTATTCCTTGGAGGATGTTGATCAATCTGGAGATCCATTATCCCGGGATGGTTTTGTTCAGCTTTCACAGGTGGAACAAGTTGCGCTTAATAAGCCGTTCTCGGAGATGGATGTGGAGAAGGATTTAAGGAGTATGAAAGGGTACAACGTGCCGAGACCAGATGGTTTCCAACCAATCTTTTATCAACAATGCTGGGAGGTAGTGAAGGAATCAGTGGTTCGTTTTGTTCTGGATTTTTTCAGAACAGGTGAGTTGCCTCCAGAGTTTAATGATGTGCTTGTTGTACTCATTCCGAAGTTTGGTAAACCAGAGAGGATTACCCAGTTTAGACCTATAAGCCTATGTAACATCTTGTTTAAGATTATTACTAAGGTTTTGGTGGGACGTTTGAAACTGGTCATATTGAAGTTAATAGGACCGGCAAAGTCAAGCTTTATTCCCGGTAGACTAAGCACAAATAATATAGTGGTGGTACAAGAAGCTGTCCATTCTATGAGGAGGAAGAAGGGTAGAAAGGGGTGGATGCTACTGAAACTTGATCTAGAGAAATCTTATGATCGCATTAGATGGGACTTTTTAGAGGACACTCTAAGAGTTGCAGGGTTGTCTGACATATGGGTCAATTGGATTATGCAGGGTGTAAGAGGACCATCTATGAGGGTGTTATGGAATGGGGAAAAATCAGAGGCTTTCACACCGCTGAGAGGGATTCGCCAGGGGACACCCTATCTCCATATCTGTTTGTGTTGTGTATGGAGCGATTCTGCCATCTAATTGAGCATGAGGTAGAAGAGAGGAATTGGAAACCCATCAGTTTATCTAGAGGAGGGCCTAAGATCTCTCACATTTTTTTTGCTGATGACTTGATACTCTTTGCGGAAGCCTCAGTGAGTCAGATTCGAGTTATAAGACGGGTGTTGGAAAGGTTTTGCTTGGCGTCGGGTCAGAAGGTGAGCTTGGAGAAGTAAAAAAAAAATTCTCTAAGAATGTGTCTAGAGACTTGGGCCAGAGAATTAGCGAGGAGAGTGGTATCAAATCAACACGAGAACTTGGTAAGTATCTGGGAATGCCCATCCTCCAGAAGCGTATGAATAAAGATACTTTTGGTGAAGTCCTTGAGAAGGTATCTAGTAGGTTGAGTGGTTGGAAGGGGCGTATGCTCAGTTTTGCAGGTCGACTCACACTCACTAAAGCAATTCTCTCTTCCATACCGGTGCATTCTATGAGTTCTATTAAGTTACATGCTGCTACTTTGAACAGTTTGGATAAATATAAAGTTGGTGCTGTCAAGGCTACTAGTTGAATTGTGGTGAAAGGGACTTGGTCTTCTACTTGGCGGGGGGTTGGTGTTGGTTTGAGAGAGGTGATTCACCAGGGTTTGAGGTGGGTTATTGGTGATGGACGGACAATAAATTTCTGGACAGATAGATGGATGTCGAACCAATCGTTAGCACCTAGTGGGTCTGACAAGTTAACAGCCCGTGATTTATGGTTTGATGGAGTCGGTTGGGACTTTCCCAGGATTGCGCCTTATATCTTAGAGGATAGGAGACTGGAGCTCAATGCGGTGGTCATAGATAGTGTGACTGGTGCGCGTGACAGATTGGCTTGGGGTAATACAAGGGATGGTCGCTTCACTGTCGGAGCAGCTTATGCTTTATTGACAAATGATTTGTAACCACGACAAAGGATGGAGAAATTTTTCAACTGTATTTGGAGAGTTGCTGTTCCTGAATGGGTGAGGGTATTCCTTTGGCTTGTTGGCAACCAGTCCATCATGACAGACGTGGAGAGAAGGAGGCGGCATTTGAGTAACAAAAAGGTTTGTCAAGTTTGCAAGGGTGGAGTGGAGACTATTATTCATGTCCTGCGTGATTATCCTGCAATGTCGGGTTTGTGGAACAGAGTAGTGCTGTTGCGATGGAGACAACACTTCTTTGAGTTGTCACTGTTGCAGTGGTTATATGAGAATTTGAGTGGTGCGATTAGAGCGGAGGATCACTCTTGGTCAGTAATGTTTTCCATGGCTGTTTGGTGGGCTTGGAAGTGGAGATGTGGTAACATTTTTGGCGAAAAGAGAGTGTGGAGAGATCGAGTCAAGTTTATTAAGGATTCTGCACATGAGGTTTTGGCTGCAAGAGTGAATGTTTTGCAGAATCGTGGTACAGCTAGTCGAGTGCAGCGAATGATAAAATGGTCAGTTCCTCGGACAGGGTGGTTTAAGCTGAACATTGATGGCACTTCACGCGGTGATCCGGGGGGGTTGGCCACAACGGGTGGGGTGTTATGCAATGATTCTGGTGAATGGTGTGATGGTTTTGTGGTGAGTATCGGAAGGTGTTCCGCTCTGTTAGCAGAGCTATGGGGTGTCTATTATGGACTCCTCATGGCTTGAGAACGGCGGATTACGAGACTGGAACTGGAGGTGGATTCGAAGATGGTGGTGGAGTTTTAACATACAGGGATCGGTGAGTCGCATCCGCTGTCCTTCCTGGTACGCTTGTGCCTTGGCTTTATCTCAAGAAACTGGTCAGTCCGTGTTTCTCATGTGTACCGGGAAGCTAACCGCTTAGCAGATGGTTTAGCTTCCTATGCGTTCTCATTATCTTTTGGTTTCCAAAAGCTTAAGAGTATGCCAATGGTTGTTGCTTTTATTTTTCATGATGACTTAACGGGACCTACGTGTCCTCGCACTGTTATTTTATAATTTTTTCTATTTTTCATAATAAATAACTGGGAGACTAGTTTCATACCAAAAAAATGTTTCAAAATTATTATTTTCTTATACACTAATATTTTAGTTTGTCTTGAATTTTTAAAAGTGACGCAGTTTGCCTAAAAAGATGTAATTAAATGGTTGTGATTTATTAATATATAAATTTATAAGCTAAAAAGGGAGATTCGTTTATAACAATACCTAGATTAAAGAACACACAAAGTCTAGTACTTCTAGAGACCAATTATAAGTTCCATGTACATAAAGACAATGATTTGTGTTGATGCATATTCATAGACTGACACACATAAAAACTTTTTATATTTTTGATATCCAATAACCACATTTGGAAGAAAGCTGTTGGGTCGTTGTTGGTAAAAATATATTCCTCATTTCTTTTAAGTTCCTACCCAATATTTTTGATTATATGACATTTTATCGTAGTTTCTAAAATTTAATCTCTTATCAAATCTAGCTCTCACAGACTTTAATAGTTTACAGCACCGTTAAAGTCTAGGCCTCCGACTACGGTTTGTTCGTATAATTCAATTTCAGTTTTTTGGTTATTTGGTTTAATTGGAAACTGAAAACTCTACCAAAATTAACCGAATAATATTTTGGTTCAGTTCGGTTCGAACTCAGTTATTCCAGTTTGTAGAGTTCGATTACTATTTTAATTAAATTGGCGAACTATCCTTCTTTAACTTGGATAAAAGCTATTGCGGGCGTTACAAACCAAGAAAACAATTGGATCTAAGCCATCTTTGAAGAGATTTTTCCCGTGAGTGGAGAGGCTGAGGAAGTGATAGGAGCTTTTTAGGATGCTTGTCTCGTCATTGGTCAGAATCTTCCTATTTGAAAGATGACTGCATGACCATGACTTATCTTAGTTAAGATCTCTGTTTTCTGTAATTTTGTGAGTTATTTGATTGATTTTTTTTGGATGTTTACGTGTTTCTGTAATGCATATATATGAACCAGAATTCCGGTTTTGGGATGTGCATCGATCGATGCAAGTTTGCATCAGTCGACACAAGGTTGCATCGGTCGACCCAAGTTATACTTTTGCGGGACAACTTAAGTGAAACGCCGGGTTGATGCATTTTGGGTTTTAGGAACCTGAGAGGGCTCGAGTATTTAAGTGGAAACTCGACGTTCTTGTAGGGTTTCAGCCACTTTTTGTCCTTATAGCCTTAAAATTTCAAGAGAGTTTTCCTGTGAGTTTCGCTGAAGTTCCTTGCGTGTTTCTTTGAGATCTGTCCGTGGGAGTGGAGATTTGAGGTTGAAGACATGAGAGGAGCTTGCTATGAGGCTATTTTTGTGGGTTTTATACAGTGCCGACATAAACATCAGCTCCACTCGGTGCAAAAGTCTTTGTGCATCATCGTCACAATTTGTTTGTAGCCAATCCTTCCATCCTAATTCATAGATTATGATGTAACTGTTTTCACAGAAAAAAATACAAGGAAAAATCAGACATTGCTCAGTGAATAACATCATTCTCTTTACATGTTTTGAAGCAAAATCCTCAATCAAAGTTTCAACATCCAATTCTTCCAAAAACTCATTTTCAATAGCCATCAAAGCTAGTCCATTTAAACTGTTTTGTGACATAGAAGTCCTCAAATATGACTTCAATAGTTTCAGTTTTGAGAAATTCCTTTCAGCCGAAGCAACACTAACGGGAATAGTTAGTAAAACTCTATAAGCTAATTCTTTTGAATAAACTAGCCATTTTCTATCACTTGATTCCCCATTTGATAATTCTCTAGTATAAAAAGACGAAACAAATCTTCTATGAACCTTATTTTTAGAACCTCTTACAATAGATAAATCTCTTTTTGGTCTATTTATTGCTAAGGTTTCTATCATTTTTAAATCAAGCCTATCCCAATTTCTTGGATCATAGATATCAAAAAGAACAGAAACACCAACGTTAGGATCATCAACTTTTTCAACCACTTCATTAGCAGCTATACTATCATTACCTATATTAGCATCAATATCATCAATTTTAGTTTCATCTAAGCTCTTTTTAACAATGAATTTATCCATAGGCCCTTTTTTGTCTTTTCACATTATCGGACGAAGACATAATTAGACAATCAAACTACAATTGTTCAATTGTAAAGTTAAATTGTTGATATAAGAGAAGAGAACAATAGAACCTTGATGGAAGTCTGAATAATCAAAGATTAGCGGATTGTGATTTGTGAATTGTGAAACCGATGATGAAAGTTCTAACCGTAGCTTTGAGCCTCTAAGCCTCGATCTTGTGGGTACTTGGGCGTTGTTAACACACCAACAAAGACACAAATACAGAAAATTGAGTGAGACAAAGTGAATTTCTAGAAAAAATATTAGTTTTTGATTGGAGAAAGAAAAACCCAAAAATTGTATTATCCAATGAAAATATGAAAGGTTAAGTAGGAAGAAATCACTAACGGCTCTAAATAGGAATTAGGAGAAGATACAAGTTTTATCCATTGGGTATTCGAGTTATTTACCAGATTTTGAGATACATAGTTGTAATTGCATAATTTTTGTTGAAATCAAAATAGAACAGAAGAAGCAACGATAGGTTGCAGAAAAAGGGAGAAGAAAGACAACTATTTTAGTTCAGAATTTATTAAATAGTTAGGGTAAAGTTAAAAGACAAAAAATTGAATTTGGGCTGGACATGGTGCAATGCACTTCTTGCACTGGGCCAGTGTCGGGCCTGGTTTTATAATCAGATTCGTCATTTTCAAAAGGTTAGTGCATGATCATAGCTGATCTAAGCGATTAGATGTTTGTTTTATGTGATTTTGGGTGTTGAATGCTTGTGTGCTCGGGTGTGAGTGTGTGTCTTGAGTTTTCGGCTCCACAGAGCCAAGCGAAGTCGAAGTAGATCATGTTCGGCGATGCTTCGCACGACTACAATGATCGATGCAAGGTGTGCATCGGTCAACACGGTTAGGGATTTGACGGAGACGCGATGAATTGCATCGGTCGATGTAAGGACGTTGAACCAGTCGATGCAAGTGCACATAGTCGATGATGCAGGCTTGGTTTTGATTTTATAATTAAACGAGGTTATATATCAGTTTGAGTTTATAAATAAGAATTAGAGTTTCGATTTTACAATTAGAACAAAAATATTATTCAGCTTGGATTTACAAATAAGGTGATTAGGGCTTAGATTTTTCAATTAAAACAAAATTATGTTGGTTTTAATTTAGAAATAAGGTGGTTAGGATTTCGATTCTATAATTTGAATGAAATTATATGTCAATTTTGGGTTTACAAATGAGATTATTAAGATTTAATTTTACAATTAAAATGAAATTATATATCGTTTTGGATTTACAAATAAGGTGGTTAGAATTTAGATTTTAAAAATTAAAACAAAATTGTATATATGTTAGTTTAATTTACAAATGAGGTAATTAAGATTTACATCTTATATAATAAAATAGGCTTACACCCTCTAATAAAGCTCTATCTATCTGCCACGTAACAATTCTGAATTTTTTTTTCCTTTCGTGTTTAAACAAATTGGTAATATGCTGTAAATGGTTAATGGCCCACAAAAGTATCCTAGCAATTATAATTATAACTCCTCAAATTTAATTTTTGAGAAATATAACTTCCATCACTTCTTATCTTATAAATAATCATTCTCACATCCTCCTCCATCATATCTCAAATCCTAAATATTTTCTTTGTTTTTTTGTTTTTAATGTTCTTGCATTGGTTGAAAACTCAATGAAAATTATATTTTTATATTATATAATATTATTTAATTTCAGTTACTCTCTCCTTACTGGTCTATTTTGTGTTTACTTTCTTAAACATATAATCATTATTTTTGATTAAACCTAAAATAAAACATATTTAATCATATACATGAATAGTCATACTTTAAATAAACTAAATTGTAACAGAAATTACATAAATTGTGAATCGACTATTTGTTTTCTCCATTCACTTTCAGTTAAGTACCCTAGTATTATAATATAACTCCTATAATTTAATTTTTGAGAAATGTAACTTCTATCACTCCTTATCCTATAAATAATCATTCTCACATCTTCCTCCATCATATCTCAAATCCTAAATATTTTTTTTTTGTTTTTAACATTCTTGCATTGGTTGAAAACTCAATAAAGATTATATTTTTATATTATATAATATTATTTCAATTACTCTCTCCTTGCTGATCTATTTGGTGTTTATTTTCTTAAACATATAATATTTATTTTTAATTAAACCTAAATATAACATATTTATTCATATACATTAATTCATACTTTAAATATACACTTTATTACTAATTTGTAACTGAAATTACATAAATTGTGAATTGACTATTTGTTTTCTCCATTCCCTTTAAGTTAAATATACCAGCAATTATAATTATAACTCCTCTAATTTAATTTTTGAGAAATGTAAATTTCATCACTTCTTAGCCTATAAATAGTCATTCTCAAATCCTAAATATTTTCTTTGTTTTTTTTTGTATTTAATGTTCTTGCATTGGTTGAAAACTCAATAAAGATAATATTGCAAGAGTTTAATAATATATTTTACATTGTTCTCAATTTTATGTACTTCTTTCTTTACTTTAGATATTAGATTATTTATTACATATTTATTTGATTCTTAAAAAATATGTAAAGTTCTAACTTGTAAGGAAATAAAATTTTGTAATATAATTATGAAATATAAAATCAATTTTTTTTAACTCTCTCTTACCTCTAACAAAATTGTAATACATTTTTAAGAATACTCATCATTATATTTAGTTTCTGATTAAACATATAATTACATAAAGATACTTAAGCTATATTTATTAATTCAAATATGTACTTCAAAAGGATTTCTCTATATAAAAAATCTAATATTTATCTAGCTTTTACTACAAATATGAAACAATTATAACTAAATCTAGCAATATAAATTAAAATCAGGGCAATATAAAAAAGAGACTTAAAAGTATTAATCTTTGGAAATTGTACTTTAAATTTTTGCTTGCACTTCATATGATTTTCATTTATAGAGAATAGTTTCGTTTTTCTCATTAAATTCTTTAGGTTATGTGTTAGCGTATATGAATAACTTAAATTAATATTTGAATATCATAGTTAATTATTATTATTATTTTTTACCTCAAATCCTCGAAGAAACTAATGAAATTATTATCAAAGTTAAATAATAAAAAACAAAAAAATCAAGAGATATGTATGTTTGATTATATTTAAATTAGTTATATATTATGAATTTATATGATTTAAAAAAAAATGTAAATTTTACTAAAGACGTTTAGATTTTGATTTTTTGTTTATTACATAATTTAATATATATATAACAATCCGCGTATGCGCGGAATATAACCTAGTACGTATATAAAAATAGATGCTTTTACGAATATTTGAAATTCATATCTAAATTTGATCTAACAGATCACGATCTAAATACCTTCAAAAACCCCGGAGATCCGGATTCTTACATATCTCAAATTCATATTCAACCTTCTAATGGGCCACATACCAATCATATTAAGCCCACTACAGTGAATGTCATCCAAATAATATTTCAAACATTGATAGCCATATAAATTAGAAAATATGCACTAGATACCACAAAAACAAAACATAATTAAGAAAATACCACAATTGTAAAGTGTTTGTCAGAGAGTACTCTTTCTCTCTTCAAATACAATTACACTTATACCTATTTCATATATTACATATTTTTTTAAATATCATGTCATTTTTTTCACATGGACAACAAACTCTCTCTCTCTTTCAGCTTTCTCTATTTCTCTTTCTCTCTCTTCTCTTCCTTCATGCTCTCATATCCCACTCAACTTTCTCTATTACTTTTTCTCTCTCTTCTCTTCCCTTATGGTCTCTCACCCTCTCTCTCTTCTTTCACAATTGACTTTACAAACACATCAAACAACATCAATTCTTTCTTTTCCTGTTTATTTATTCTTTTCGGTTTTTCTCTTTCAAATTGCATAAGATATCTCACTATATGTCTTTAGATTTTAATTTCCGTCGGTGTGCATTTTTTATTTAATTCATGGCATTTTGTTTTGTAACACGCTATTTTATCAAATTACATGTGACAATACGCTACTGTATCAAATTTCACGTAACAACATAATATCTCTCTTTAATAATCTATTTTCTTAAATTACACGTTATTTGTGAAGATTACATATGCTATCGTTTGAAAACACGATTTTTAATATGAAAAAACTTTTTTTTATATAAATGATACGCTTTTTGTTTTAGTATATACTGATATTTTTATTAACTCACATGTTTTTTTCACAAATAGCAATACGTTGTTGTACTTTTGTCTTTTGTTTAAGGGCAGTTTTGACTTTTCCCTTCTCTTGAAATGGTAGTTACCGAAATTTTCTGACAATAAGATATTTACTTAATTTTTTTCCAAAATTGTGGTATTCACTAATATTACCCTATAAATTAAATAAAAACATATATATTACAAAGAAATACAGTACCATGAACATGATAAGGAAAACATATGGTATTGAATGGTAACTACTTTATAAACTGTACAAATATACAGCTTTAAAATTTATCATTCAAAATTTTTTACTTAAAGTTTTACCATTATTACTCAGCTTCAGCTCGCTCCAGTTTACAGCTTTTTTGTACAACTCTATGTACGTTACTAATTGGACTCTATATTTTTTTAGTTAAGTTGTTTAATGTTTAGTTTTGTGGTTTTTATACTGGAGTTCGACTTCCGTATGTTGTAGACCCAACAAATCTGTACTCACAAAAAAAAACAATAAAACTTACTTATTAGTGTTACTTTATTTATCGCCAAAATCAACTATGTTTTTCCCGTGTTTTTTGTTACAATTCAGTTACCTATCTATTCTTCCAAAAGATATTAAAAGTACTCGGACACTTTGAACATTCTATTGCTTTAATAGACAATTTACATAAATAAAGTAGACATAAGTTTAAAGATCTGTCTTACTATTTTTCTCCAATAAGACAAACAAAATCTATAAATTGTTGTGGTTGGCAGAATCAATGGACTGTGTCTTAGATATTATAATCAACTTGCACACTGAGAAAACTTGCATGATCACCAACATGTCTACATATACGAATTCACTTTTGTTTTTCTTGCTAGCACAAGATTACCTCTATTCAAAATGCTCAAATCATTTCTGATTCTATAAAGGAAAAAAAACTACAGTACAGAAAAATTCAGAGAAATTTTTGGATAGGTAGAAGCAAAGGGAACAGTCATTTCTTTGTCTGTGCAATCAGATGATATCTATCTCCTTTATTTATGGGGACCCCATCCATACCTTGTCGACCCTTGTGTCTATTTTAGAACTCTACATCACTTCTTTGGATTTTATTCTTTCTTACCCAAGAAGTTGTTAGGATTTAAGATCAGCAACTTACCTAGGTTCTTACTTAGAGATTCCAGATAAAATAAAGAATCATGAAATTGATCTTACTTACGAAGAAGTCAACATATAATTTATAAGAATTTTTCTATTTGATTAATCAAGAAGTAATGGATCTAAATTAAATATCATAATCTCCTCGTAATTAATCATCAGTTAGGATCTTAAACTTGTAACTAAAATGGTTCTCCTGAGTAGTAATTTTAATTTACAATACAAACGAATAAGAAAGTAAAGTAGTAAACCAACCCACTTAATTATTATTTAACTTTTAGTTACGACAAAGATTTTTTTTCTAAATTTGATTTTACGAGCCATTGTTTTGCAAAAGGTGTGAAGAAACTCATTATCTTGTTTTGTAGTGGTACCTAACCTTGGTTTAACCTAGTTATTAGTTATTTTGTATAGGCATAAGGACTATTATAATTTGTAATTTATGTGAATGAATTCACTGTATATGGGATAAAACGAGATTCTAAAATATCCAAAGAGCCTATACAGTTAGAACTGACATGAAGGCTCCAATTGAAGTTTAAAGATCCACAGAACTGTATATGTATTTCTACATTTCTAGATTGTTCGTATATTTGACTTGAGTACGTACGTATATATACTTACGTTACGTTACTTACGTAGGTGAGAGTATATAGACAGTGGTCCAGTTTGAGTCTATCGCTGACCGACTTGTAAGAGGAACAGTCGTGTGTGAAGAGAGAGAGATTCCCTCTTCGCCAGCTTTCTTTTTGGTTTTATGCTACAGGACTCTTTGCAAGTGTCCAAAAGCTTACTATCACAAATAATAAAACAAATTTATTTATTATATTAAATTTGTACCGACGACCCCTAAAAAAAGTTTTTTTGAAGCTTTCTTGGAAAAAATAGGACATATCCCAATTTTTAAGTTATCGAACCTAGAAATATCTAGCGCTTACTTCTCTAAGTCTTGTGGGATTTCTATTGAGAACACTAGTGTAAAACATTCATCAACTTAATTGAAATAAAAATACATGATATGTATATATAAACCGATGACTATTATCTCTCTAAATGTCCAAATTCTCATATGCTTAATTTTCAAAGCAATAGTTGAACTTCTTGTACGCTGATAGCCGTAAGCAAACAATCCAGTCAGCTTACATAATTAAATATTTAGCTTTTTGAGGTTCACAATAAACTAAAAGAAACATAAATGTATTGTATTATATATATTTCTGTATATTAGGTGTATTCTTTTAGTATACTCTATATATAATATAATGGAAATATAAAATTAGTTACATTCTTACTTGTTTTCTTCTTCATAACCCTCTCTGTCTTCTTGCTCTCAGAATTTTACTTGATTTAGTAGAGAGCTGTATGACAAATTAAAGAGTGTTCCTGTATATCTCTGTGTCCACTGTTTTGTCTTCTTACTTCGAAACTCTCTCTCCCGATCTCTCTCTCTCTCTCTCTCTCTCTCTCTGTCTCTCAACTAAACCCACATCAACATGATGATGCCAGATGATCATCATCATCAGCTCTCATTTCCCAGCTATGTCCTTCACCAAGAACACATCACCCCAAATCCTAACCCTAACCCTAATCCTACCTCCTCAAACTCAGCCAAGAGGAAGCGAAATCTACCGGGAAATCCAGGCATGTCTATAAACACTTAATCTAAATCTAAAGAGTTTTGATTATAGGATAGTTATATTTCTTGAACAATATTTTTCCAATTTTGGATCTCTTTTTTTCTTTTCTCTTCTCATGTTTCCGTGTATATTAATTCACTGGTTTTAATTTGGTAAATTAATTTCATAAACCAGATCCAGATGCAGAAGTTATCGCTCTATCGCCAAACTCCCTCATGGCGACTAACCGGTTCATCTGCGAGATTTGCAACAAAGGGTTTAAAAGAGACCAGAACCTTCAACTTCACCGGAGAGNAAATGTTTATACAAACTTCTTTTAACTATCATTGTCATGTAAACGTTATTAAATTAGTATATTGGATGATTGAAATGGAACAGGAAAGATAGTTTCATCACACATAGAGCATTCTGTGACGCCTTAGCTGAAGAGAGTGCAAGATTCGTCTCAGTTCCACCAGCTGCAGCTTCAGCCACACCCGCATATCTACACAATGCCCCGGACGCTGAAGTCAACCTTGGAAACATCAATCAAAATCATCAACATGGACATACTACATCTTCCCAATTGGATCAACCGGGTTTCAATAACCAGCGCCAAACCTTTTTGGGACAAACCTTCACCAACCAGCTCCCCATACAACCCAATGTTTATGCCTCCCCATCAACTCGTAGCGCATCCGACTCGCTTCAAAATCTATGGCATTTACAAGGACAATCATCTCATCAATGGCTTCTCAACGAAAACAACAATAACAACATTCTCCAAAGGGGAATCTCCAAGAATGAAGAGGAACATGAGATCAAAAAGGTTGCAACTAGTGGTTCTTTGTTCTCTTCGGAAGCACTCAACAACGCTAATGATTACAGCCAAAACGGTGGACAAATAGCATCCATGTCAGCCACGGCATTGTTACAAAAGGCGGCTCAAATGGGATCAAAGAGATCATCATCAAGCTTAAACAATAGCAAGGCTTTTGGTCTAATGAGTAACACCTCCATCTTCAACAACAAGCAAACGGAGAATATGAAAACTACGGAAGTTGATGAAGGAGGCTTCACGAGAGACTTTCTTGGTGTGGGAAGTCAACACAGTACTTGGCCATTATTAATGGTAAACCGTAATCTTCTCGACTCGTCCCCTCCGGCCACTACCGACGGTACCCCAACCCCCGACAGGAACCACTAGTTTGGTAACGCACGTCGTCGTTTAAATATATTTGTATGTATGAATTTGAAGAAAAGGTAGGATTCCTCTGTTTATGATATTGTTTTTTTTTCTAGAAATGCACAAACGTAAACTATGTAAACCCAAGTGACGAGAGGACAGTTTAAGCACGGCGAATTAACACCGTGAAAGATGGGTTTTTGACTCGGAGAGAATCTCTGAGTCAACTCGGTGCTGCGTAGTGGGTCCACTAGGTTGACAGAGATGGGAAGCTATTCGGGTCCACTTCTGCATGCATGCACAGCAGAGCAAAGCATACGCTATCTCTTTTCTTATTCTTAATTTTGTTTTTTCCTTGTAATTATTTTCATGCTTTAAGTTGGAAAGAACCTAAAAGAAACAAGGAAAAAGTTTGTACGTAGGTTATGTAAACTTTAAGTAGTTGTTACTTTTTGTTTTTTTCCTTGCAAAAGGTGAACCTTTTTAATTCTTGTTATTGAAAAACTTCATTTTCTAGAATGTGTTTTCGATTTAAAATGAGAAATAAAATTACGGAAGTCCATTTGGCACAATTTGCTAGGTAGCCAACAATTGAGTGGAAAGCTAAAAATTGAACCAAATCATCAACCAGCTAAAAGTGAGCTTACCAAACTATCAAACCACTCGTATTAACAGAATTTTGCATCTAGGTGAAGGTAAAAGGTTGTGATTTTGTCGAAGAAAACCCATCTGGGGTGGGGTGTTGCCTGGAATGATACAAAATTAACTTTTGTAACCGCTAGTTTTCATATGGTAAAAAAAGAAGAAGCAAGCTCCATCCAGATGCTTCTCTCTTATTTAATCGCTCTTTTTACATATTATGGCGTAGTTATATCTTAAATAATAAGTTTGCAGAGTTGTGATGGAATAAGTGATTACTCTTGTCGGCCTAGCTTGGCAAGCCAAATGACATGAGATTTTTGTAAGTATGGCCAGCCCAAGATCATTAATGCCTAAAAGGCTGAAATCTGTTTACAAAAAGAAAGAAAAAAAATGTCAAAGATATCAGTTTTCTAAGATTGAAACCCAACACTTGTAACATGAACCACTCGACCACTAGACTTAATATCAAAATTCCTTCCCTGAAATTGATAACATATTTATGCTGCCTAAAGCACCAACTCGCAGAGCTTTATGTCAAGGCTAGCTGAACCTGCTTATGAGACTATAATTCCCTTAATTATTTTTTTGTTAACTATCATTCCCTTATTAATTAGTATAGGCATGCTTTCTTAGTGAAATTAGTATGGGCACAATTTTTTTAGTGAAATTAGTGTAAATTTCTGGCAATAAGAAAAAAAATTTCATGTTGGTCTTTCATGGCCTCAAGAAGCTCTTTGTCACAAGAGAAATTGTTACACCATAATTTGGTCTCAATGGTTTGAGTGACCCAGGGCTTAGCCTCTAAAACGCGTAATCGGAGTTTAGTCGTTTTAAGGCGGTTTAGGCGTTTACAACATAAAACATTATATACATGACATTATATCTAAATTTATCTAAAATATATGTTAAACAAAATAAGAAATAATAAATCATAAACAAAAATTAGAAAAATGCATTTATTTAATTTAGATTAATAACATATGAATGTTTATAATTATGTATATGAATATAAAAATTAAAATTTTAAATATATGTAGTCAAAAATTAAATATATATAACAAATTATTATTTATGCGATTTTAGACGATTTAGGTGGTCGTCTAGACGTTTGTTGAGCGCCTAAAGCCTAAACAGTACCTAGGCGGCCATCTAGACCGCTTTCGTAAACACTTGTGTCAACACATATATTTCCTCTCACATACTTACTTAATGATTTTTCTCCATGTTTCACAGTTCCAATGTGAGATATTTTCTATTTGTCCAATTTTGAATCTTAATTTCTCATCCAAATATACTTTAATTTTCACATAGGAATATATTATATTATAGTTCTAAAAGCAAGAAATCCTATATTCTACAAAGTTTCCTATGACTTTAACGTTAGTAGGATTTTCATAAGAAATATTATACCAGTAACTCACGATCCGTTTTTGTAGGAATTTTTTTTTCCATTTCCTATGCTAGCTGTTTTTCGTAAAAAAATGGTAGCTATTTGGTAGGAAAGTATATATATCCTATCAAATTCATTGTCGAAAAATTTGTAAGATTAATATTAAGATAATTCAGATTGGAATGTTCTGACCATTTCTGCCTACTATGACTCAGATTGGAATGGTTTTCCTCTCTCTCTCATTGCTCTCTTAGTGCCTACATTATTTTCTTTGGGAATTCTCTAATTTCGTGGAAAGCTAAGAAACAGGACGTCAGCACTCGGTCTTCTGCTGAGGCTGTATATCGGGATATGGCATTTAGTCTTTGTGAACAAATGGTTTAATGAACTAGCTCTTTTTCTTGGAGTCCCTCGAACCACACCTATGCGACTTTTTGTGACAGCAAACCGGAGATTTATATTGCAACGAATCCCGTCATTCACGAATGTACTAAGCATGTCACCAAACTGATTACATTGGAACACGTTACGAGACACAACCAACTCACTGGCATCCTCACTAAAGCATTGCCTAGTCCATCATTTGAAGCTCTTCGCCTTTCCAAGTTGGGTATTCGACATCTTACTCTTCCAACTTGAGGGAAGGTATTAATTTAACTACTCTTTAGATTTAGATAATGCTAACTTATGTTACTCCTTATCTACTTAGCTTTCTTAGTCCTTATCACATTAGGATTCTAGCTCCATCGTCCACAAATATCTACTTGTATGAATACTGTTCGACATCTACATGAATAAACAAGCTTTATACAAACTATTTCAATTACCTCAGGTCCTCATGTTTTGTATTAGAGAAACCAAAAAATATCAAAACTGTAGTCCAACAAAACTTATCAAATAAATTCTAACACTCTTTACGTTCGCATAGGCTACCTTGTTTGTCCTCGGCTACTCACTTTCCAATTTATAATCATAAATATATACTCAATTTCAACAATTATGACCATCCATAACTGACCACTACGTTGCCTCGATGATATAATGTTAACTACACCGCTGATTATGCTTTTGCATGGAACCACACACAAGTTAAGATCATATCTTTGATTAATTAGAATCCATTATACAATATTCATCTAGACAAAACATTAAATTAAGAAAAATGAAATTGTGGAAGATTTTAAAATTATAAATTATGCGTTGTGTAGATAAAAGTTTATCTCTCACAAGTCATCTTTTAAAATAATTCATAAATTACATAATTTTTTATAAATATATATTATTCATCCAGATTGTTGATAAAACTGATAAACGAAAATATTGCAAAAATCTTATCAATAGTGGCTAAGTATTTTTACAAACAGAACTAAGAAGAGTATGGTAGACATAAGGAATAGGAAACAACTACAAAAAACAATCATCAGGAACAGTGAGTAAGATAGCGCAACACGTCTTTGTAACCTCTTTAAATCGGAAGTGAAACACTGCTTTTACACAATCTGGAATTTCTTTCACGTCGTGCAGACATGAGTTTTCTGATGTCGGGGATGGAGCAGGAGCAGAAGAAAGACCATTTCCTTCTGCAGGAGCAAGAGAAGTATCATTTCCTTCTGTTTGTATAAACATCGATAACATGATAATTAAAGCTATCGTGATCATCGCCAATATTTTTTGCATAGTTCTTCTTGTTGTTTGATGTTTGTATAGTTTGTTTCTTGTCCAAAGAAAACAACAATTGTCCCTCGGTATATATATATATATATATTTCTTTTCCTCTTTCTCTTTTTGAAAAAAAAAACATCTATGTTTATCCACTACATATAAATGCATGCATGCTTAAAACAGTTCTTCCCACATTAATTATTTTGGAAAAAAAATCCCTTACACAAAATGTTACAATTATTAAAATAACTCTACTCAATTAATAATAATACATAAATGAGAATTTTTGCAAAATAGACAGTAAAACCTCTACAAATATCAATACTCAATAAATTAATAAATACAATAAATTAATATTTTTTGTTGGTTCCATGTTTGGACCAATGTAAAAAATAACAAAATTTGATAAGATAATAAGATATTAACTTTTTTGAAATCCTCAATTAAAATATGGCCCCAAAAATGCATAAATTAATATATATATATATATATATATGTTGATATAGTATTGTATGCTTTTCCTAAAGCTCGTATCTATAAAACAATTGTTATGTTGTATTTTCAAACTATAATGATATAATATCCTCTATATAACATGTAATAAAAAGAACAATTGTTTGAAAATACAACATAACAATTGTTTTATAGATATGAGTTTTAGGAGAACCATTCAATACTATATCAACATATATATATATATATATATATATATATGTAAATTTATATTATTATTAATTTATGATATTTTTGGAATTCTAGATATGCATCATTTACATTTTGATAGTTTGATGGACTATTAAAATAAGGCAATTGATATTGTTATTTATAAATTGAGTTTATGTATGTCATGTATATAAGTGAATTTGGCTATAGTTTTTAAAAATTCATTTTCAAAACCATAAAATTTACAATATCCGAAAATCTAATCTTATTTTGCTAAAACTGTCTCAATTCAATATTTATTTTTTTATAAAAATTATCTATAATTAATAATAAAATAATTATTGTTAATTTATAGATAAATTAATATCACTATAAATTAGTAAAATGTCTTGGTCTCAACACTATTAATTTATAGAGGTTTTACTGTATAATTTCATTTAATTGTAAAATTTTAAACTCTAACCACTCTTTATTAAACCCAAACCGGTATATATATTTGTTTTAATTGTAAATCTAAACCCGAATCCTCTAAAGATTGTTGTGAAGATGCGCATTACAGGTCAATATATTTTTGAGTATGTCAATGAGTGCATTGAGAAAGTGGGTGAAAATCAAGTAGTTCAAGTGGTAACTGATAATGCCACTAACAATATGGCTGCTGCTAAGTTATTTAAGGAGGTGAAGCCAACAATATTTTGGACTTCATGTGCTACTCATACAATAAATCTGATGGTAGAAGGCATTGCTAAGCTTCCTTTGTTCAAGGAAACGATTGACAGGGCTAAGACATTTACAATTTTTATTTATGCTCATCATAAGACTTTATCTTTGATGAGGAAGTTTACAAAGAGCAGAGACATTGTGAGGCCTGGAGTAACTAGATTCGCATCAGCCTTCCTTACTTTGCAAAGTTTGCTAGAGAAGAAACAGCATTTAAAGATGATGTTTGCTAGCACCGAATGGGACACATGTAAATGGGCAAAAGATTCCAAAGGACTTGCAGCATATCATACAACAACAAATATGGAATTTTGGGATGGTGTGGAAATGTGTATCAAAGTCTTTGCACCCTTGGTTAAAGTACTTAGATTAGCTGATGGAGATTTGAAGCCAACAATGGGATTTCTACATGGAGAGTTGGAAGAAGCAAAGAAGGAGATATGCAAAGTCTTAGATATTGAGAAGAACTACAAACCTATACTTGATATCATTGGGCAGAAG
>NC_025690.1:10089503-10091627 GCF_000633955.1 Camelina sativa | reverse complement strand
CCCTTGGTTAAAGTACTTAGGTTAGCTGATGGAGATTTGAAGCCAACAATGGGATTTCTACATGGAGAGTTGGAAGAAGCAAAGAAGGAGATATGCAAAGTCTTAGATATTGAGAAGAACTACAAACCCATACTTGATATCATTGGGCAGAAGAGTAAAGGACGACTTGATAGTCCTCTTCATTGGATGGGATATCTCTTAAATCCTTATTATTTTTATAAGGATTCAACTATCCAGTTCGATCGGGATGTCATTAGTGCTACTTTCAAGTGTGTTGATGCGTTTTATCCAATTGATTTTGATACTCAAACATTTGTCATCAACACTGAACTTGCAAAGTATACCAAAAAAGAGGGAAACTTCGGGCATCCTACAGCCATGAAAGGATGTTCCAAAAACGATGAAAATTATGATCCTGGTTTGCTCTCTAAGAACTTTTGTATTTATTTTATTCAGTTTTTAAATTATTTCCATAATTGTTTAGTAAATAAAAATATGTTTTAGTTCAATGGTGGAGCTTCTATGGAGTTGAGGCTACAAACAATGGCAAGAAAGATTTTGTCTTTGACAACGAGCTCATCGGATGTGAGCGTAATTGGAGTACTTTTGAAGGGGTAATTCAAACTTCATAAACTATTTCTTTCAAAACTTAACATATTTTTTTAGATTTGTGTCTAACTAATCAGATTTTACGTAGGTACACACCAAGAAACGAAACAGACTTGATACACAACGTTTGAATAATCTTGTCTACGTCCAATTTAATATGAGGTTGTTGGCCAAACGAAAAAAAAAAACAAAAAGAGAAGAAAGTGGACGTACTACTTGCTGATTGTGCTATTCATGCTCAAGATTGGATCGTTGAAGAAGATGATGTGGAACTAGGAGATACTTCTGAAACTATGGGAGACACATCTAAAGATGATGATTTGGCTACAGAGCTTGATGAGTCTGATTATGAGGATGAAGTAGATTTTGAGTTTGAGTCAGATGATGATCATCCTTTTGATGGATAAGATGAAGAGAGAGGTGTGACTAGAAGCATCATTAAAATTTCATACCATTTAGTTTCTTATTGAACTTTTGATTCATTTTTTTTTATTTTTATTTGACAGGTTTTAGGATTTTTATTTATATAAATTATTTATTTTGTTATAAATTTACATTATATAATCATTATATACATATATATATATATATATATATATGTAAGGGTTTATGATAAACCACCTAGTCCGCTTAAAAATTATTTAGGTCCCGACTAAGCGTTCTAGGTCCTAAGCGCAAGATGTCCGCCTAGACACCGCCTAACGCTTTCTTGAACGCTGAGGGTTCTTCAATTGGGACGATGATTAATCCTGGTACTGGCGATATGATTTTGAAGCAATACGATATTATTAAGAGTAAAAGCCCCCGTCATGGTTAACGCTGTTTGATACTGCTAGAAGATAAATCAAGAAATGAACAAACAAAATTGAACTGAATAATTAAGACAGAACCGAACCAAAGTAAACCGGAAATTTTCAAGATTACCATGAACTAATTTCAACAACATCCGAGAAACGCATCTACCTTACTAGTTAGAAAGATAAACTATCTGGAAACAGAAGAAAGAAAAAACAAAACAAAAAAAACCGTTAAGGAATAAACCGGTATGATTGAGAGATATCAGAGAGACATGAGAGCAATAACGTCTTCAACGTTAACCTCTCTTTGATCTTTACCACGCTTTCTTTTAAAAGCTTCATTTGCAAGATTCTTCTTCTTCTGTTGGAGCTCAAGAACCCGTTCTTCGATACTGTTTCTCGCAATCATCCTAATCATTTTGACCTCTTGTTTCTGTCCAATCCTATGAATCCTATCCATAGCCTGTTCTTCAACTGCAGGATTCCACCACGGGTCGAACAAGTAAACCCTTGAAGCTGCAGTTAGGTTAATCCCAGCACCAGAGGCTTTAAGGCTCGCTAGTAGCACCACAGGTCCGGTTAACTCCGGATTCCCAAATTCTCCAATGACCTGGGTTCGTTTCTTCACAGTCATTGCTCCGTCTAACCGTAAGATAGTGAAACCCGCAGCTTTCAGCGGTTTTTCGAGTAGAAGCAGCATTTTCCTAAACTGAGAGAA
>NC_025690.1:10086224-10088834 GCF_000633955.1 Camelina sativa | reverse complement strand
GGTTTTTCGAGTAGAAGCAGCATTTTCCTAAACTGAGAGAATACAACAGACTTTGTGTTTGGGTTTTCTTGTCTTGACGCGATCAACAGCGAGAGTAAAGCCGAGACCTTTGAGGAATTACTCGACGCCTTTGTGTCTTCTCCGTCGGTATTGGAAGTATCCGAAGGAGGAGTTGGAGGAGCGTTGTACAGATCCGATTGAGTTAGAGGGCCACGGCAAAGAGGGCAAGCAGGTTTAGTTCTTTCCAAGGTTTGGAGAATACAAGCTCTGCAAAAGATGTGAGCACATCGAGTGATGATGATGTCTTTTGGTGGCGAAATGCAAATCGGACAGTCGAAATCTTCGCCATCTTGCAATACCGCAACTAGCTTTTGTAGCAGCTCTGGCTTATCAGTCACATCTGTTTCACAAACAAACAACACAAAGGTCTATAAGCTTTGCAAAAGCAAAAGAAAGAATTTGTAAACTGTTTTTTTTTTGTTGATTCTAACCTTCGATAGATATAGAAGCGGTAAAAGATCTTAATTCTGGAGGACATAGAGATAAGTCGTCACAAAGTTGTCTAAGACGTAAGATTATGCTCAAAACCGTTGAGTAGTTTCGCATCAAGCTTCCATTGTTTATGAGGTTACGCACAACACCTTTAGCTTCTCCTTCCATGTGATCATATAACTGACGTTCTTCATGAGAAAGCTCAACGTAACAAGTTTCAACACTCTTAGATGGTAAACCTATCAAACTCTGTTCTTTTGTTCTACGCAACGAGATTGTCGCCATTAAAACCTGGAGGCGAGAAAGTCCCTTCTTGTTACCTTGACCAAGCGGACGTTGTATCAAGCTTTGCCAATAACTCTTAATCGAAAAAGGCTCAAACCGAAGAAAAGCCATCAGAGAGTACAAATCGAAAGAACCGTTCTGAATAGGAGTTCCTGTCACAGCCCATCTGCGGGAAGCTTTCAAATTACTAACCGCTCGGCTCTGTTGAGCATTTGCATTCTTAATGGTATGTGCCTCGTCAAGAATAATCCTCAGCCATTCCATCTTCTTGACAGGAGAATCATCCCACGATTCTTCAACAGCCAAAGTACCGTAAGTAGTCAGCACTATATCGTACTTCATAAGCTCGTTAACATCGTCTGTTCTTTCCCCACCGTGATACATATACACTCTCAAGCTTCCAGGTACAGTATGCTCCTCTAGCTGTGTAATCCATGCTGAAAACACAGAAGGTGGACAAACAATCAACGTTGTCTTCTTCTGAGACACATTAACATCATCAGATATACGCTTCTTCTTGGATACGCTCTCACTGCTCTTACCTCTTCCCCTCTTTTTACCTTTCTTGTCTCCTTGTACTACTTCCACAGGTTCTTCAGTTTTCGTACTGGTGGCATCATAACCAAATCTATCAAAAGCTATGAGTGAAAGCAATGTAAGTGTCTTACCTAAGCCCATATCATCAGCAAACACACCTCCCCGCAAAGATTCAGGCCGCTTATCACTGCGGTAATTAGTCAAAACATTTAAAAATTCTCCATCTTTCTCTTCCCAAAACGGAGGCAACTCACCAGACTTCTCCCTGTGGAGTAACCAACCCAATCCTTCTTTCTGATGAGCAAAAAGTTCTGATTTTATCACTTCCCTCGGCGGCTCAACACTAACCATTCTCTCCTTCTGTCTAACATTCTCATCAACTAACTTAAAAACCTTATCAACACTACTCTTCTTCTTCTCTCCACCATTACCCATCAGTTCTTTAACCACAACAGCCTCCGATAACCCAAACGAAGGATCCGAATCCGAAATCAACACTAACCCGGCCCGCGAAATCGTCGATTTCACAACTGGTAACGCTTCTACCTTAGCGAAAACGTGGATTTGACACGGGATTTTAAACCTATTGGAGTTAGAACGAGTATTGGGTACGATACCTTCGGCGACGATCATGTGTGAGTCTAGCAACGGCGAGAGAACTGCGGCTACAGCACGCTCGATGTGCCCTACTTGAACGGATCTTGTGTTAAGTACTCTGATTGCGTTTTTATCGTACTGGTTTAAAGGCTCACGAACTAGTCCTACCATCTCTCGGCCGTTGATTCGGCCTGAATAGTACTGTAACCCTACTATATTCGCGATGACGAATCCAGCCATGTAAGTCTCTGAATTGAAGTCCTGAGATTGCTGTGATAGGTCCTCCGTCGAGGATTGAAACTCGTCTTCGTTCGCCATAACTGTAGAAAGGAATTTGAGTTTTTTTTTTTTTTTTTTTTTAATGTACAAAAAAACGGAGAGGCGGAATTGAGAGGAAGAGGAAGGAACTCGAAAGTTCAAAAACCGAATCAATTTGGAGAAATTTTGTTTTGAGGCCCTCTATTTTCTGATGTCTTATATTGTAACCTCTTTAAAGATTCAAAAATTTAGATTGAAGCTCCATGTCTTAATAAGATATTTGTACACCCACAAAACCTTATACAGTCCTACTATATTTTGAGAGGTTATTGGTTCTATGATTTAATCTATACTATTAAATGGGAAGCACACTTAAAGATTAAAAAAAAAAACATAACATATATCCATGTTGCCAAACCGACCCACTTGCATAAAAAAAAA
>NC_025690.1:10061614-10085092 GCF_000633955.1 Camelina sativa | reverse complement strand
TTTTTTTTTTTTTTTTTGTTAATGTACAAAAAAACGGAGAGGCGGAATTGAGAGGAAGAGGAAGGAACTCGAAAGTTCAAAAACCGAATCAATTTGGAGAAATTTTGTTTTGAGGCCCTCTATTTTCTGATGTCTTATATTGTAACCTCTTTAAAGATTCAAAAATTTAGATTGAAGCTCCATGTCTTAATAAGATATTTGTACACCCACAAAACCTTATACAGTCCTACTATATTTTGAGAGGTTATTGGTTCTATGATTTAATCTATACTATTAAATGGGAAGCACACTTAAAGATTAAAAAAAAAAACATAACATATATCCATGTTGCCAAACCGACCCACTTGCATAAAAAAAAAAAAAAAAACTTAAACTGCCCTAAAACAACGCTAACAACTATTAATGAAATAAATGATTTGTTGTAAAACACTTGTGGACTCTATAGACCGGCCCGCTCACAGTCCGTTAGGACATGGCCATTCAGCCCATATACCGGTCCGCGCATGTACGGCCCATCGGCCATTGCTTTACGGCCCATGGCCTATGTTATATACTCGATTGCTTTATGGGCTTTAGCCCTTGTACTCCTATTATATATAGTTGTAACCTCGACATTAATCAATAAGACTAAGAGATTTCACTTCCTAAATTCTCTAGTTTACAACACGTTATCAGCACGATAGCCTCTAGCCCTAAAACCTAAAAACAGCCGCCGCTTCCCAAACCCTAAAGCAGCCGCCGATCTTCTTCTCTCTTTCACAAACCCTAAACCTTCTTCGTTCTTGCTCCCATCCGAGATCAAACCCTTTTCTGTCCGAGGATCTCCTTGTTCACGAGCATACCTTAAGCTCGTGATCAAGCTTCTATCGGCAGCTTGATCGAGATTTGTGGTCCGAGTTCGGGGGTGAGTTCATCTGTTCGCGATTCGTGATTCCGGACGAGAGAAGTACCAAGCGGTTCGTGGGAAGCCGTTCGTGATCCGCGGAAGCAGTTCGTTGTTCTGTCCGCGGAAGCTGTTCGTTGATCCGTCCGCGAAATCTGTTCGTGATCCAGTTCACGGTTCTGTTCGTGATCTAGTACGTGGTTCTGTTTGTGGTCCGTGAGCGAGGGAGAGATTAAAACCGAGGTCTGTTAGCTCCCGGTCCATATCCAGTCAGATCCAAATCGGTGAAAGGTAAAATACGGCCGAACCCTCTTAAAACCCTATGATCCGAATTTGGACTTAAACATACAGAACCCTAAGACAAACAAGTACACAACCAACAAAGTTTAAGATCTCTAAAACCTAAAACTTAAAACCTGTTGGCGTTTAGGTTGTTAGATTCCTTGAGAATTAAAACCAATTATATTATGAATGGAATTTGGTTGTTTGCTGCTTGTTGTGATGCATAAGAACCTAGAAATATTTTGTTGTTTAAACATGTTCTAGGATATCAAAACCGGATCATCCATGCATCATATTGAAAAACGGATCATGTATAAAGATAGGATCTATTCAAGCATAAATTGTTCATGTAAATTTCGGCTGCATGAATCATGTTCTAGGATTGTTAAAACTCAAAACCGAATTTGATAAACTTGAGTTAAGGGTTGAAAATTCCGATTGAACTAAAACTTTTGTTAAATTCCTATAAACTTTAAAACATGAAATCGGAAATTAAAACTATGATTAGGATAAGTTCCTAATCGGTTATAGTAATTATCTAAAACCCCTTAAAACAATATTCACTAAATCCTAGAGAGAAAAGGAAATTTAAGAAAAAGGAAATCCTATCTAGAAAAAATAAGGAAATTGTTGCATGCATACATATTTGATTTTGTTGTCTTTGCATGCATGATTTTAAACCATACGAAATCCATTATAGGCAAGGGCATGTTTCGGTCTCAAATACCGCATGGCCCAGGGCATGTTTTCGGTCTCAAATACCGCATGGCCCAAGGACATGTTTCGGTCTCAAATACCGCATGGTCCAAGGACATGTTTCGGTCTCAAATACCGCATGGTCCAAGGCATGTTTCGGTCTCAAATACCGCATGACCTGAATAAATGTTTGTTGCATGATTCGGTCTCAAATACCGCATGCTAACTATCGGTTGTCTACATTATATGCAGATGGCGAATCTTAAAAGCCTAGACTATCCCATCTTGCAAGCTTCTGGAAAGAACTACTTGGAATGGGTCAAAGACACCGAAATCCACCTAAGGTCCAATGGCCTAGCTGGTTGCATTGATGAGGAAGTTGAGAGCACTGACAAGAAAAAGAACAAGTGTCTCCAACATATGCACCATCACATTGCAGAGAGTCTCAAGAGCCAGTACCTCTTCATAGACAATCCACTCGCCCTTTGGACACAGCTTAAACGCCGTTACGGGCACCAAAAGACGGTGCTCCTTCCAAAGGCCGAGTTTGATTGGAAGAACCTAAGGATCCAGGATTACAAATCCGTGGAGGAGTATAACTCTGAGCTTTTTAGGATTGTCTCACTCCTTAGGTTATGTGAAAAAGAGGTGACTGAAAGGGAACTGATAGAAAAGACTTTGTCTACTTTCAGCCCTAACAATAGAGTTCTTCAGCAACAGTATCGGCATCAAGGCTTTGCCGATTATGGGGCACTCATTGAATGTTTACTGCTAGCTGAGCAGAATGATGAGTTGCTGCTGATGAACAGTGCTATGAGACCTCCCGGTACAGCCCCATTACCGGAAGCAAATAAGGTTGATTTGGGAAAGAAAACTACAATGGAGTCTAAGGAGCCCAAAATGCCCCATGAGACCAACTATGTCCACAGAGAAAGACACTACGGCCAAGGCCGTGGTGGCAGAGGACGTAGTGGCCGTGGCGGCCGTGGCGGACAGGCCGGCCGAGGAGGCCGCGGACGTGGTGGTAAGGGCCGTACGTCCTTTAAACCACGTACCAAGGTTAAATCGGTCTGCGACAGATGTGGTATGTCAAACCACTGGTCCAAGACTTGTAGAACTCCCAAACACCTCATTGATGCATACCAAGAAGTTCTAAAGAAAAATCCGGAAGCCAACTATGCGTACATCGATGATGAAGGAGACTTCGATCATGAGAATGACGACTTGCTAGAGACTTCCGATTGCCTTCAAGATGATGATTGATTTTCGTTTTAAAGCGGTTTAATTTCAATGCTTTTATGCTTTATTTTCCTTTATTGTATTGGATGATTATTTAATTTAAATGCAATGGTTCTTTTATTTTATAATTGTCCTATTAAAATACAAAATTATGTCCTATTTATAGAAATGGCCAAGGACATGAGTGAACTAGTGGTGGACAGTGGATCCAGCCACACTATACTAAGAGACAAAAGATATTTCATAGATCTCAAAATGAAAAGTGCAAATGTTAGTACAATTGCGGGTATAGCCAACATGATAGAAGGCTACGGCCAGGCTCACATTTTGTTGCCTAACGGCACACATATTGAACTAAGTGATGCCCTATACTCACCCAGCTCTAAGAGAAACTTATTGAGCTTTAAAGATATAAGATTAAATGGCTATCATGTTGAAACCAAGGGTGAAGGAACTAAAGAATTCCTATACATTACTGAAAATGTAAACGGCCAAAAGAAGGTCCGAGAGACTATACCCGCACTAGCCACTGGTTTATACCATGCTAAGATAAACATGATAGAAGCTAACATGGCTAAGCACAAAATGTTCACTGAACAATTCACTCTATGGCATGACCGGTTAGGCCACCCGGGTTCGAACATGATGCGTAAAGTAATTAAGAGTTCAAATGGGCACAACCTTAAAGAGAAAAGAGTTTTCCCTAAAAATCTCACTTGTGTAGCATGTGCACAAGGGAAACTCATTACAAGACCATCACCAGTAAAAGTCACAAAAGAGACTTTGCATTTTCTGGAAAGGATACAAGGTGACATATGTGGACCAATACACCCACCTTGTGGGTCGTTTAGATATTTCATGGTTATGATCGATGCATCAACCAGATGGTCTCACGTATGCTTGTTATCCACAAGGAACCTAGCATTTGCTAGGGTGTTGGCTCAAATCATAAGATTAAGAGCACATTTTCCAGACTTTCCACTAAAGACTATACGTCTAGATAATGCTGGTGAATTTACATCCCAAGCGTTTAATGATTACTGTATGTCCATGGGGGTGAGTGTGGAACATCCTGTGGCACATGTCCATACACAAAACGGATTAGCTGAATCCTTCATTAAACGTATACAATTAATAGCTCGACCATTGTTAATGAGATCGAAGCTTCCTGTGTCGGCTTGGGGACACGCGGTCTTACATGCAGCAGAACTCATACGCATCAGGCCATCTAGTGAACACATATATTCACCATCCCAACTATTATCGGGTCAAGAGCCAGACTTATCCCATCTCAAAACATTTGGTTGTGCCGTTTATACACCCGTTGCTCCACCACAGAGAACTAAGATGGGACCTCAAAGGAGGATGGGAATATATGTGGGATATGAGTCTCCCACCATAATAAAGTATCTTGAGCCATTGACAGGAGATCTATTTAAGGCCAGATACGCGGACTGTCAATTCGTTGAGTCCGAATTCCCTACTATAGGTGGTGAGACCGGCAAGCTGGTCAAAGAATTAACATGGAATCAAACATCCTTAAATTGGCAAGATCCTCGAACTCTAGCATGTGATGCAGAGGTTCAAAAGATTATACATTTACAACAGCTAGCTAATCAATTGCCAGATTCCTTTGCTGACCCAAAGAGAGTAACAAAATCGTACATACCAGCTTGCAATGCACCAGTACGTATTGATGTTCAAAAGGAACACAATAAACAAGTTGCTACAGAGTCTAAACCACGTTTGAAACGAGGTAGACCGTTAGGTTCCAAAGATAAAAATCCTCGAAAGTCTAAAGGTGCAAAACAGACCGAGGTTCAGGGAATTACCGAAAAACCAGACATGGCCGCGGAAATAATTAATGTACCAGGTGAAGTTCAGGACGCTGAACCTCAAGAACCTGAAGGAATTGATAACAATGAGGTATCAATCAATTACATAATGTCTGGAATAAAATGGAACCGGAAAAATGTCGACATTGATGAAATATTTATAAACAAGGTAGCACTTGAGATAAATGAGGATCTAGAACCCACATCCATATTAGAGTGCACTCAAAGTAAAGATTGGCTTAAATGGAAAGAAGCCATTGATGTGGAGTTAAACTCTTTAAAGAAGAGAAGTGTGTTTGGTCCGATCTTAAGGACGACACCTACCATTAAACCAGTTGGACACAAGTGGGTCTTTGTAAGAAAGAGAAATGAGAAAAATGAGATAGTGAGATACAAAGCACGGCTTGTAGCACAAGGATTCTCTCAAAGACCCGGCATAGATTATGAGGAGACATACTCCCCTGTGATGGATGCAACGACTTTTAGATATCTAATAAGTCTGGCCATAAGAGAAAATTTGGATTTACGGTTAATGGATGTTGTAACCGCCTATTTATATGGTCCACTGGATAATGAGATTTATATGAGATTACCAGAGGGTATAGAACATAAATGTAAAAATGGTACTCGAGACCAATACTGCATAAGGCTAGACAAATCGCTTTATGGGCTGAAACAAAGTGGTCGAATGTGGTATAATCGCTTAAGTGATTATTTAGCTAAGAAAGGCTATAAGAACGACCCAATCAGTCCATGTATATTCATAAAGAAGTTTGCAAACAAAGGATTTGTGATAATAGCAGTCTACGTGGATGATTTAAACATCCTCGGTACCTCTGGGGAAATCGCCCAAACTGTAGAATACCTCAAGAAAGAATTTGAGATGAAAGACCTAGGCAAAACAAAATTCTGTTTGGGATTGCAGCTTGAGTACGTAAATAATGGGATCCTTGTGCATCAAAAGGCATACACAGAAAAAGTACTCAAGAGATTTAATATGGAGCAAGCTCACCCATTGACTAGCCCAATGGTTGTTAGAAGCTTAGACTTGGATAAAGATCCATTTGCTCCTAAGAAGGCCAATGAAGAAATTCTTGGACCTGAAGTGCCTTACCTCAATGCTATAGGAGCGTTAATGTTCCTGGCTAGTCATACTAGGCCGGACATATGCTTTGCCGTGAACCTCCTAGCAAGATATAGTTCTTGTCCAACTATACGGCACTGGAATGGTATTAAACACGTACTGCGGTACCTGCGAGGGACGGTTGATTTTGGTTTATTTTATACTAACCATAACCAAGACTGTCTAGTTGGTTTTGCTGATGCAGGTTACCTATCCGATCCACACAACGGTAAGTCACAAACAGGTTATGTGTTTACGCACGGCGGTACGGCGATCTCTTGGCGTTCAATGAAGCAGACTCTTGTGGCCACATCGTCAAATCACGCGGAGATCCTAGCCATCCATGAAGCCAGCCGTGAGTGTGTTTGGTTGCGGTCCATGACTCAGCATATACGGACGGATAGCGGCTTAGAAGACAGCAAGGGAGCAACCGTCATCTACGAGGACAATACGGCTTGCATCGCCCAGCTCAAGGAAGGATACATCAAGGGAGATCGGACGAAGCACATACTGCCGAAGTTCTTCTTCACACATGAACTACAAAAGGCCGGAGAAGTTCAAGTGGTGCAAGTACAGTCCTGCGACAACTCAGCCGATCTCTTCACCAAAGCATTGCCGACATCGACGTTCAGGAAGCTCACGCACAAGATTGGGATGCGGAGACTTCAGGACTTGGAGTGATGTTTGGATCAGGGGGAGCAATGTGTGCTGTACTCTTTTTCCTTCACCAAGGTTTTGTCCCATTGGGTTTTCCTGGTAAGGTTTTAATGAGGCAGCATCCCCTAAGCACATTGCAGCGATCCCATCCAACATGGCACGGTCATCTCGTCCAAGGGAGAGTGTTGTAAAACACTTGTGGACTCTATAGACCGGCCCGCTCACAGTCCGTTAGGACATGGCCATTCAGCCCATATAATGTACCAGGTGAAGTTCAGGACGCTGAACTTCAAGAACCTGAAGGAATTGATAACAATGAAGTATCAATCAATTACAGGTTTTTCGGTAATTCCCTGAACATGATTAACTTTTTTTATAATTGGTTATAGATTTCATATATATTTTGATATGAATATAAATCACAAATAATTAATTTTGAAAATATTAAGTTTTCCAAATATTTTTCTAAATTAAATATTAAACTAATGATTTTCTCCTTAAATTTAACTAGGTTTTGAACCAACGCTACGCGTGGGTATATTTGATAGATTTTGATGAAAACTATATATGATTGATGACGGTAGTAAAATACTATCTTATAAATAATTTAAATTAGTATTAAAGAAAAAGTTCAATTACACAATGTTTTGAAATATAAAAATTAGTTGTGTTATAAAATCAAATCTGATAAAAAAAAATCATGAATTTAACTCGACATCAAGGCGATGCGAATTAAACTGATGACCTCACATATACTAAACCATTTCTTTGACCACCAGAAAAACAAAACAATTTTATCATCATGAATTTAACTCGTTTTCATATTTAATTGATCGCTACCACCTATGTTTTCGTGTTTTTTATTCAATGTTTTCTTATTCTTCATATTATTTCTTGTCATTTATATTGTCAAATTTTGTGGTAATTGTCATCATTACTTTTACCATCTGGTTCTTCGCTATACTCTTTTTCTTCTTCATCCTCGTCAACTTTTTCACTTTCTTCCACTAAAAAACCTTTTTTTTAGACTACCACACATCTTGTTAATCCATCAAACTCCAAGAACAAAATCATTTCTTTTCTCATAAAAATAAAAAAAAAGATAAAAATAAAAAATTAATGAAAAAATATCAACTTGTCTATAAAATCATACACAAAAATATGTTTTACAGCTCATAAAAAATAAAAAGCACAAATTAGCCCTGGACATAAAAACCGTACCCGAATACCCAACCCGGAACCCGACCCGAAAACCGGGTTTGAGTTGGGTACGGGTTTGCCTATAAAACCCTATTAGGTTCTATTTTCTAACACCCGTGGGTTCGGGTTAGGATCGGGTAATACCCGGTACCCGTTTAGGTACCCATTAGACCCGAACATATAAACATAATTATAATATTTATCATTAATATAATTCAATTACCTCAAAATTATAATTATAATTTTGAATATTTCATTTAGTTTTTATAATTTTGAATATTTCATTTAGTTTTATACCTAAATAATCAAAATATCTAAAATATTTTCTCACATAAGTCAAAATTTAACTAAATTTATTTAAATTTAATTAATTTTAATTATTTTTTTTGGGTACCCGGTAGTTCGGGTACTAATCGGGTTATAAAATTTGTAACTCAAACCGATCCAAACCCGATAGTACCCAAACCGAACCGAACCCATATATCTAAAAATACCCAATGGATTCTGTTTTTCTAAACCCGTTTATCCGAACCCGAATGGATAATACCCGAACTCGAACGGATTACCCGAATGTCCAGCGCAGATAAATAAGATAATTTATGTTTTACGTAAATATTTATAATATTTTAAACTTTTAAAAGGCTTCGAAATATAAATTCTGAACCTTTTAAAAAGTTTCAATATTTATAATATTTAAACTTTTAAAAAGTTTCAATATCTATAATATTTTAAACTTTTAAAATTTAAAAATTATAATATTTAAAAACTTTTTAAAAACGAAAAACTTTTAAAAGTTTCAATCTTTGTAATATTAAAACTTTTAAAATTTTTAAATTTTATAATTTATTTTTTTGAAACTTTTTAAAGTTTTAATTTGATCAAATAAAAAACCGGATCAAACCGAACATACTTTTAAACTTGGACGCCTGATAAATAAAGTTTTCCTGGTCATTCGTTGTTGGAAGCATATTAGAATTATTTATACTGGTTCTGAACCATTGTCTAAAAATTTTCTAGCCGATGTGGGATATTGTGCATAGTTCTTTTATTTCCATAAATTTAAAATTTTCTTTTTTAAAAAGAAATTCTGGAAATTTAATAAATGTTAATGAATGACATGTCAAATCCTGATTGGTTGTTAAAAATAATTTTTAATATAGAAAATTCAGGAGATTTTAAAAAATGTTAATTAGTGAAATGTCTAATCACAATTGGAGGTTTAAAATCCTATGTGGACGACTTTAGGAGCTTATAGCTCATACTTTTTATTAGTATAGATTAGAACATACCGTCACTATAAAAAAAAATTAAAGCCAACAAGATTAAAAAATGAAATTTAAAATATTATAATAAAAACGAAATTATTTCTATTAATAATTCTTTGAAATTATATAGTTATTAAAATTTTATAAAATAATAAGATATTTCTGCAATTAATAACATACCAAAAATGTAAGTTATTATTTAACAAGATTTCCATAACAAATGAATCTAATTAATTTTGAATAGTATTTATGAAAATAACTTAACTTAAATTTAAATAGATGATTTATTTTAAGAAATTTTGAAATAAAATCAGTAATTATTTACCAAATTTCTAAAATTTAGGTATTATTTCTAAAACAAACCTTATATATTTACTCTCATCGGTTTAATAGGAAAATCTATACAATTAATTCAAAATTCAAATCTAATTATCCATATAGATTCAAACATACTGTATATGCATTAACTGAAAAATAAATAAGTTTTGAAAAGATTTTATATAGATTTTTTAGTTTTCAACGTAAAGGTAAAAATGTTTATCCTTTCGAGCTTATAAACAGAGTAATCGACCTAACATTCACATATCATATACAATTATACATCACTCTAGCACTATTTTTATTTGTATCTCTTTGTTTCTGCAAAAAAAAAAAAGGTCTCTCTGTATTAAGTTTATGATTTATGATTCAACGTCCAGTTTATGATTTATGATTCTTATGATTTGTTAAATTTATAATTTTCTGTCGTATATATAAGTATATACAAATCAAGATCTTTTTTGAAAGCATACATTTTTCTATCTAGAGATTGTATATAAGGGAGGATTGTGGTATTATCGGGGGTTCATCCAATTGACATAGCATCTGCAAAACAAGAAAATTACATTTGATTGCTTAAAAAAGTCAACATTTTTTATATGAATATGGTAAGTCACAAAATACTATATTAGTGTTTGTTTTCTTCAGTTTTTCTATAGATTTATTTAAGAAACATCTGTAGGAAATTCTTATAATAGTATGTAGTTGAGCTTTGCATTAACATTAATTAACTTTTGATACAGCAAGGGGTACATATACATAAACTATATAAGTACAATTAATCTTCCATGATTATATTGTAATCAGCTGTATGTATTAAATTATATTATTTTCTTATTTTTCCAAATATATGATGTTAACAGTATTTATTAAAATGGCAGTATAACTTGGGATGTATATGGAAAAGAAAACAAAAAACACACATGGGAGTAAAATTTTAAATATTTTAATGTGTTAAATAGTGCTACTTTTGAAATTTTTATGGAATGTGTGTTATTGTTGTCCATAAAACATGTTTTACTAGTAGGGATGGGCGTTCGGTTTTTCGGTTTGGTTTCGGTTCGGTTTTTTCAGTTTACGGGTTTTTTTGGTTTTATTAAAATAGAACCATAAAGAAACCATATGTAATTCGGTTTGTTTACGGTTCGTTTTTTTCGGTTTATGGTTTTTTCGGTTTCATCAGAAATGAAACCATATAAAATCATATGTATCACAGTTTGGTTCGATTTCGGTTTGGTTCTGGTTTTTAACTGTTATTTCATGCTTTTAAAAAATAAATAGTTGATACATAACAAAAAAATAAGCATAAAATTAATTATGAATATATATAGGTTAGGGAATAGAGACTTAGGTTAAAGTTTTGTAATTCGATAGATTAATAAGAGATCAATAATTAAAGCCCAATAAAGAGAAAAATTATTGATATTGTTATACAATATAAATTTATAAGCTTGAAAAACTAATTAGTAATTATATCTAATTATCCTAAATTCTTATAATAAATCAAAAAACCATTCGGTTTTACGGTTTTTAACCAGACCAAACCTAAACCAAACGGATTTTTAGATTTAACCATAACCAAACCAAACCATTTATTTCGATTTGGTTCGGTTTGGTTTTTTGGATTTCAGTTTTTTTGTCCACCCCTACGTTTAGTGCTATTTTGGAGTATTTCTCTTTTTTTTTTTTTTTTGTAGGTTTTCACAACTTAAAAACCAAGATAAAATAAGCCACATCCAGTATTCATGGTCTAACTGACGTGTACCCTTTGTCCTGTTTTAGGCTAATCAACTTTATAATGGAGTATACGTAATTTACGTATGCCTAACTTTTAAAATTATGCGGTTAATAATATTGTAGCTGTTGGTAAGATTAAATTATGTGACGCATATATCAAATAATTTACTCAAAAATTATTCATTTCTTAGTAATTTATAACAATGGGCATGTTGGTTTGGTTGATGCAGGCGGCTAAGCAAACAAATAAATTGATATGTTATATCTGAATATATATAACATAATCCTACTATTGTAAACTGATATGTTATATATGAATATATAAAAGTGAAAATATAATATGTATAATACGTGATAATGTATAAAAATTAAATTACATACAAAAAATAATAAAAATTTGAAAACTGTTATTTATATTTTAAAAATAATTTGATTTGTTGTAATTATTTAAAATGTAATTTAAGGCCTGCTAACCCTTTAGGTTGGACATAACATTGAGAAAATTAATTCTATTTTTTTATCTTTAAACAGTTAATTAAAAAACGGGTCTCCCAGACGAGCGTATACGGCTTACGGGTTTTAGCGGACAAGCCTATACAGGTAGCAAGCCCAGGTGGGGTGCAGGTCTCGCGAGCAGGTCAACAAACTTACTTATATTTTGTTTTTATACAATACCAAACAAAAACATAAACGAGTTTACTATAACAAAATATCATATATAAAATGATAGAAAACATATACCCGCGGTATACCGGTTTAGTATTTATATACATTTGTACTGTACGCTAAAATAGTATTAACCCACTCCAACGTTATTGATATTAGTTTATTATACGTTTACATTATATATTAGTATACAGTATATTTATATGTATAACAATATATATACCATTATAAAAACACTAAAGTATAACATAATTAAAGTATAACATAATTAAATCATCGAAAATGAAAAATGTTCGGTGGTGTACCCCGGTTTCCTATCTAATTATTAAATAAAATTGTTCATCTCAGCTATAATCTCTAATAAATATTTAAAATTGTTCATCTCACCTACCACCTCTAAATATTTAATTGCAAAACTAAATTACAAATATACCAACACTAATTATTAAATCATCTAATTTTAATATTAAAATTAACAAACGGTCAAAGTCTAACTATCATCCCACGGCGATAAACTTATGGCTGGGTCTAGTTGTCTAGAAAAGATACTCATTATGAAAAAACAGAAACCGAGACTTGAAAAATAAGCATAAGTATTAGTATATTAGATTAGTTAATACGACATCTCCGGCTACAAGTAGAGAACAGAGAATCAGGTGGTATGAAAGGCTCTAGAGAAGAAGAACAACGGGGAGGGGACATGCACTATTCTTCTTAGTCGTCATGTTGACTTCCTCAGTGTTTTTGGGGAGGGGGCACTCTCTCCCTACAATGTTGTAGCATAAACCAAATTAATAAGTCAGCAAATCAAAATAATGCATTCAATTTCACACTCAGTCTTGAGATATTAAAAACTTGCCTCTGGTTGTTTCCTCTTCATCTCCCGAAGAGATTCAGGGGAAACCTGATTAACAAAGACCAGTTGGAAAAAGTTAGAATGCATATTAGAAATGGTTAGATTTCTTTTCTTGACTAGAGAGGAGGATGCTTACGTGAGGATGACCTTTGAGATGTGAGGCGAAATTGTCAAAGCCTTGGTCGCCAGGAAGACAACAACGTGCGCAAAACCAACCCGGCTCCTTGTCATGTACCACTGACTCAATTGCATCTGTGGAGAAAACTAACTGATTAGTTCAGAACCACACAACTTGCTGGACTGTTGTATGAGAGAAGGAAAAGACAAACACACCTTCCCGTGAGCTTGCCAGAAAGCTTTCCTAGACAGGGGCAAGTACAGGAATAGATAAGACTTGTTGTTGAGGAGGAGGACCAAATGGTAATGTCAGAATAACGCTGTGTCCGGACGAGCTGAGGCGGCTATCATAACGAAGGAAGGACTCCTCACCGGATATGAGCATGAAATTAGCAGGGAGCTGATGTTTGCGTCTCCATGACATCACTTCCATAGCAAAGCCAAAGCGATCTGTTTCAGAAAATAAAAAGAATTGAGACTCTTCTCTATGCAACAAAAGGACAGTTGTTGAACTCTCCAGTGTTAATGTAGAAAGACACATGGGATTAACTAATTACGGGTATTGATGTGAATAAGAGAGACTCCAGAGGAATAGATGGCTCGCAGGACGTCGGTATCGATGCTTGTTAGTATGCCAAGTGCTGTGATGGTGATACATCCAGAGTAGCCTAAATTCTTCAACGCTAGTTTTATACACTGGCCAACCTGACTAGCATCAGATGACGAGGTAACCGGACAAGTAATCATGTCCCTAAAGACCGTTGTTTCAGCCTCCTTCGTCGCCATCATCAACCCTAAGAAAAAAAAACTAATTACGCAGCAAGAAGACAAACCAAAAGCCCTAAAATTTCTGACCTAAAAAGGTAAAAATTGAGATTCGGAATTGAAGAAGAAGAAGAAGAAAGAAGATCCAGATCATCATTCAAGACCTTATTAACCCTTAAAAAAAATTCCAAAATTTGGGCAAACAAATCGCAGTTACGTTTTTAAATCACCTACCTCGCTTATTGTCGAATCTGAAACGCCAGAGAGAAAAAGATGGAGACACAAACAGAGAGAGAGAGACAGAAAGAGGAACAAGGCCTGCCGTAATCGCTTCAATCTTTTCTTTTCTTATATGGGCCAAAGTAAGATTTTAATAAGGTTCGATCTTTGGGTAGTTCATGTTTAGTAGGAATACTAGAGAAACCAAAAATATACATATGTTTAAAGTAGTGCAACGAAACTTGTCAAAAAAATTCTAACACTCTTCACGATCGCATAGGCTCCCTTGTTTGTCGTCGGCGAGACGGCGACTAACCTTCCAGTTTTCAATCATAAATATACTAAATTTCAATAATTCTTGAGAGCTCACATGACTATTTATAACTGACCACTACGTTTGTTACGTTTTTCAATTGCCTCGATGATATCATCTTAGCTAGATCGTTGATCATGCTTTTGCATGGAACCACACACAAATTAAGATCATATTTTTGGTTAATTAGAATCCATCATACAATATTCATTTTCACAGAAAAGTAAATTAAGAAAATGATATTGTATGACGGGGTTGAATGAGATTTTCTAGAAGTTGTGTTTACCCGAATGGGTTTTGATAGTAAATGGATTTCATGGATTATGTGGTGTATACTCTTGGTTTCTTATCAAGTAATGGTCATCCTCGGGGTTACATTCTTCCGCAGCAGGGTTTACGTCAAGAGGATCCCCTGTCACTGTATTTGTTTATCTTTTGTACTAAGGTTTTGATTGCAAATATTAAGAAGGCTGAACGAGAGGAAAAAATAACTGATATTACTTTGGCTCGTGCTTGTCCTGCTATATCTCATATGTTGTTTGCGGATGACAGTCTTTTCTTATGCAAAGCAAAGGAGGATGAATGTAAGTCTTTTATACAAATTATCAGGTATTATGGGAAAGCCTCGAGACAAGAGGTGAATTTTGATAAATCTTCTCTTATGTTTGGTAAGAAAGATTCAAATCAGACTAAAGAACTAATAAAACCAATCATTGGTATATCAAAAGAAGGGGAGTGGGCTCTTATATAAGGATCCCAGAAAGTCTGGAGGGGTCTCAATCCAAGGCTTTTAGTTATATCAGTGATAGACTTGATGATCGGGTGAATAGTTGGTCTACCAAATATTTGACGAAAAGTGGAAAGGAATTTCTGATTAAATTAGTTGTTTTGGTACTCCCAACCCATGTTATTTCTTGCTTTAAACTCCCATAGGAGTTGACTTTTAAACTCACGAGCGCTATATGAAAGTTTTGGTGGAGCTCTAATGATAAGACTAGGGGGCTTCATTCAGTCCCGTCTTAAACAAATATGGGACCTCTGTCAAATTTTTAAAAAACCTAAAAACCTTTAATAAAAATTTTTTTTTGAAAAAATTAGACCCTTTTGCTTAAAGAATTTTTTTAATATTTGGGATGGACCCATGGCATTTGCCTACTCTGCCATAGGGTAGAGACGGCCCTGGCTTCATTGGGTCGCATGGGACAAATTGTGTAAAGATAAATGTGATGGAGGCTTGAACAATTTAAGGATGCGATGCTGGCGAAGCAATACTGGCATCTAATACAATTTCAAGATTCCCTCATGGCCCGTGTGATGCGGGGCCGATATTTTTGAAACAAGCATCCTTTACTTGCAAAAAAACCGTACTTCGTCGTTTGCGTGGAAGAGTATTTTTTCTACAAAACATTTAGTGGAATGCTGTATGCGGTGGTCAACCATAACTTATAAAAATTTGTCCATGAATTATATATTTACATATATCATCATAAACGAAGTGGCCTGCCTTTTCAGTTTACCTAGACGAAATTGCGATGGATAGGGAAGATTTTTCTACCTTTTCTTTATCTCTTATTTCACTTAATACAAATGTAAAAGCAGATCAACTGGCCAGACACGTTCATACCATTCCGTATTCTGGTACTTTTGTAAACAATGTTCCCACCAATGGGCTCGTTTGCGTTAATCTATTTATGTTGTTGACAAAAAATAAAAATAATATATATATATATATATATATATATATTGATAGATTTCATAAATTATATTTTCATTGACTTATTTATAAATCAGCTTATGAAATTTATTCAAACCCTTAATTAGTAAAGAATACAAAAATCCTATGGAATGTGACCTAATATTTTGCAGGCAATCTTGAGCAGAATACGATAGATGAGAGGAATAGGAAATATATATCCGAAACAATCCTCCGGAACATTTAGTAGGATGACACAACAGTTCTTTGTGACAGTTCCAAGTTTGAAGTGCGTCACTGCTTTTACACAATCCGGAATTGTTTTTACGTCAGCCAAACAAGACAGAGGATTAGGTAAATCGTCTTCTGATTGAGGTGCTAGTACTGCAGACGATGGAGCACCGACAGTATCATTTCGTTCGTTACCCGTTGTTTGTATAGATATTGATAGTACCACTATCAAAGCAAACATGGTCGTCGCCCACATTCTTTGCATGATTCCGCTTGTTGTTTAGTGTTTGTATAACTTTGTGTTTATCGGAAAAATAAAAAATTGTCACTGTGTATTTATAATTTTGTATGGTTGTTTGTTTGGGTAGAAAATCTGATATATTTTTTTCTATTAAATGTTAGTACACAGTGATATTTATTTTTTCTATCAATAAGGGATATAATATTTGTCCCTTATTGATATATATCTTATTATACTTTTCTGAGAAAGGGTGCAAGAAATTTGAAAATCATGTACACATATATATATTATACTATATATATACGGTAATATACGGTAAAAAAAAAATTCGTTTGACTACAATAACTAAACTTAATAATAATAGATTTGTATGTCCGAGTGTACAGAAAAGTTATTAGAATATTTGACTTTGCAGTTTCTAGCCTAGCATGTAACCTTATTTTTTTTTTTTTTTAAAAAACTAAACTTAATAACACATATCTTACTATATTATTAATTGAGATGTACAAATATAAAACTAACATTAGAATTTGTAAAAACTTACAATAAAATACCATTAAAAATAGTCTAAACAATAAAAAGTCGTTAAGAGCATCATTAGTGGAGTACTCTCAAATTAGTTAATACTATAGTTAATACTAATTTAAGTAAAACAACCCTAAGAGTATTTTTACAAAATCATTCATTTACTAGAGAACCTAAAGAAGGTTGCTCATTTTTTTTAATAATAATTTTTTAATTTGTGATTAGTAATTATCAAACTTTAATAATCTAAATGACAAAACAATTATTAAAAAAAAATTATATTACATAAAACTTTGGAATCTTAAACATATTTTACAAACTTTGGAATATTAAACATATTTTACAAAATTCAAAATAGTTCACATATTTTACAAAATTTGAAATATTAAAGACAACCATTTTGAAATATGAATGTAAGAAAAAACATTCATATCAGCTCAAGAAAGACAACCATTTTGCTTATTTATTTATTTATTTTTCTCTTTTCTTTGTACCAAAAAAAAATGCATATTGCGAGAAGAAAATGATACAGAGCTTGAGTAAAAAGATGAGGTATTATAGGGTTTATATACGAATGTACAGACAAGTATCTAAGTCCATCCTCTATTCCTTTGGCCAGTATGGGACTTTCATTATATATATCTCAAGATTATGGTATATGATGACGATCTATTGGCGTGAACAGAAGATCATCACGCATAGTCTTGTATGAATGAAAATGGTTTTCTAAAGCAAAAATATAAAGAAAATGCAGGAGGAACTTACCACAATCATCACGCTTTCACGGAACCACCATTTTGAAACAAGAACCCAGAAGATGTCATACATGAAGGCACAGCTGAGAAGAACAAACCCACCCTGTTAACATTAAATTTCAATGAGTCATCATAACTAATGCTGTTATTGAAGATTGGTCTTCTATACAATGGCAGAAAGGATTGTGTCCGTCTACGGGCAGCAAGCAAATTTTCAGTCTTTAAACCAGTGGTTCAGATTTTTGATTTTTCAACATTTGAAAGCTTATTTATTAGGTGCCAACGTAGCACATAGTCAGAAAGCTGGTACTAGATGGTTACAGGTGTTGCCAACATGTGAGATTTGGTGCCGTCGCAAGGAAATGGCTATTACCTTAAGATTTGGTACGCGGACAATTTGAAGAACCGTGATTATCAGTGAGATTCCCTATCATTGAGGAGAAAGCTGTAAAAGGAGGGATAGATAGATATCCAAAGTTATATGATGATCCATTGATGAATGAGTGAACACTAACAGATTTTGTGAACAGAAGATGAAGAAACGCTACCTGCAACCCTCTTTTGCCGAGCTGTTTAACCGCAACTTCGATTTTCTTTGAAGGGTCTTCTAAGTTCTTGATCCTTCCCCAGTAGACACAACCGAACAGAGTCGAAACAATCAACTGAAACATTTATGAAACAATAACCGAACAGATTTCGTTTATATGTCTTTATCTCCATGACAAGGATCCAAACTAATAAATTTGCTGCAGAAACTACTTATATAGGATCCAAACTAATAAATTTGCTGCGAAAAAGAATACAAAACACACATACATACACTTTGCTGAAGACAATATTTCTGTAATAATATAATTTTGTGAGCTAACAGATTGAGAATTTACCTTTGGGTGATTCTACTACATCCCTCTAAACATTCCCTGCAATTTTAACCTGCAACTGCAAGTTCCAAACCAATCATCTACATACGAAAAAACAAATCAAACCATCTTGTTAAAAACAGAACACACTAGTAGCTTGAAAACTCACTACTAGCACCCATGAAGCAGTCGTACACAAACTAACCTATTTGCAGAGAGCAAGAACTAAACGACAATAACAAAAAGCTTCAATGAAAGGATTTGAAGCTTACCAAACGTGATAAAACGCCTTTGCCACAATCATCTCCTTTTATATTTCCGCGTCAACGTCAACCTATCACTGAAGGACACGTATCGTTCTTAATGGGTTGCTCAAAATACTCTACATTGTGGACTCAATAATGAGTTTTTTAATAAAATTTGGGACCCAATTTTGAAAGCACCTCTGTGAGTACTCTCCAGTAATGATGCAGGGTACCAAAGATAATTAGTCATCTAATTAAAAATATTAATTGGCAGAAAACTAAAAATCAGTAAAACTAACTATCCATATACTTACCCATAAAATAAGATATCATTATAGCCTCTCTCTCATACTCTTTCTCTCCCATTCACACAACGGTGAAAAAAACAATAAGATGAAAAAGAAAGAGAAATAGATGATCTACAAAAAAATAGACGGCCAACTCAACATAGCGTTTTAGGAATCAAAACAACATGCAAATTCTTTAGTATTCTATTGTCTATGACGTCTTTTTTTAAAGAGAATTTGTTAAAAATACATTTTTTGATATATACTTTTTAAAAAATACTTCTTTTTTGGTCATTTTTGTTTTTCTCCTCCTTTAATTTTTAATGATTATTTTATCTTTAGATTAAAAATATTTTATTCAATAAAAAAAAAAAATTCCCGCTAAAAGAATTTCCGACATATTTTCCAGCCAAAAAAATTTCGAAAAAATTTCCCGCCAAAATTTTTTTGTCAGAAAACTTTTGATAAAACTTTTCGACAAAAAAAATTCGCGCCAAAAATTTTCCCGCCAAAAAAAATTTACAAGATGTTTAAAAGGTTTTATAAGGTAGAAACCTCATAAAAACCTTATAAACACCTTGTAAACGCTTTTACCAGATTTTTAGAAGTTTTAAAGGGTTTTATAAGGTTTTTTAACAGCGTTTTAAAAGGTTTTATAAGAGTTTTAAAAGCGTTTTATAAGGTTTAAAAGAGTTGTAAACACTTTTAAACACTTTTACAAGGTTTTACAAAGTTTTTATAAGGTTTTTAAAAGATTTTCAAAATGTTTTTAAAAAGGTTTCTAAAGGTTTTTAAACACCTTGTAAACGCTTTTACAAAAATTTTAAACGCTTTTACAAAAAATTTAAAAGCGTTTACAAGGTTTTTAAAAGGTTTTTAAACATCTTGTAAACGTTTTTACAAGGTTTTTATAAGGTTTTTAAACACCTTGTACAAGGTTTCTAAAGGTTTTTAAAAGCATTTACAAGGTTTTTAAAAGGTATAAATTTCAAAAATTTGGCGGGAAAAAATAATTTTTGACAGGCAAAATTTTCGATTCTGGCGGGACAATTTGTATTTTGGCGGGAAATTTTTTTATTCTTGGCGGAAAATTTTTCATTTTTGGCGGGAATTTTTTTGATTTTGGTGACTGTGCATTTTTGTTGTGATTCAAAAAAGGGTAATTTGGTCATTTTGTACATAAATAGGGGTAGTTTTAAAAATGGTCAACATGATGGGGTATTTTAAAAAAGAGACATGAAAAATGGAGTATTTTTGAAAATGCCCCATTTTTTAATCTATATATAATAACAATCCGAATAAATGCGACTAACAGTTATGTTTTAGTACCTTTTGGAGTTTGGACATTTTCCGAAAAGTCATAATGCTTCAAACTGTTATTTATGAAAACTTACAACTGTTCACTATAGAGTTGTGTTTATTGGGACATTCATATCCTTCGAAATATATATATATATATATGTTTGTTTGAACTGTTTACATTTTTTTGCAATGACACAAAACAATATAAATTTTCAATCTCAATTATTCTCTAGCATTCATTCTTTTAAAAATAAAAAAAATCATCCAAGTCTTGATTTAACAAAAGATTTTTGGAATGTTGAATCTAATTTACAACTTTTAATTAATTTTAAATATAAAAAATTAATATAAAATTGTTAGAGTTTTTTTCCAACAGTTAGATGTATTATATAGTGAGTTTTTGAATTTGACATTTTCAATATGGTAATAAAGATGTCTTCTATTTAAAAGCAGTTTATATGGATTATTAGGTACAATGAAGTGCAGACAATTGTTATTTTTCGTAGTACCTTTACGTAAAATTTTTGTTTTTATATGATTTTTTAAAAATTCAAACGGTTGTATCTGTTCATTATAGAGTTGTATCTTTTCACTATATTTTATTTATATTTTTTCATCAAAACTTTCATTCTAATAGGTGTATGACGTCATTGACGTGTGTCTATTTAACTAACCAACAAGTTCGTTGAAACAAATTTTTCATTTTATGTTGAATCTAAATAATTGAATATTAATATCTAATATTCAATGTTATTCTATAATCTAACTAAAATTTTAGAAATGATTATAGCAATAGAGAAATTTAATATAACTTACTATAGAATTTATAGCTGCTTCTATTTATCATAACTTTTCGTTAAAACAATATTTTAATATTTAATATTTAAAAGTAATAATAACAATCTTAACAAATGAGAACAACTGTTGCGACTTTTTTTAGTATTTTTTGTGAAAAAAAAAATTATTTGTTTTTTTTAACTCAAACAGTTGTATCTGTTCATTATACAGTTGTGTCTTTTTGCTCTATATTTTATTCATATTTTATCATCATAATTTTTTCGTTCTAATAGGTGTGTCTATTTAAATATTCATGTCTTTTGAACTTTCTATATTATTGTCTCTTCATCAATAATTAACAAATCATAGTTCGTTGCGACTTTCTATATTATAACATTTAATATCTAGTATTAAATGTTATACTATAATCTAACTAAAATTTTAGAAACGATTATAACAATATAGAAATTTAATAAAAGTTACTATAGAATTTAAAGTTGCATCTAATTATCATAACTTTGCGTTAAAAACTATTTTAATATTTAAAATTTATTTTACCATGTTTTTGAAAGTTTTGTATTTTAATTTCAATATTTCTTTGATATAGTTTCACTCTTATTAAATACATTTTTACTTATAATTTTTTGATAAAAATTACATTTACTCATTACAACTATTAGTTCAATATTCTCAGTTAAGATCACTTTGTCATTATGATTTTTTTGTTTATAAGTTTTCATTTTGATGGTTGTGCTTTTAGTAACAGTTTCTGTTTAATGTTTATATATTCAAACTATTCTATTACATTCAAATGATTTCATAATGTATAAATTTCAAATTTATTAACGTTTTGTAAAATACTTCCCCCACGACATCGTGGAGGGGGGGTCTAAGTCCTAATTAAAATAAAAATTGTCCTCTAAATAGTATTATATTAACTTTGTTCTAAATTACTCAACAGATAAAAAAAACAGTAGTGGCGTAGAATTGCCAATACGAAGTATTTAGGAGATATCCCAAATCTCAAGCGACAAAATGACAGTAAATCAGAATCCACTATGGAAAATGACAGTAAATCAAAACAGTAGTGGCCTATTATACGAATGGAATCCACTATGGAAAAGCCTTATCAATGACACAATTTATAGTTAATTATTGTAATGTCAGTAAATCAGAATCCTAGTTTCAGGATGTGCATCCATCAATACAAGGTTCTATCAATTGACGCAAGATACATTTTTGTAGAACAATTTAAGTGAAACACAGGGTTGACGCATTTTGGGTTTTGAGAACCTTAAGGTTCGAGTATTTTAAGTGGAAACTCGACGTTCTTGTAGGGTTTCAGCTACTTTTCGTCCATATAACTTTAAAAGTTTCAGAGAATTTTTCATGTGAGTTCTGGTGAAGTTTCTTGCCGGTTTCTGAGAAATCTGTACGTGAGAGTAAAGATCTGAGCATGAGGACGTGATAGGAGCTTGCTAGGAGGCTATTTTTCGTGAGTTTTAGAATCAGATTCGTCATTCTCAAAGGTGAATGCATGATCATGATGTTTCTGGCATCAAAAAACCAAGAAGAGTAGGAGGAGATCGTGTTAACGGAGACGCTAAGAATTGCAACGGTCGATGCTGTAAATAAAACCTCTAGTTTCCAAGCCTTGCCCCTTTCAATTTCAAATATTTTGCATAGATGCTGTAAATAAAACCAATTTCAAATATTTTGCATAGATGCTGTAAATAAAACCTAACGTTTTGGACAATTCAAAAAACATACTCCTCTTTTAGTTACGTAGAGTGATATGTCTATATTTTGCCTCTCCTTAGCATATATTTATCATGCATTTAGCTAGGATAACTGATTGTTTTGCATCATTTTCTAGTCTTTTCTATACACTTTGCATGTCTAGGTAGTTTTTGCATCATCCTTGCATATATTGTGCATTTCAGAGTATTTCAGGAATTGAGGAGATGATTGGAAGCGCATCCAACCGAGCCATGCTCCCCAGTGCATCCGTCCGAGCCATGCTCCCCAGCGCATCCGTCCGAGCCATACTCCCCAGCGTCCGACCGAGCCACTCTCAAGTCACCAGTTGAGCTGCACCCTCTCTCGAACCAATCTCACAACACTCCTGGAACCGTGTCTCGAGCAAGTCTCATCCGCTCGATCGAGCCACTCCGTTCGAGCCGTTCTACTCGAGTGGGATTTAGCTTTCAACGTCTTCACCAAAGTTGTAGATAATTGAGTCATCTTTCCAATGCCGTTTATTTCAAGCCAATCGGAGGTGTGTTTCAAGAGTTATCATCGTTTTAGTGGATGCGTATACACCCAGCTCGAGCCACTTTCACCGACCACGCTCGAGCCACTTTCACCGACCATGCTCGAGCCATTTTCACT
>NC_025690.1:10036821-10060772 GCF_000633955.1 Camelina sativa | reverse complement strand
GTTTTGTTAAGTCTTGGCTGGGGGACATCTTATCATTTATTCTCGTATTGTTTTCTTTCCGAGAAGGTTTTTACCGTAGCCACCAAAAAACGTTCTCAGACTTTGTATTCCGACACCTTTGAGTTTATTCAGTATTTTCATTTGATTCCTTCTACAAAAGTTGTAGATCTTATTTTTTATCTACCTAATAATGTTTGTTTCAATGTTTTCTGTGTTTGCATCCTTGATAATGATTTTCGGATCTGAGTAGTGTAGTAGTCCTTGAGGATGGGATAGATTAGGTGGAGGATCTTAGGATGTAGAGTGTTTAAGCTTTGATTTTATTGATTCCCTTCTGGACTAGTGTTAGAAATGCTAGTTTCTCTCTGATCAATTGGAACTAGGTTCGAGACATTTCCACACCCAAAAGGTGTTTGATGAAATGTCTGACCAACTATTGCCAAAGACTTACGTTCCTAGCCTAAGAGATTAGTTGTCTAGGATGTTTGTTGACATGAACGAACTTGTTTGTCATGCCTGCTCAACCATGTTTCTCTAGCGAGAGCTGGGTATGGAAGTGGTTGAGTCTGAGTAGCTTTTGCCAAGAGATTGGATTAGCTAAGTTGTGATGTTCGTTGTTTAGGGATGGATCGCTTGTGGCATGTTAAACACTCTATAGACTAGGAGACTCCACCTACATCAATTACTCCCATCCTTAGGACCTCTTTCTTTCTGATTTTTATTACATTCCTGAGACTGTTTCGCTTCTTGCCTTTTAGTTCATGCTTAGACTCGTTTTTGTTTTTATTCATTTTCGCTTCTTGTCATGCATTTTCATTTCTAGTCCTAGAACACATTTCCGTCTTGCATTCTGATCATTCTAGGACTGTTAGACAAACACTCTCTTTGAATTGGCTTGATTGCATCTTGATTGTTAGTGAAGTTTCCCAACTGCATTGACACATTAAGTATTACAACTGTATAAGGTTAATTGAACCTGCTAAGAAACACAAAAATCCTAGTATCATAGAGATATTTTTTTTGGAATTTGTGTTCGGTAGTCGACATTGACCCTAACTCAGAATTGACATTTATCTGATGTATTACGAGTTAAATAAAATTGTTCATCTCAGCTATCACCTCTAAATATTTAATTGCAAGACTATATTACACATATTCCGGATTACATATGCTAAAAATTAAAGGATGTCATTTTAATATTAAAATTAACATACGGAGAAGCTTAAGCTGGCTGGGTCTAGTCTAGATACTCAAAAAGGAGAAAATGCGGAGATCATGAAGATCGCTGTCACGCTGGATGTGTCTAGATATCCAAAAGGAAATATACAGATATCATGAAGATCGCTTCCAAGTTCCAACCGATAGGGAAGTTTTAAAAAAGCTAGCATGGTGGCCGTAAAAAGAAGGTATAAAATAGTGTCAACTAGAGTATATTATTAGTTAATACGACATCTCTGGCTACAAGTATGAGCAGAGAGAATGGGGTGGTATGAAATGCTCTAGAGAAGAACAACGGGGAGGGGGTATGTATTGTCTTCTTAGTCGTCATGTTCACGTCGTCAGTTTCTTGTTTTGGGGAGGGGGCACTCTCTCCCTAGAATGTTTTAGCATCAACCAAATTAAGTCAGCAAATCAAAATAATGCATTCAATTTCACACTCAAAGTCTTGAGATATTTAAAACATGCCTCTGGTTGTTCGTTTTATCTCCAAAGGAGATTCAGGGGAAACCTGATTAACAAAGAAAATGCACGACAAGGTGGAAAAAAGAGATAGAATGGGGTCAAATTTAGGCAAATTTAACTAAAACTGATAAATGTAATGGTTAGACGATGAAAAATGGGTATTTTTGTTTTTTTCTGAAAGAGAGGAGGATGCTTACGTGAGGATGACCTTTGAGATGTGAGGCGAAATTTTCGAAGCCTTGGTCGCCGCCACGACAACAACGTGCGCAAAACCAACCCGGCTCCTTGTCATGTACCACTGACTCAATTGCTTCTGTGGAAAAAAACTAAATGATTAGTTCAGAAACACACAACTTGCTGGGCTGTTGTTGTATGAGAGAAGGACGAAAAACACACCTGCCCGTACGCTTGCAAGAAAGCTTTCCCACGACAACAGTTCCATAGCAAAGCCAAAGTGATCTGTTTCAGAAAATAAAGAGAATTGAGACTCTTCTCTAAGCAACAAAAGGACAGTTGTTGAACTCTCCAGTGTTAATGTAGAAAGACACATGGGATTAACTAATTACGGGTATTGATGTGAATAAGAGAGACTCCAGAGGAATAGATGGCTCGCAGGACGTCGGTATCGATGCTTGTTAGTATGCCAAGTGCTGTGATGGTGATACATCCAGAGTAGCCTAAATTCTTCAACGCTAGTTTTATACACTGGCCAACCCGACTAGCATCAGATGACGAGGTAACGGGACAAGTGATCATATCCCAAAAGACCGTTGTTTCAGACTCCTTCGTCGCCATCATCAACCCTAAGAAAAAGACTAATTACGCAGCAAGAAGCCCTAAAAACTCTGACCTAAAAAGTAAAAATTGAGCTTCGAAATTGAAGAGGAAGAAAAGAAGATCCAGATCATCATTCAAGACCTTATGAGCCCTAAAAAAACAAATTCCAAAATTTGGGCAAACAAATCGCAGTAACGTGTTTATATCACCTACCTCGCTTATATATTAATTGTCGAATCTGAAACGCGAGAGAGAAAAAGATTGAGCCACAAAGAGAGAGAGAAAGAGGAACAACCACTAGTAAAAGAACATCATATAGCCACTTCTCCTTCACGGTCACTTCGTGGCTTTTTTTTATAAATAGTGATGAAATAGTCACATAAAGTCACAGAAATGAAAAAACAGTAAAAACGTGACTAAGCCGTGGTCTAACCGTGGCAAAAATAGTCACGACACAGTCACATGAGTGACGTCACTAAACTAGTCACGAAATAGTCACTTTAAATTTATGATAACAAAGCCACAAAGTAAAAATATGATAAAATAATAACCAAACACCCACAATAAAAATATGTTACACGTCAAAGCCACAAAGTAAAAATGTGATCAAATGTGTTATCATGTTTAAATTTAATATCAGTTTTATAAGTTTAACTATACCAATTTCTTACAGCATAATTTTATTTATTCATTGTTTTACGCCTAATTATTTAAATTGAATTGGATCAGCGAAACAACAGATTATTTTGGTTTTTCCGGGTCACAAAAAATTAATCACCAAAAAAATATTTGGGTTCCCGGGTAAATAGAGTAACTTTAACATCAAAATTAATTTTCCCGGTTTAGGTTAAAAGCAAGAAAACCCTCTTCCTGATATCTCTGCCTCCATTCCTAACTTAACACTTAGAAAAAAAAATATCTCATTCTCAAATCTCTCACTCAACAAAACACACTTCAGAAACATTTAGGGTTTCTCCAATTCGAATCGCGATAACTCCGTCAGGCAAAGCCTACGACCGTCGTCGCACACGGCCTTCCGATTTAAATCTGCCGTATAAATCTTCTTCTTCTCTTCTTGATATGAGTTCCTTTAGATCCTATTTCAATGTATAGACGTTTAGGTTTTTGAGTCTATTCTTCAGATCTCCTTTCAATGTATATGTTCTGCTTTGTTTGCAAATATGCAATAGAGAAGGCTTGCAAGGTCTTCATCTTTGGGCTCTCCCATTCCTCCAGGTCCTTCCATGCCTCAAGGAGCTATTGGATCTGCAAGCGCAACATATTTAGCCGCAAACAACTACGCTCGTAGAATCGAAGAGGCACTACTACATACTGCCTCAAGAGATGCCCAACCACACCTCCATCCACGAAAAATCAATGGCGCTTTATGGTAATTAGTTAGCAAAATTCTATTAATGTTTATATCATGAATGTATAATCTTCTTTGTCTCTCATTCTTAATTTTTCTGTCGGGTTCGGTATAGACCCCTGTGTCCATGGATTAATCCGGATAACTTGGCAAAGCAACTACATGGGACCAAAGTCAAGCTGGAAATTTGTTTCTCAAGAGAGGAAAACTAACTAGTGGCAATCTTTTGTGGTAAGTGTTCAAAATTTATACTACTTTTTTTTACTCTACATAACTAAGTTCACTTACTCACAAATACTAATGTCTTCTTTTAATATTGTAGCAAAACTTCTATTGGGAGTCAAGGTACTCTTCAAATAACTTTCACTTTTGTATTATGTGGATGATGTTTTGTAGGTGTATGATGTCTGCACGTTTTCATTCACAATCCATAAGAGAACGTTCATTGTTTTAATTTAGTTTTTGTTGTGACTAGTTGTTTTTGACTTTTGATATGAATGTTTGTCTTTGATTGTTGGTTTATATTAATTTGGTTTTATATCCATTCACAGCGGGGTAAGTCAAGCAAATGACGCAATTATGGAATAGGCAGTGGTCAATACCGGGATTTTGATCCTTCTAAGACCTTCTCTTCAACGCAACCTCGACATGGACTTGCGTATCTCTGGTTTGGGTAAGAACTCTGAAACTGTCAACACTAATGTTGAAACGCTCAAGACTGACATGAAGACACTCAAAGATGATATGATTGCCTTGAAGAGTGAGTTCAAGGACGAGATGGTTGCAACACGAGCTTCACTAAATGTGATTCTACAGGCTCTTGGGGTGAATTCTGCTACCCTCCAACATGTTAATCATACTCAACCTTCTGATCCTACTGCAACACCTATTAATCCCACTGTCCGAATGCCGCAATGCCTAACACTGCCTCGACCTCGACTCCACCTATGACTCGAGATCAACAAGCTGACTTTGAACAATGGTGTGCTACTCGTGACTTTACTTCACAAGCACTTAGATAAGCGGTGTGTCTCTTACTTTATTGTGTATCTTGTATTTTTAGCTTGCTTCACAAAATAATTGCATCTTTCGTAATACTTAATCACCTTTTGTAAGTTTTTTGGAATCTCATGGATCTTTTTTGTAAAACTTTGGAAATCTATGGTAGTGTATTATTGGTTTTATATTTCACGTTTCAGATTTTAGAATTTGTATTTCACGTTTCAAATTATAGAATTTTGGGGTGTAGGTTTCAATTTCTAAATTCATCACAATCACCAGATCACGGTGGTTTGTGGTTAGAAAAAGCCATCGTTTAGACACAAGTGCTTCGTGTCTACTTAGTCACTGAATAGACATGAACTGAATCATGGCTAACTGACCACAAAAATTTGCCTGACTATTCTGTGGCAATTAATGTCATGAAATACACGTGTCAAAATCGTGACTATAACGTCACGAAAAGCACGAAATATTTTAGTCCACGATCGTATAGACACGATTTTTTTCCGTGTCTTGTTGTGTCTGTGTGGTCATATAGCCACGAAAATGAGACCTTCTCCACGGAATATTCCATGGCTATAGGATCTATTTTTACTAGTGAACGTTAACCTGCCGTAATCGTTTCGATATTTTCTTTTAAGTTAAACTTATATATCAGCTTTCTCGTTAATTGTGTTGCGTTGGTTTATATGGGCCAAAGTAAGATTTTAATAAGGTTATATAAAATGTTTCTACACATCAGCATTGTGAACCATTCTGGAGATGACACATCAATTAAAACATGTAACCAATGAAAATATTTTAATTCTATTCCAATAATAATCATTAACCTATCAAATTAAAACATTAATACAGATCAGCTTTTTTCTAGGTAGACACATATTTGTTTTCTTAGATGATTCGATTTCTTCTTCTTTCTTATTAGCTTTCATCGTCCGTTCTGATCCAATCAATAGAAAGAGAGCCATGGGATCACCAGCACTACGGATTCAACGTTATTTTCACCAGTGTAACGAAAAGGGTTTGTGTGATCGTGTGTTAAAAACATTGGTATCGCCGACTTCATTCAACAAGGAGGAAGAGAGAGAGTTGGTGTTGAACGCTACCATCGCTGCAAGAAGGAGAGAGGAGAAGAGAGGTAGCCATGAGAGAGAGTATGGGAGAGCATGAGAGATCGTAAAAATAGAGAAACAGGAAGAAGAAAAGATGATGCCGAGAGATGGAGGTGGAAAGCGGGGAACCGGATGACAATCAACGGAGAAGGAGACGTTGCGAGGTGGTGGATCTGGTAGTCATTACTGTGACTGTGGGAGGCCACGGTGGTGGTGGAAGAGCAAAGTCGGAGTAGATCAGAGCTAGAGAAGAGAATAACAAGAAAGAGGAATAAGAAAATAAAGCAGTTTGGATAGGTGCCTTTGGAGGCTCGTTGGTGATGGATGTGACATCGAATTAAAAAGAAAAAAATAACCGCGTGATCACCATCAAGCCATGAGCTCGTAGCAACTGACGGAAGTCTGACCGAAGTTATATTCAAGAAGTTATGTGGGTTGCTTCCTACGCAAGAAATTACTAAAACTGCCCAAACCAGAAACCCTAGAAATCAGATTCGAGGTTGTCTCCTTGGAACAGTGTTTAGTAGTCCAAAAATTACCCGATCGAGCTGAGATTTGGTGGGAAGCTTCACGGTACTACTGGCTACAGATACAACGACGGGATTGTGATTTTAACGGTTAGTTGTGGTTTTTCACTGGTGTGTTTTGAGACATTTGTATGGAGTAAATAGTAACATTTTAATGTTTGGTTTGACAAGGGAGGTTGGATGGAGCTGAAGCTTTGTATGAGTGTTCTTGAATATTGGGACTGACATGGGAAAGGAGAAATGAGTTTCAACATTTAAGTGGCAAAGGAGGAAGAGAATTCTCAAGATAACAAAACACAAGAAGTTACGAAATATGAGGATATATCTGAACCAAAGAAAATGGAGATAGATGCTGAGATAAAAAAAAAAAAAAGATGATGAAAAAGCTGTGATTGAAGATAAATAATCAGAAGTTTATACAAATGGAGACAATGCTGATGATACTGAAAAAGCTGTGATGGAAGATAAAGAGTCAAGAGGTTAACTTGTGATTGTAGGCAAGACTAATCTTTTGGAAGAAGAGATGTTAGAGTTTTACAAATATTAAAATGCAGACTAAAAGACCACTAGAGTAAAATACATATCTTTGTTTTGGAAGAAGAGATGCTAGAGTTTTACAAATACTGAACTGAAGACTAAAAGACCACAAGAGTAAAGAACATATCTTTGTTCGAAATGCTTCATGTTGGAGCCATAATAATGAAGATGTTTCTTTGATGAAGAGATTGAAACTAGGAATCGATAGGTGAAACATTTTTTATTTATTTATTTACTCGTAGTTTTAATGCTACATAAGCATAACTATGATGTGATTTCGAATATGAGACATAAGTGGATATTGAAATATTTTTTGGTTTGAGTTTGAGGCGGATTATGTTTCAGAGAATTTCATTATGAGATTTTTATGGTATGATTTTAGGATTTTGTGATCCTAGAGTTTTTATTATTTAAATATATATATTTTTTTTAATGTTGACAAATTATGTTTTTAAGGAAAGTAAAAAATCAAAAATGATAATCAATCAATACATGCTTAAATTTTTTTTATTATTATTGCAAACAACATATTATATTATCTTTAAGATAATCTATATAATAATAACAATTTGAATAAATGCGAACAATAGTTGCGATTTTACGTCATACCTTTTCGTATAATATATATATATATATATATTTAATTTCAACGGTTGTGTCTCTCTAAAAAGTTGTGTTTGTTAAATATAGAGTTGTGTCTATTCAAATTTATATATAAATGACTTTTCATCATTGTATTCAAATTATCTTTAGTTTATATTTTTGATAGAAAATATTTACAGTTGCCTCTCTCTAAACAGTAAAAACAATTAATTGTATGTTTTACAAAAAGTTGCGATTGTTCATTGTAACGGTTTTTTGTAAAGTTGTAACTGTTCATTGTAGAGTTGTGTTTATTCGAATATCCGTATCTTTTAAAATCTCTATATATTTGTCTGTTTAAACTGATTTCATTTTTTGCCATCACACAAATTAATATAAAATTTTAATATCAACAGTTTTTATAGATTTCTAAATTATTCTCTAGCATTCATTCTTTTAAAAGTAAAGAAACTCTTCCAATTCTTGATTTAACTAAATATTTTTGGAATGATGAATCTAATTTACAACTTTTAGTTAATTTTAAATATAAAAATTTAATGTCTATATATAATAGCAATCCGAATAAATGCCACCAAAAGTTGTGTTTTTTCAACCGTACCTTTTTGATATTTTTTAAAAAAATTTGTAGAAAAATTAAATTGTGTGTTTTACAAAAAGTTGCGATTGTTCATTGTTGTAAAATTGCAACTGTTCATTATAAAGTTGCAACAATTCATTGTAGAGTTGTGTTTATTCGAATATTCGTATCTTTTGAAATCTGGATATATTTGTTTTTTTGAACTGTTTTCACTTTTATTGTCATGACACAAAATAATATAAAATTTCAATATCAAAGTTTTTACAGCTTTCTAAACTACTCTCTAGCATGCATTCTTTTAAAATTAAATAAATTTTTCCAATTCTTGATTTAACAAAAGATTTTTGGAATGATAAATCTAATTTACAACTTTTAGTTAATTTTAAATATAAAAATTTCATGAAAATACCTAGAGTTTTTTTTCAAGAGTTAGATGGAATATATAGTGAGTTTTTAGATTTGACTTTTCAATATGGTAATAAAGATGTCTTCTATTTAAAAACAGTTTATATGGGTTATAAGGTGAAATCAAGTGCAAACACAAACGGTTGTATCTGTTCATTGTAAAGTTGTGTCTTTCACTATATTTTATTTATATATTTTCATCACAACTTTTCGGTCTAATAGGTGTGTCTATTTAAATAGTAATGTCTTTTGAACTCTCTTTATATTTGTCTCTTCATCAGTAACTGACAAGTTTGTTGAAACAAATTTTCCTTTTTATGTTGAATTTAAATAATTAAATATTAATATCTAACATTTAACGTTATTCTATAATCTAACTAAAAGTTAAGAAATGATTATAGCAATAGAGAAGTTTAATATAACTTAATATAGAATTTAAAGTTAGGAATATTTTTATTGTAACTTTTGTTAAAAAATAATTTAATATTCGAAATAATAATAACAGTATGAATAAATACGAACAACAGTTGTGACTTTGCTTAAAATTTTTTTTGTAAGAAAACTGTTTTTATTCAGTTTTTTAAACTCAAACAGTTGTATCTGTTTATTTTAGAGTTGTGTCTTTTAACTATATTTTGTTCATATTTTTTCATCACAACTTTTTGTTCTAATAGGTGTGACTATTTAAATAGTCATGTCTTTTGAACTTTATATATATTTGTCTCTTCATAAATAACTAATAAATCATTGTTCATTGAAACAAATTTTCCATTTTATGTTTAATCTAAATAATTTGAATATTAATATCAAATATTCAACGTTATTTTATAATCTAACTAAAATTTTAGAAATCACTATAGCAATATAGAAATTTAATAAAATTTAATATAGAATTGATAGTTGCGTCTATTTATCGTAACTTTTCGTTAAAACTATTTTGATATTTAAAATTTATATTATTTTGTTTTTCATTATAATTATTTAAAAGAAAATTATAATTACTCATTACAACCATTAGTTCAGTATTCTCAATTAGGATCACTTTGTCATATTGATTTTTTTAATTGTAACTTTACCATAATTTTTCATAATATATCTTATATTTATAATACTTTAAACAATGTTTTTAAATTTCAATGATTTTATGATGTATAATGTTAAATTTTTTTTATCTTTTTCTAAAATATTTCCTCCGCAACATCGTGGAGGGTATAAGTCCTAATTAAAATAAATAAAAAATAAAAAATAACCCACGGCATGGCGCGGATACTACCTAAATATGTTTTAAAGAAGCCACAATCGCATAGGCTCCCTTTGAAAATTTTTGTGTTTAGTGGAAACACTCTTCATGAAGCCTAACAATCACATAGGCTCCCTTGAAAACTCAAAAATATAAAACTTGTCATAAATTTATTTTTAGTATCAACTCAAATTCTAATTTCGTGCTCATATCCTGTGATGAGACCTTATAATAATATATAATTTAATAACAACTCAACAAACCAATCATAAAATGACATGTATGAGGATAGTCTCCCATGTAAGTCTCTCCCTCTCTCTTATTTTTTCTATTTTTTTTCTATTTTAATAGCATGAGACTGTGAGAGAGACTACCATTGGAGATAGTCTTAGCTTTTAAAATAAGTGGGATTAAAGTTATCCATTGAGAACAACGACAATAACGCAAGATGAAATATATACTCTCTTTGTTTTATAAAGAGTGTCATTTTGACACATTTCACACAAATTAAAAAAAGTTTGAATTATACATGTTTGTCCCTATTTAATAAGTATTTAATGATTTAAATTCAATAAAAATTTGGGTTTAGGGGTAAAAAAGAAAGTGTAGCATTAAAAAGCAGATTGGAAATGTAGAATGACACTCTTTCTGTAACAAAAAAATTTCTCTAAAATGACACTCTTTGTGAAACAGAGGGAGTATTAGTTTTCTATCTCCGGTGGAATCGATTCAGATCGTCATTATCTTCTTATGAAAAGGTGTCATCTAATCGATCTCGAGAACTAAGGTCGCCGTGTCAAAATCTGTTCATCTTTCACTCAATGTTCATCTCCGACGAAAACATTTCACGGACCTTGAAGGAGAGGCGAATCTAGATCGGAAAAATTATTGGGGTAGCGAAAATCTGAGATACTTAAGAAGAAACGAGGAAAATGCAGACGAAAATTATAGGGGAGATCAAAACAAGATATGGAATCCAAGAAGAAACAAAATGATTATAGAAAAAAATTAAGAGAGAGAGAGAAAGAGAGAGAGAGAGAGTGTGTCACAACCCGTTTCCAACCCTTTGGGTCTACACTAGTTTCCTTACCAAAAATTTATTTTAAAACACTTTTATATAATAAAAATACTAGTTACTCATATTTCCGGAAAACCATTCCTTGAATAAAAGCCTTAATGTATTATTTCAATAATCTTGTCAAAAGAAAATAGAAGAATGTCTTAAATAAAAACAAATCCGAACATAAAAAAAAGTTAGGAATTAACCGGTAAACTTATTAAACCCAATGTTCCCAAAATAACATCACAAAACGAGACGAACTTGTGCAACTACTCGAGATTCTCACCGAGACCTGAAGAGAAAAGATTAGGGATTGAGTAATTAATTACTCAGAGAGGTGGTCAACACTGCCCACCGAAACATAACCTTTCAAATATACTTTCACGCAACTTCCAAACACTAGCATAAAATCAGACAACAAGCAAATAGCTTTCGCTTGCGTGAAAGACTACGACATTCCACAACAATTATCTTTCAAGTATTTTACTTTGATTATAGGTTTGGCCATTAACACTTTTTATGGCTCCCAAACCTCATTGCTAGAAAACCACGGCCCGTAGTTCGATTCTTCCCGTACTGCTCATCAGCGGTTTATGACCTACAATGAACCGTCGGTTCATTACAGTCCAACATTCTCAATCCTGTTTTTAATTATTTTCCTAATAATTTTCTCACCATGAAGACTAAAGTACGACGTAAAACATTAACAGGCAACATGCATCTCACGTCCTCATATTACCATGCAGCAAGCTTTACGACTTAAAACACTAATATTCTACATGCAACTCACATAACCATATAACCATGCAACAAGCATTAAAACATTTAATTATTACTACTCTAACAACCTAGCAACCAACAATCAATAGTGTTTAACTTTAAAACTAACGCTTATCCGATGAGCAAAAGTGTAAATGAGGTGTTATGAATCCGCAAATCCCTCCCCCACCTGACTCTTGATTGAAAACGACACTAGGAACGGAGAGGTTGAAAGCGGTTAGCCTGAAACTTGCATAAGAAGAAAACTATTCAGCACCCTAGCTAATATGGAACTTGCGGATCATGAGGACCAGAACAAAGGAACCAAAGACTTACTTCCCAAGGAACCAACCGACCTAGCTTGCGGACCAACCAGAACAACAGCAACGAACTAACTTGCAGATGAAGAAGCCAACGACCTGACTTACGACAGAAGCAACAGATTAAAGAGACTAAAACAGTGACGTGAAGGAGATGGAAAACAGGTTAATGTTTGGATTTCCTTACCCAAACGAACCACCGATGATGGATATCGACTTTGGTGAGAGAAGTGAACGACGGAGACAAACGGTGACTCAAGCAGTGGTGACTACGGCACGACGTAACGTGGCGAACAACTCGTTTCTACTTTCTCACCAACAAGGACACACCACAACAAGGACAGCAACTTGATCTCAACGAGGATGGTGATGGTGACTTGAGATCCAGATTTACGGAAACAAGAGAGTGATCGAAGTTGGAACGAAAACTTTGAAAGCGGCTATGACGAAGAAGACAATACGTACACCCATATATACACACTCGCTTAGGGTTTTTGTTTAACACAGGGGCTGGGCCTTTACAGGGCCTAAATGGGTCTCACAGTTCTCCCCCACTTCGACGGAATTCGTCCTCGAATTCGATGTCCCTAGTAATGATACACTTCCATCCTTAAAAAGCTCTGGGTAGTTTTTCTGTATAATATTTTCAGATTCCCAAGACATCTCCTGAACCCCATCTCTCTCCCAACAAACTTGAATGGTCTTAGCTTTCTTCCCTCGAGTACCATTTTCCCTGCGACTTACAATTGATATCGGTTTTCCAGTTACCGATAAGTCTGACATAAGGTCCTCTGGTGGCTTTGAGACGATCAGTTTTGGTTCTGTTATCACCTTTCTCAACACAGAAACATGGAATACATCATGAAATGCCGCTAATTCATCTGGCAGGTCTAGGCGGTAAGCCACAGTGCCAATCCTCTCGGTGATAGGGTAAGGTCCCATATATCTCGGCTTAAGCTTTCCTCTCTTAGCCCAGCGGTTCAGTCCTTTAAACGTTCTCATTTTTAGATACACCAAGTCCCCAACCTCAAATTCTAAATCCTTCCGTCTTTTGTCTACATAACTTTTCTGGCGATCATGAGCTTCTTTAATTCTGTTTTTGAGCAGCTCTACTTGCTCAGTAGACTCTTGAACTATTTCAGGCTTAATGTCCCGACGCTCCCCCACTTCTGTCCAACAAAGTGGTGTACGACAAGGTCGTCCATAAAGAGCTTCAAATGGGGGCATGCCAATGCTGGAATAGTAACTATTGTTGTAGGCGAATTCCACTAAAGGCAAATATCTTTCCCAACGACCCCCCCAGTCGAGCATACAAGCTCTAAGCATATCTTCCAACGTCTGAATTGTCCGCTCAGATTGACCGTCTGTTTGCGGGTGATAAGTTGTACTTAAATGCACATTAGTTCCCAAGGCTTTCTGAAACGCTTTCCAAAACACTGATGTGAACTTTGGGTCTCTGTCAGAAACAATACTCATAGGAACTCCGTGAAGTTTAACTATCTCATCCAAGTACTTCTGAGCTAAGCGTTCGGCCGTGTCCTTTTTATTCACTGCTAGAAAATGAGCTGATTTTGTAAGTCTGTCTACAATTACCCAAACTGCATCTCACTTACTTATTGTCATTGGAAGCCCAGTAATAAAATCCATAGTCACCATATCCCATTTCCATTCTGGCAGTGGTAAACTCTGTAGAAGTTCACTTGGTACTCTATGTTCCGCTTTCACCAACTGACAAGTCGTGCACTTTGCTACCCAATCAGCTACTTCCCGCTTCATTCCCTTCCAATGATAATACCTTTCCAAGTCTCTATACATCTTAGTAGAACCGGGATGGATGGCAAAACGTGACTGGTGCGCTTGCTTCAAGATCTCTTCTTTCAGAACTTTACTATCTGGAACACACACCCGACCTTTAAAAATAAATGTTCCATTCTCTGCCGTGTGATAACCTCTAACTTCAGCTTCTATTGCTTTCTTCGTCTCAGCATCTTCCTTTTGAGCCTCACGGATTCTCCGTAGTAAATCAGCTTGGTTTACTGCTTTCAGACCCATTACATCGTCTTCAACAGAGGCTTCACAAATATTCAGACTCGATAAGGCTGAAACAAGCTCCTGCACCTCCCTAGTTCCATTCACGTCAGTTCTCCTTCTGCTTAATGCATCCGCAACCTGGTTAGCTTTTCCTGGATGATAAGCAATATCCAAATCATAGTCCGCAAGCAACTCCACCCATCTCCTCTGCCTCAAATTCAAATCTGCTTGTGTGAAGATATACTTCAGACTTTTATGATCAGTAAATACTTGCACCTTCTCTTCGTATAAGTAGGCTCTTCAAGCCTTAAGAGCAAAGACCACTGCAGCTAGCTCCAAGCATGAGTAGGATAATTAGTCTCGTGTTTTCGCAACTGCCTTGATGCATAGGCTATGACCTGACCGTCCTGCATGAGTACACACCCTAATCCAGTTCCTGATGCATCTGTATAAACAACATAAGGCACTCCAACCTTTGGTAAAACCAACACAGGCGTCTGTGTTAGATGCTCCTTTAACTTTCCAAAACTGGTTTCACAGGTTTCTGTCCACTCAAACTTTGCTTCTTTACACGTCAATTGCGTCAATGGTTTGGCTAAGCTAGCAAATCCCTCCACAAACTTCCGGTAGTACCCTGCGAGTCCAAGAAAACTACGGACCTCTGTAGCATTCTTGGGTCTAGGCCAATGAGTGATAGTCATGATCTTCTCTGGGTCAACAACTACCACTTTCTCTGAAATGATATGGCCCAAGAAACCAACCTGCTTTTGCCAGAAACTGCATTTTGCCATCTTTGCAAAAAGCTTTTGATCTCGTAGTGTCTGCAACACTAACCTTAAGTGCATAACATGCTCCTCCTTACTCTTTGAGTATATCAAAATATCATCAATAAAGACAATGACTAACTTGTCCTAGAACTCTCTGATATGTCTATATTTTGTCTCTCCTTAGCATATATTTATCATGCATTTAGCTAGGATAACACATTGTTTTGCTTCATTTTCTAGTCCCTTCTATACACTTTGCATGTTTAGGTAGTTCTTGCATCATCCTTGCATATATTTTGCATTTTGGAGTATTTCAGGTATATAGGAGACGTCGGGAACACATCGCTCGACCCATCCGCTTCACAACACTCCCGGAAGCGTCAACCGAGCTATCTCCGGGAAGCGTCAACCGAGCAATCCGTTCGAGCTGTTCCACTCGAGTGGGATTTAGCTTTCAACGTCTTCGTCAAGGTTGTAGGGAATTGAGTTATCTTTCCAACGCCGTTTATTTCAAGCCAATCGGAGGTGTGGTTCGAGAGTTATCATCGTTTTAGTGGATGTGTATACACCATGCTCCCCCGCCACACACTCCATCTTGTCTGATCGATCCATGCTCCCCCGCCACGCACTCCAGCTTGTCTGATCAAGCCATGCTCCCCCGCCACGCACTCCAGCTTGTCTGATCGTGCCATGCTCCCCCACCACGCACTCCAGCTTGTCTGATCGAGCCATGCTCCCCCGCCACGCTCTTCAGCCGTCCGTCCGAGCCATGATGACATTGCATTCCATTCTACGCGCATGGACTCGATCGCACATGTCGGGAAGAAAGACGTTTGGTTTCACACGCTTCAGGAGTTTACCGAACCGACGCTTTACCTTGTCGTTTTAAGTTTTAGGGTTTTCCATGTTGGAATACTATATATACATTTTGTTAAGTCTTTGCTGAGACATCTTATCTTTTATTCTCGTATTGTTTTCTTTCCCAGAAGGTTTTGACGCTAGCCACCAAAAAAACGTTCTCAGACCTTGTATTCCGACACCTTTGAGTTTATTCAGTATTTTCATTTGATTTCTTTTACAAGTTGTTCTTTACTTTTTAATCTATCTAAGAATGCTTGTTTCAATATTTTCTGAGTTTGTATTGTTGATGATGATTTTCGGATCTGAGTAGTGTAGTAGTTCTTGAGGATGGGATAGATTAGGTGGAGGATCTTAGGATGTAGAGTGTTTAAGCTTTGATTTTTATGATTCTCTTCTAGACTAGTGTTAGAAATGCTAGTTTCTCTCTGATCAATTGGGACTAGGTTCGAGACATTTCCACACCCAAAAGGTGTTTTATGAAATGTCTGACCAACTAGTGCCAGAGACTTACGTTCCTAGCCTAAGAGATTAGTTGTCTAGGATGTTTGTTGACATGAACGAACTTGTTTGTCATGCCTGCTCAACCATGTTTCTCTAGCGAGAGCTGGGTATGGAAATGGTTGAGTCTGAGTAGCTTTTACCAAGAGATTGGATTAACTAAGTTGATATGTTCATTGTCTAGGGATAGATTGCTTGTGGCATGTTCAACACTTTGTAGACTAGGAGACTTCACCGACATCAATTACTCCCATCCGTAGGACCTCTTTCTTCTTGATATTTATTACATTCCTGAGACTGTTTCGTGTCTTGCCTTTTAGTTCATGCTTAGACTCGTTTTCTATTTTCATTCATTTTCGCTTCCTGTCATACATTCGCATTTCTAGTTCTAGAACACATTTCTGTTTTGCACTCAGATCATTCTAGGACTGTTAGACAAACACTCTTTTATATTGGCTTAACTTGTGATTCCTTGATTGCATCTTGAGTGATAGTAAAGTTTCCCAACTGGATTGACACCTTAAGTACTACAACTGCATAAGGTTAATTGAACCTGCTAGGATAGACACACGAAAATCCTAGTATCAATTTGGCGCCGTTGCCATTTGGGATTCATTTTGCTACATTTAAGATTTCAAGTTTTGTAAGATTAAGTTCTATCCCACTTCTCATTCTGAGTACTGACTTGTTTTGGTTGTCTGCTTGTTTGTTTTGATTCTCAGGAACCTGTTGATTGCAACGTTGCATGCACACCAGATCAAGAGGACATCAGAACCTCCTTCCTGCTATCGATGATATCAATCGGTTACAGAGACCACGACAAGCTCGTCAACTCACTGATCATCCCGCACCCGTCACAATGGAACAACCGAATGGACCACATCCGGGACCGCGAAACATTGGTGCTGGGGATGCACCGAACACTCATACTCAACGTGCTGGAATCGTCCCTCCCGCCGTGCAGAAAAATAACTTCGAAATCAAAAGTGGTCTGATCTCCATGATCAAAGGAAACAAGTTTCACGGGTTGCCTATGGAGGATCCACTCTACCACTTGGACGAGTTCGACCGCCTGTGCAGTCTCAACAAGATCAACGGCATGAGTGAGTATGGTTACAAGTTGCGCCTCTTTCCATTCTTCCCAGGAGACAAGGCTCATCAATGGGAGAAAAACCTTCCCAAGGGATCAATCACCACTTGGGATGGTTGCAAGAAAGCACTCTTGGCCAAGTTTTCTCCAACTCCAGAACAGCACGTCTCAAGAATGAGATTTCCATCTTCACTCAGAAGAACTCAGAATCATTCTGTGAAGCCTGGGAGCGTTTCAAGGGTTACTATAGCCAGTGTCCACACCATGGTTTCAGCAACGAGTCACTACTGAGTACTCTCTACCGTGGTGTACTACCAAAGATCCGTATGCTGCTTGACACTGCTTCTAATGGTAATTTCCTGAAAAAAGACGTTGAGGAAGGATGGCAACTGGTGGAGAATCTCGCTCAGTCTGACGACAACTACAATGAAGACTATAACCGCACAGTTCGCGGCGACGCTGGGTCTGAGGAGAAGTACAAGAAAGACCTCAAGAATGTCAATGAGAAGCTTGACCGTATCAAGGTAAGCCAGCAGAGGAGCATCCACTTTGTATCTGAGGATGATCCTTTCCAAGTTCCAGATGGGGAGGGTGAGCAGACTGAGGAGGTCAGCTATGTCCAGAATCAGGGTGGGTAAAACAAAGGTTACAACCAATACAAGGCAAACCCCAATTTGTCTTACCGAAGTAAAAATGTTGCCAATCCACAAGATCAGGTGTATCCGCCTCAACAACAACAACAAGGGCAACAAAAACCTTATGTGCCTTACAATCCAGGATTCGTTCCTAAACAACAGTTCCAGCAGGGTTATCAGGCTCCCTCAGGACCACCACCAGGATTCCCCCCTCAACAAGTTTAGCCTACTACAGCCCCAGATCAAGAAATGAAGCAAATGATGCAACAACTTCTTCAGGGCCAAGCTAGCGGTTCTATGGATACCGCTAAGAAGTTTGCTGACTTTAGTCAAAGGATGGAATGTTCATATAATGATCTGAACGTCAAATTTGAAGCTCTGAATTCGAAGATAAGGTATATTGAAGGCCAATCCGGTTCCACTTCTGCACCAATACCTGGCCAATTCCCTGGAACAGCAGTTCAAATCCCCAAGGACTATGCTACTATCCATGCTATCACCACCCAAGCTGTAGATGTACGGCTCACTGAGGAAAATGAGAGTTTAGATGGGGAGGATTTTCTTCAAGATGAAGTTCAGATAAAGGATCCCGTCAAGGTGCTCAAGGATCCAATTGAGTCAGCCAAGCAATCTGATCCTCAAGCTACGAAAAAACCCGCTGCTCCCAAGGATAAACCTGTGAGATTCACTCCTCCACCAGACAAGCCACCTCTAGCATTGCCAGTGAGGTTTAAGAAGCAGCTTACTGAGAAGTATAAAACTCTGTTCGAAAAACAAGTCAAGGAGATTGAATTGAGGATGCCATTGCGTGATGGATTCGCACTTGTTCCTCACTACCAAAAATTCGTCAACGACTTAGAGATGGAGAGATCAAAAGAAGTTCAAGCCATGTCGGTACTAAGTCTTGAGTGCAGTGCAATCATTCAGAAGAAGATTGTACCTAAGAAGCTCAAAGATCCTGGATCATTCACTCTACCTTGCACCCTTGGACCTATGTCTTTTGATAGGTGTCTATGTGATCTTGGCACTTCAGTTAATCTTATGCCACTCTCTGTAGCTAAGAGGTTGAGTTTTACAAGGTTTAACGGTTGCGACATCTCCATCATCCTTGCAGATAGAACAATGAGACTTCCACATGGTATCTTAGAAGATTTACCTGTCAGGATTAGAGACGTAGAAGTGCCAACCGACTTTGTGGTTCTGGAAATGGATGAAAAATCAAAAGATCCTATGATATTAGGAAGACCATTCCTGGCGACTGTTGGAGACATCATTGATGTCAGAAATGGAAAGATTGATCCTAATCTGGGAGACGACTTCACTATGAAATTTGACATCAAGGATACCTTGAAGAAACCAACAATAGGAGGACAAGTCTTCTATATTGAAGAGTTGGATCAGTTGGCTAACGAGTTGTTGAAGGAATTAGCTGAGGAGGACCATCTCAAGACTGCTTTGACCAAGGAAGGAGAAGAAGGGTTCCTGCATAAGGACACCACTTGCTGCAAGAATCTGCTAGACTCCCACAGAGAAACGGATGGACCAGAGGAGTTCGAGCAACTATCTGGTGCGGAGGAGGTTTGTGCAGTTGAGGCAGAGACTTCAGAACGTGAGACCTCCCACTCGACCAACGTTTTATCTCACTCGCCCAACACCCCATTCGAGCCGTGCACCATCGTTTTTGTTCGAGACCTCCACCATTCATATTCGGTCGAGCCATCTCCGTTACTCCTGTCCTGTTGCCCCCGTGAAGATCCGCTCGAGTCACGCTCCAACATCCACTCTCGAACCATTGCTGTTACTTCCACTCGAGCCAACACCCTCTCTTGCTCGAGTCAGCAGTGTTGTCTCGACCAGAGCCTACCACCGTTGCTTCCTCACCTGTTCCGGCGAAGCCTCACTCGAGCCGTTTCCGCTGAACTCCATTCGACCTGTACGCTCGAGCCAATCTCTCTCTGTAGTCGTTCAATGTCAGTCTCACTCTGCACTCGCCCAACTGCCTCTCTCGAGCCACACTCGCCGTCGTCCTCGTACCTGTCAATCGAGCCGATCTCACAATCACCAAACGAGCCACTGTCAAACCTATGCGACTCGACCCACACGACAAAGATGTTCCGCTCGGTCCACCATCCCAAAACTGTCACCGTTCGAGCCACTCTCGATTCCACTCGATCCGTTGTCCCGGAGCTGTCACCCACTCGATCGGTTTATCCTCTCTATGCACTTTCAAGTTTTAAATTTCATAATTGCTCTTGCTACTTGCTCACTAATATATTAACATTTAGCTTTGAGTTCATTATGTCTCAGAGAAGTACGAAGAGTACCGAGATCATACATGAGATGAGAGAGGCGTATGATTGTGTAGGTGGACAACGCTCATCTCCTAAATCCATGGAAAAGCGTTTCTTGGAAATGAAAAACTTTGTAGAAGAAGCTGTTCAGGGTTTAGGACAAGCAGCAAGGTCAAGCAGCCCTGTCAAACCGCTCACCAAGAGCAAGAGTCGCGGGAAGAGACCAGTACCAGTTTCTAACTCAAGAGAGGAGGACAATGATTACGAACAGGAGGAACCTGAGTTGCATTCGGGACAAGCGCCCAGGAAATCTGTAAGAAGGAAGGCAAGAGACAGGGCGTTCAGCAGTTTCACGAAGACGTTCACGAACTTCATGCGTAAGTTCAGCTGTTCAACATCCACAACCGCCATCCCTAGGTTCATCCCCGACGACATCAGACCAATGCCCGGACGTCCCTCTGCGACCCTAGAGCGAACACCTTCTCTGATTCCCTCTCCAGCACGTCAATCTTCATATGAGCTCGAGATCGTCAGCCTTCACCCATTCCTTGACGCCACTCGTCACACGAGTCTAGGGAGAGACAGAGACGCGGTTCGCGAGGCTCCAGAGCCTTTTCTAGTCATCGATCAGTGCGTTGTTCTGCAGCTCAAGATGAGCAACGAGTTGAAGCTCAGGGTGATCATCAGGGTATGCACGGGGTTGAGCAACAAATCGAACATCAAGGTGATTATCAGCCTACGGAGGTTTTTGTATTGGTATCGGACCATGGTGAGTCCAGAGTCGATGACATGCAGTGTGACGAGCAGCCGAACATGTACCAGAACACGCAAGCGGTTGAGCAGCAAGTCGACCAACCAACTGAGGTCACTCCCGCGGATCCCAAAAAAAAAAAGGACAGAGTCAGTTTCACGCCCCTCCTTGGGCGAGCACAGACTCCTTCTTCTACTACTGAGGTACTCCAACCTTCCCTTTGTACATACCATTTCATTCCTGCATTGTTTCTGTTGTGATTCTTAATTCCTCCTACAGATTTTTCTTACACAAGAGACTGTGTAATTTAAGTTTGGGGGAGGGTTTGAGATGATGTATCTGATGTTGTGTTCTGTGATTCTTATTTCATATTTTTGTATCATATCATGTTTGAGTCTGCATTCATTTATTTGCATAGAAAAACCAAAAAAAATGAAAAAAATCAAAATTTCCACAAAAACAGAGTGTTCATGTAGCTTGCACTTGCATATTAGGACTGAGTCTAGTGTTATTTAGGGTTGTTGCATTTAGCATAGGGGTTGATGATGATTGTAACCTTGGTAGCATGCTGAATTCAATAGGATAGGATCAAGGCCCTTGTTATTAGTTCTTTGATGCATGTTGATTGAATTTGAAAATGTAAGATTGAAGCATGTTTTGAATTGGCGTCATTCCCTATCTATCTGAACCTAATCCTGACTTGCAATTATCTTGTTATGCATTGAAGTTGAACTCATGGATACCATATACATACTTGGATTGTCTTTCACATTTTCACCACCCTTGTCAATCCAAGTAGCTGATTCCCATCTTTGGAACAGTTCCCCACACCCTTAACCAACCGTTCTTTCAGGTCAATTGTATTCTCGAGTGTCAGGCCTTTTTCCGAGTTGAGCTTGTTAGAAAGTGTTAGGTTCTAACCGACAAGAGTAGGATCTTGTGTAGTTCTAGTTCGCGTTATCCGGACTAGTAGGACTAGGTGAGAACTCGATTTTGGGTATTGGGTATGGATTTGTGCAGAAAAGCGAAGAGTAAAAAGAAAGTTAAGGGTAGAAAGTCTTTAGGAGGGGGATGTGATTTCAAGGTTTACATGTCTAGTAAAGGATTTGGGTTGATCGAAATAATCAGTTATTGGTTCTGGGCATTAAACGAAAAGATTAGACAAAGAAAATAAAGTAAAATGTTTAAAATGTCCAGAGTCCTTAGAAGAAAAGAAAAAGAACCTTACTGATAGTAAAGATTTCCCAATCCGCTAGAATGATAAGAAGTGAACTCCTCCTAAGACCAAGTCTAAATAATGAAAGAATGGGTTTGAGATGAAGTTTCTGATGAAGGGTAGAGATGGGACCAACTTCGGTTTGGAATGTTCTTTGGGTAGACAGGACGCTGCTCTTGTATGTATCAGTTGGTTTCAACCTTTAGCCTTTTCTTAAGCTCAACTCCTTTTCGTGAGAGAACCTTGTTCTGAATTGATAAACCACCTGAGAAGGAGACCATCTATGTCTCTGACCTTTTACCCTAGCCAAATGAGTTCAATGACATTGCTTAGCTAGATTCACGGTTCTCTGTTAATGAATGTTAAAGGGAGTGATTGATAGGATTTCATGTGTAGATTAAACAAATGAAATTCCTTCACCATGCATCATAGAACTAAATACAAGGACATTGATTCTAACTATTTTATTTAGCTTGTTTTAGGTTCTGAGACCCCATTTTCACACCTCTCTTCCATGCTCTACTCTTTATTGTTTGCTTGAGGGCAAGCAAAGAATAAGTTTGGGGGAGTTGATATGNATTTCAAGGTTTACATGTCTAGTAAAGGATTTGGGTTGATCGAAATAATCAGTTATTGGTTCTGGGCATTAAACGAAAAGATTAGACAAAGAAAATAAAGTAAAATGTTTAAAATGTCCAGAGTCCTTAGAAGAAAAGAAAAAGAACCTTACTGATAGTAAAGATTTCCCAATCCGCTAGAATGATAAGAAGTGAACTCCTCCTAAGACCAAGTCTAAATAATGAAAGAATGGGTTTGAGATGAAGTTTCTGATGAAGGGTAGAGATGGGACCAACTTCGGTTTGGAATGTTCTTTGGGTAGACAGGACGCTGCTCTTGTATGTATCAGTTGGTTTCAACCTTTAGCCTTTTCTTAAGCTCAACTCCTTTTCGTGAGAGAACCTTGTTCTGAATTGATAAACCACCTGAGAAGGAGACCATCTATGTCTCTGACCTTTTACCCTAGCCAAATGAGTTCAATGACATTGCTTAGCTAGATTCACGGTTCTCTGTTAATGAATGTTAAAGGGAGTGATTGATAGGATTTCATGTGTAGATTAAACAAATGAAATTCCTTCACCATGCATCATAGAACTAAATACAAGGACATTGATTCTAACTATTTTATTTAGCTTGTTTTAGGTTCTGAGACCCCATTTTCACACCTCTCTTCCATGCTCTACTCTTTATTGTTTGCTTGAGGGCAAGCAAAGAATAAGTTTGGGGGAGTTGATATGTCTATATTTTGTTTCTCCTTAGCATATATTTATCATGCATTTAGCTAAGATAACACATTGTTTTGCTTCATTTTCTAGTCCCTTCTATACACTTTGCATGTTTAGGTAGTTCTTGCATCATCCTTGCATATATTGTGCATTTTGGAGTATTTCAGGTATCTAGGAGACGTCAAGAACACATCACTCAACCCATCCGCTGCACAACACTCCCGGAAGCGTCAACCAAGCTATCTCCAGGAAGCGTCAACCGAGCCATCCGTTCGAGCCGTTCCACTCGAGTGGGATTTAGCTTTCAACGTCTTCATCAAGGTTGTAGGGAATTGAGTTATCTTTCCAACGCCGTTTATTTCAAGCCAATCGGAGGTGTTTTTCAAGAGTTATCCTCGTTTTAGTGGATGTGTATACACCACGCTCGAGCCATGCTCCCCCGCCACGCATTCAGCTTGTCTGATCGAGCCATGCTCCCCCGCCACGCACTCCAGCTTGTCTGATCGAGCCATGCTCCCCCATGATTTCATTGCATTCCATTCGACGCGCATGGACTC
>NC_025690.1:10013957-10035406 GCF_000633955.1 Camelina sativa | reverse complement strand
GATAGATTAGGTGGAGGATCTTAGGATGTAGAGTGTTTAAGCTTTGATTTTTGTGATTCCCTTCTGGACTAGTGTTAAAAATTTCTAGTTTCTCTCTGATCAATTGGGACTAGGTTCGAGACATTTCCACACCCAAAAGGTGTTTGATGAAATGTCTGACCAACTAGTGCCAGAGACTTACGTTCCTAGCCTAAGAGATTAGTTGTCTAGGATGTTTGTTGACATGAACGAACTTGTTTGTCATGCCTGCTCAACCATGTTTCTCTAGCGAGAGCTGGGTATGGAAATGGTTGAGTCTGAGTAGCTTTTACCAAGAGATTGGACTAGATAAGTTGAGATGTTCTTTGTCTAGGGACAGATTGCTTGTGGTATGTTAAACACTTAGTAGACTAGGAGACTTCACCGACATCAATTACTCCCATCCTTAGGACCTCTTTCTTCCTGATATTTATTACATTCCTGAGACTGTTTCGTGTCTTGCCTTTTAGTTCATGCTTAGACTCGTTTTCTATTTTCATTCATTTTCGCTTCCTCTCATACATTCACATTTCTAGTTTTAGAACACATTTCCGTTTTGCATTCTGATCATTCTAGGACTGTTAGACAAACACTCTTTTATATTGGCTTAACTTGTGATTCCTTGATTGCATCTTGAGTGATAGTAAAGTTTCCCAACTGGATTGACACCTTAAGTACTACAATTGCATAAGGTTAATCGAACCTGCTAGGATAGACACACGAAAATCCTAGTACTCTCGAAAGACGCTATTCATGAGCTTCATAAATGCTGCAGGGGCATTAGTCAATCCAAAAGGCATGACAACAAACTCATAATGCCCGTAGCGTGTCCTGAATGCTGTTTTTCTAACATCCTCCTCAGCAATACCAATCTGATGATGTCCCGATGCCAAATCTATCTTTGAAAACAAGGATGCTCCTTGAAGTTGGTCCAAAAGCTCATCAATGCGTGGTAAGGGATACTTATTCTAAATAGTCACCTTATTCAACCCACGATAGTCTATGCAAAGTCTGAAAGTTCCATCTTTCTTCTTAACAAACAGAACAGGCACTCCCCACGGAGAACTACTTGGTCTCACAAATCCAACTGCTTCTTTAATTCCGCCATTTCTGTTGGAGCTAAACGGTAAGGCGCCTTGGATATTGGAGCAGTCCCTGGGTCCAACTCAATAGTGAAATAATCTCCTCTATCTGGTGGTGGTCCTTTGAGCGGTTCAAAAACATCTGCATATTCTGATGCTACAGGAATGTCATCCAACTCTACTGTTGTGTCTCCCCCCTCAATAGAAATTGTCGCCAAATATGCTTCAGGCCTATTCCACTGTAACTCCTCTGTGTGAATCATCAAAATAATAGGTATCCCGTTATTTGTTACAACTCCCAGAAATACCAAATTCCCTTCACTTCGGTTAATGGTAACCCGTGCTCCCCGGCAGTCCAAGTTGGCGTCATGTCGCTTTAACCAGTCTATGCCAAAAATTACTTCATAGCGTCTCAACTCCATCTCAATAAAATTACCAAGTAACTCTACTCCTTCTATCACCACATGAACATCCCGATAAGTCCTTGATGATCCTACTACTTGAGTTCCCGCAGTTTCAATTCTGAGAAAATTGTCAATCATGCCATGAACTGTACTAATATTTGTCTCCTATGCCACTTTTGTGAAACCATTTTCCCGTCTGCCATAGAACCTTACAAAAATACATATTTGCCCTTTTCCCATTGTTTGCGACGTTTAAGTAATTGAAAGAGAAAAAATTAAAAAAGGTAAAGTTAGCAGTGGTCTTAGTTATCTCATCGGGTAATGCAACCCTTAGGCATGCAAGAGGTCCATGGAACCAACTGTCTATTTTTTGCCTGTCTCTTTAATTATTCCTGCTCTCTCTCTCTTCTCACAAACCACCATCGAGACTTTACATCTTCCGCCAACCGCCGTCACTATTTCCTCCAAAAACGTTCGATTTCGAGTCACTAAGTGATGAATTACTTCATCCAGACCCTTCTACAGGGTAATCCTCCATTGTTGCCTCTACCCGCCGCGACGGGGGAACCGTCGGCTATAGTGGAAGCGACAGGGGAACCGTCGACGACTAGTACGGAGATTCATAAACCCAGACAAAAGTAAATCGGTTGTCCATCAACTAGAATCAATTTATTTTGGTGTTCGTTAAGTGTTTTTTACCTGAAACAATTTGAACTCTACTAAAATTCCATTTTTTTGCTCATTTATTGTGTTTGAATTCGACGTTCTAGGTTATGCTCATTTTGGGTTATGTCCTTTCAAAAGATGTTGTCCTCCAAAATATGTCTACCAACGATGTCCATCGTGATTTTATATGGTCCACCAAATTTACCTTTCCAAATTTATGGCTCTGCTAACCGCACTATGTGTCCATCGTGCAGGTTGAATCCATTGGTGGAGCATAACCAAAATATCTGGTTTGTCTACAACGACCATGTTTGTATTCGTCTGTCGTTCATGTTGTTAATAGCATGAGTCCCTGACTACCAACTTCTTTATTGTGCCGCACAAGTCTCATGAAGAAGATGGCGCAGGGAATGCTGTTTCTACTATCGATGAAAAACAAATCCAACAGTCTACGTCTGATGAATATGCATGTTGTACGAACCTTTCCCAACCGGAGGACAAGAACATACACCTTAGGTATTTTGTCCACCATTTACTGACAAGTTATTGCAGGTCCTCATATCCGGTTAACCAAAAAAGATTCTTATTTTAGGTCTCATAGCGAATCAGTTCGTGTAAATAATGTTGATCCATTGATGGACGAGATTCGACATTCGAGGTACATGTCCATCACAGTTGACAGTTCGGTAAACACATTTGAGAAGCCTAGGTATATGTCCATTCACTTGTTGACAAGTTATTGGAATGACTGTCTTTTCCGAGACGCAATATGTTTCAGTTTGCTGTTCTTATGTCAATTATGCTCGCTCTTCTTTCCTTCCTACTCGTAATCGTCACCTCAATCAACAACTTCACTGGGTGATTTACGACTTTTATGTCTACCGATGGACTTTTCATCCGGTTTAGGTAGACATAGTCTTTCTCCGTTTGCTTATGGTTCTCTCTAGTTTCTGGGATAGGGGTATTTTCGTCAACTCACTCATTCTCATAACAAACAAACTGGCATTTTTGAGAAGGAAAACAAAAAATGGCATTCTAAACAACTTTTTTGGAAAAAATGGCATTCTTGCCCAAAATCCCTTGAATTCTCCTCCGTTTTTCTGTAAAATCAATCCCGGAATCCCAATTCCTCACCAAATTGGGGCTCACAAAGCAATGCATAGCTCCAGTGTCAAACATAGTATAGGCAGAAACTCCTCCAATAAAAACCGATCCTACATAGTTTTTATTTTTTTGTATATATTTAACTAAGTATCCCACATACTCAAAAGACCACATGCAATTACTAATATCCAAACAGAAATCACAAGAAGCTTTAGATTGGACTTACCACCCATCGGTTCCGCACCATCCTCGTCTGCTACAGCATACACCCGAGATCCAATTGCTTGCCTTTTAGGAGGTGGAGGCAAGATTCCTTGGTTTTTACTGCCTTGATGTCCGCCTATTATATTCCCTCTGCATTCCCGTGCAAAATGACCTGGCTTTCCACACCTCCTGTAATTATTGTCTCTCTCTGAACAATTCGCCCACGTATGACCAATCTTCCCACAATGGAAACACTTCCCAGAAGTACTCCAGCACACTCCTCCATGCCTCTTTCCACACATGTTACACTGTTGGTTATTCTTTCCCGATCCTGCACCACGGTTATCTCCTGCTCGCTTAAGTGATTTTGCTCCCTTGGTTGCTTTCTGCTGTGTACTCCTAAGGTCATAAGCTTCCTCCTCAAGTCCCCTCTCAACCATAGCAGCCTGCTCAACTAGCTCAACCATGCTATTACATCCTCGAACAGAGCAACGATTACGAATATTAGAACTCAACCCTCTCATAAATCTCCATACTCCCTCCCAATAAACCTCCTCAGACGGGTGAACTCAACATCGTACTCTCTGACCGTCATTGTGCCCTGTCGAAGCTCCAAAAACTCACATTCTAGCTGATCCATAGCTTCCCGAGGAAAATACTTCTTATTGAACTCCTCTAGAAAATCCTCCCATGTGGGCTCATAATCAACTGGAAAGCTCCTCTCAACATTTCTCCACCAATTATCTGCATCTCCGTGCAGGTAATGCACAGCGAGATCCCTTCTAAACTCCACAGGGCATCTTGCTGACCTAAAGTTTTTCTCCAACATCCGCCTCCAATCATCAGCTCCTGCTTGATCATTTCCACCACTAAAGTACTCTGTCCCCATGGTGCCCATGAGTTTCATTGTCTCAAAATAAGAAAACTCTGCCGGTGGCGGTGGTGGCTGACGCTGTCGAGGTGTAGCAACTGGAGGTGCTGGCGGTGGCTGACGGGGTGCCGCTTCTCTAGGTGGTGGTGGGGGTGCATACACAGGTCGGTCCAAAATCCCCCGCATCATGTTACGGAGCTCCTGCATTTCAGCACAATTTGCAGCGATATCAGCCGTGTTGGCTGCAACCAGAATCTCTCCTCCTTGTGGCTGAACTCGCTCATTAGCTGGAGCGGCATCAATTGGGTTTACTCTAGGGTTTGCAGGACGCCTTCCTCTTGATGCCATTCTCTGTTCACACAAGGCCAAACATAAGAAGCACTGCCATAACAAAACTTTACAAACACACTAACACAAGTCTCACTTTGGGTGTTTTTTTTTTTTTTTAATCCGGAGTCTCCTTTTTTTAAAAAAATGCTGAAAACTTTCCTTATAAAATACTTTAGAAAAAAAGAAAAAGAAAAAACTTAGCCTTCCAGATCAACACCGGCTTGACTTTAACCTGGCTCTGCTACCAAGATTGTCACAACCCGTGTCCAACCCTTTGGGTCTACACTAGTTTCCTTACCAAAAATTTATTTTAAAACACTTCTATATAATAAAAATATTAGTTACTCATATTTCCGGAAAACCATTCCTTGAATAAAAACCTTAATGTATTATTTCAATAATCTTGTCAAAAGAAAATAGAAGAATGTCTTAAATAAAAACAAATCCGAACATAAAACAAAGTTAGGAATTAACCGGTAAAATTATTAAACCCAATGTTCCCAAAATCACACCACAAAGCGAGACGAACTTGTGCAACTACTCGAGATTCTCACCGAGACCTGAAGAGAAACGATTAGGGAGTGAGTAATTAATTACTCAGTGAGGTGGTCAACACTGCCCACCGAAACATAACCTTTCAAATATACTTTCACGCAACTTCCAAATACTATCAAAAAATCAGACAACAAGCATATAGCTTTCACTTGCGTGTAAAACTAAGACATTCCACAACAATTATCTTTCAAGTATTTTACTTTGATTATAGGTTTGGCCATTAACACTTTTTATGGCTCCCAAACCTCATTCCTAGAAGACCACGGCCCGTAATTCGATTCTTCCCGTACTGCTCGTCAGCGGTTTATGACCTATAATGAGCCCGCCGGTTCATTACAGTCCAACATTCTCAATCCCGTTTTTAATTATTTTCTTAATAATTTTCTCACCATGAAGACTAAAGTACGACGTAAAACATTAACAGGCAACATGCATTTCACGTCCTTATATTACCATGCAGCAAGCCTTACGACTTAAAACACTAATATTCTACATGCAACTCACGTAACCATATAACCATGCAACAATCATTAAAACATTTAATTATTACTACTCTAACAACCTAGCAACCAACAATCAATAGTGTCTAACTTTAAAACTAACGCTTATCCGATGAACAAAAGTGTAAATGAGGTGTTATGAATCCGCAAATCCCTCCCCCACCTGACTCTTGATTGAAAACGACACTAGGAACGGAGAGGTTGAAAGCGGTTAGCCTGAAACTTGCATAAGAATAAAACTATTCAGCACTCTAATATGGAACTTGCGGATCAAGAGGACCAGAACAAAGGAACCAGAGACTTACTGCCCAAGGAACCAAACGACCTAGCTTGCGGGGCAACCAGAACAACAGCAACGAACCAACTTGCAGATGAAGAAGCCAACGACCTGACTTACGACAGAAGCAACAGATTAAAGAGACTAAAACAGTGACGTGAAGGAGATGGAAAACAGGTTAATGTTTGGATTTCCTTACCCAAACGAACCACCGGTGATGGATCTCGACTCCGGTGAGAGAAGTGAAGGACGGAGACAAACGGTGACTCAAGCGGTGGTGACTACGGCTCGACGTACGTGGCGAACAACTCGTTTCTACTTTCTCACCAACAAGGACACACCACAACAAGGACAGCAACTTTATCTCAACGAGGATGGTGATGGTGACTTGAGATCCAGATTTACGGAAACAAGGGAGTGATCGAAGTTGGAACGAAAACTTTGAAAGCAGCTATGACGAAGAAGACAATATGTACACCCATATATACACACTCGCTTAGGGTTTTTGTTTAACACAGGGGCTGGGCCTTTACAGGGCCTAAACGGGTCTCACAGAGAGAGAGACAGAGAGAGAGAGAGGAGAAGACTGAGCAAGCAAAAGGTGAACATATAAAGATTTTTTGTGTAACACATCATTGAGAACTTGAAGAATAAACATCCAAAAAATGATTTGATCAAATCTTTGATATGGCAACTAGCTTGGAGCTACAACAAGACTAAGTTTGAAGAGAATCTCAACAAGGTGAAAGAATATAACATTGACATCTAGGATTTACTGATTAAAAAGAAACCTGAGACTTGGTTAAGACCTTTCTTTAGACTTGGAAGTAACTGTGAGGATGTTGATAACAACGCCATAGAATCATTCAACACATCAATTACAAAAGCAAGAGCTAAGGTAATTATTCCAATATTGGAAAGAATTAGGAGGCAAGCTATGCATCGAATGGTGAAGAGATATAACAAATCCAAGAATCACGAAGGCAAGTTTACAAAGTATGTTGCCAAGATTCTCGCAAAACATAAGAAAGATGCAGACAAGTGTTAAACAACTCCAGCAACTCATGGAGTTTACGACTTATGCTTTACGAAATGATTATTCGGTGAACACACAAAGAAAAAAGAACATGTACATGTGGTAAATGGCAAATCAGTGCGATTCCATGTGAGCATTCTTATGAAGAAATGATTGATTACGACGTGAATGTTGAAGATTATGTATCAGGATTTTTTAGCACTAATATGTGGCAAGGTACACGGACTATTAAATTTTTACTATATTAATTGAATAAAAATATAAAACAAACTTTATAAAGTGTAAAAAAATTACATTGTCATGTTATTGGTCTTAAGATAAATGTTTAATTTTTCAGTAAGGATAAATTTGTAATTTAAATATTAGACTAATAAAATCTTTGAAATAATTATTAATTTTGAAAATATATATATTTTCTCTCACTAATTAGTTATGGACGAAAATTACTAACTAATTTTTAAAAAAATTGTAAACCAATTAGAATTTAAAAACTAAGATTTTTCTATCTAAATATACAATATAGTTATTTTAAATAACTATATTTGGAAGATTTTGTTAAGATTTTAAATTATGATTCTCCTATTGTCTTTCTTTTATTTCGTTTACAAATTGTATTGAATCATCATTTTATACCTTAGTATACAATAAGATTATTTTTATTAACTAAATTTCGAAGATTTTTTTAAGATTTAAATTATGATTCTGCTATTATCTTTCTTTTCTTTCATTTACAAATTTTTTTGAATTATCATATAGATTAATAAATATGTAGAATTTTTTCTGCATATGATAAATTTTTAAAAATAAAGATATATTAGTTGACAAAAAACTGAAGATATATGACTCAATTTATGAAGAACAAAATGTGTGTTTAATGTTCCACAACGGTGGGTTAGTAAAACTAAATTTATGTGATTGATAAATTAATAAATTGTATTTGCTCACAATAATAATATTATAATTACTACTTTAAAATTTCACAAAATAATGATCCAAATACAACTAACAAATAATATAAAACTGTAATATACATCAGACAAATTAAAATATTATAATATTCTAAAATAATTAGAATCTAAAATGATATATGTAGATTTACCAAATAATTGTAATATTAAAAGTAAATACTCTCTCAAACAAAATAATTTTTTAAATAAATATAACAATAATTTTTATTATTATATTATAAGTTTAATAAAAAATGTTAATCATGTGCTATATAACACGAGATATCTCCTAGTATAAATTATGAGAAATACCAAAATGTATAACCAGTGGTACCTAAGCTCTAACAATTGATGTGTAACTTAATCTGCAACTCAATTTGAAGATAAAAAAAGGAGGCTTATTTTTACACCATTCATTCTATGTATACAGTATACGTCATTCATACTTCCCACTAATAGTCATATTGAATCAAAAAGGTTATGGAGGTCTGGATTCATCTATATGCATGTCAAGCCTTAATATTAATATCATATATACCATATAGTTGGATCAAGAACTGTATTGGGATAAATAACAAATATATAGCAGTTCATAAATATGATGACCTTTATAACTATGGTATCCAAATAATAGCGTACATGTTACTGACATTTGTTAAAGCAAGGGACACAAAAATCTTATTTGGGATAACCTAGTGCTCTGCAGGCAGTTTTAAGTACAGCATCATAGATCCACCGCACAGGTAACAAAGTACCAAAACAGTCTTCTGGAAGACTGAGTAGGATTTTACAACACACTTTTGTGACCTTCTTGCTTTCAAAGTGCTTCAATGCGTTTGTACAATATTCCCATCTCTGATTGAGGTGCTAGCGCAAGATCATTTACTTTCTCGTTTCCCTTTGTTTCTATAGATTTTGATAATACTATTATCAAAACTAACATGATCGTTGCCCACATGATTTGCATGTTTCTACTCCTTTTTATGTTGTACAACTTCGGGCTTATTCTTGACAAAATTATATATAAATATATATATATATATAGCTTTGTGTATATCTACAAAAAATACTAAAACTTCTCTTAGTATTTATAACTCTTGGATGATTGATTAATTTTGTTAGAAATCTATGATCTTTACTCATTATTGTTTTACTTTATGCCCATATTATTTTTCAATTATTCATATATCTTACCTTCCTTACCTTCCCAAGATTGAAACAATTATTTTCTATTAAATTAAAATAATTAAGCTTGATGATATACACAAATTTATTATTCTAGCCTAATTAATATTACGGAATATAGAAAATACACATACTTTTACCTAAAGTATTTACCCATACACATATTTTCTGCTATTGCTATACTTTTTATATAGCAAAATTATATCTTACCTCCTGTAGGTGCTAAAAACCAGAATTCTATGAACTAACTAAGTGAAATAGGATTAGGGGGACTTCAGGTCGGGCTCTCGGTAGAAATCAATAAGAACAATGAAGGAAGTGATGAACTGAATTTGTATTCAATTCTTTAAAATCTGAAAGTTACAATTACTTATTTACAATTATCGCGAGATACTTATACTAATGAGCTCTAACATAATTCTTCAAGATTTTTTCCAATGATATTGCCTCGTGCGTCCGTGATCCGCTCAACTCACCCCGAGATCCTCTCATTCGTTGGACTCAGCACTCCTCTAGGTCAAACAAACGCCTTCTGGGCCCTATGCCGACCCACACTAAATTCTTAAACCCGTCGCTTAGTGGGCCTCGTGCATGGACTTTTGATCGGCGAAACCCAACACCAACAATTCCCCAACCCCTCCGCCTCATTCTCGAGGGGGTTTTGCTCGATACCACATTGTTTTAAGGTTGTCGGTTTGGTTTATTTTCCGGCTTTGTGCAGTTTAGTGGTTTTGGAGAAAACCTTAAGTTCCCTATAGAAGGGAAGACGCCTCGTTCTGATGAAGGATTCCTGCTCCAGCCGTCTCATGTCTTAGAAGAGGAGGAGAGAGTTGTGGGTTCTCTATTGGAAGGGATGAGAAAGAAGCTGGTTTGGAATGGACGAGAAAAGGGTAGGAAGTCTTTGTGTGAGGGAGAAGACGAGATCGAGCAGTGAGCATGAGTGGACCTTCTCCTTCGTCATGCCTCAAGGATGCTGGAGGAAGAGACACCTAGTGCTTGGAGCATAAGAGGAGAATAAGGAAGATCCATCTTCTTGATGTGTGGGGGAAGGATGGGAGATTGGTTGTGGATTCGGATAGACAAAGAAGCTTTCCCATGGCTGTTATCCAGGTAAGTTGGGTTGAATTAGTCTTAGATCGATTAGATAATCGATGGTTGTGGTGGATTAAGGATTTACGGCGATAAGGAGCTTGAAGTAAAGCTCGGATTATGATTTTTGGTTGTCGTTAGACATCATTGTAGTGCCAGTTGACACCAACACCTGCAAATTGAGTACGCGGATTGGTTCGAGGTTGCTGCTTCAGAGCAACGTTTGGAGGATAAAATGGAGTCCAATTTGGCTAAAATTTGATGGGAAGCTTTGTGGTGCTATGGGCTTCATATCCAAAAGTGGATTTGTAGAATGAACGATTAGTTTGTGAATTAACCGAAGGTTAACGTAGACATTTTCCATGGACGTGTGGTGGCAATGTTGGGGTGTCGAGTAACACCAAGGTGTTGTTGGGATGTCGAGTAACACCAAGGTGTTGTTGGTCGATATGAGCATGTTGATGTGTGTTTGGGTCGTAGGTGAACATCTGGAGTTAGGTTTGGATGAAGAGAGATTGACGGAAGCGATGTCATGGGTGTCGGTGTCGATTGACACTAGGAGAGTGTCTATCGACACCATGTGTGTTGTATCGTAAGTGGTCAGTTGGTTGACGATCGACACCTAGTGGAGGTACTGATCAACACTGGAGGAGTTGATAGTTAATCGGGGAATTCATGGAGAAGTGTTGTCAGTGTCTAGACGGAATCAAATATTCCAGCCCACCTCTCTTGTTACTCAGACGCTAGGGATGGTTGGTTGTGCGACTCAGTAACTAGATGAGGTGGGGTTTGGTGTATTTGTTGAAGTTTTTGTAAGGAGAGATTTCTACGCCGGTTGTCTCGTCGGAATTAAGGGGTTCCGGTGAGATCGTTTCCCGTGGTTATTGTGCGAGGATTGGAAATTCGGGTGTGGTTGTTTCACCTCATCATCAATATCTTCCAGCTTCCTACCGTCCATAGCAGGCATACTCCTCTGTCCAGGTTGATCTGACCATTTAGGTACTTTTTCTTGTTCACCCTTTTGTGATTCGGACCTTCTCAACCCACCACTTCTTTTACCCTTATCTTCTTCTTTTAAAGTAATACCTCCATAACTACCACAATATCATCAAACACAAGAAAAGGTATTACACATAACCTGCATAACATTAACTCACCAAAACCTTTTATCATAGTCTTTGGGGGTAATGGCTATCTCTCTTTCTTCAGTTTCTTTTTCCTCCCCTACGTCTTCAAACATATATCCAACTCCTAAACCTTCTGCCTCACTGCCTTCTTATGTACTACTCTTCCTCACTGCTACATCTTCCACGTCATTTTCCACTTTCTTACTACTAAAGCCCTTTATCTTCCCCTCTATTTCTGCCAGTTCAGCTAAATATTCATCATCAATATGGGTGGTATCAATAATTTGATCGCCATTGATGCTTCTACAAAAACACCCTCTTCACTACCACTATTACTTAGACCAGATGGCAGACCACAGCTACGCTTCTTCCATGCAGCCTCGCTGCACTTTATCTGCATCCTATCGCCACACTTCCTATTTTCCTTACCTCTTCAAATGTGACGAACAAATTTGACCCACAATTATTACGAAACATCTCTATATAGTACTCTAGACCAACATTCGTAGTCACAATCACCAAAGGCACCATCACCCTAGTTGTCAATTGCATAAATGTAGGAATGCAATAACTTAGATTTGCCTTCTTCTCCACCAAACCGAATTCTTCCACAACTGAATCTTCAAACTCTAATAACACCTTGTCGTAACAGTCAATGGAACAACCCGCAACAACAGTTTATTGTCCACTTTAAATTCCTAGACGCTATCCGCAGAGGATATTACAACACAAAATCTCGGAAATTCAGCATGCATCATAAATCAAAGATTTCTATCACACCCATCCACAAACAACATACAAATAAAAGTAATAAAACCCAGTCCACAAAAAAATCAACCTGCACAGCCATTTCTCATTCACGGGGACCAAAAACCCTACCCTCGCATAAGTTCTATTATCCACAAAACTCTCAACTTTAAGTTTTTACTGCAAACCTCGTCACTTGTTTCGTATATGATCTAACAGTTGGGACAAAAATCCATATAAGTTTTACTTATTAGTTCTCCATCATAGTTGCAAGGCAAAATAGTCCTAAGAAATGGACACCTAAGCAAAAAACATGAAAAGGTATAGGGAGTATTCAAAGTATGTGATTTTATAAGAGGTTTCACATAAAATAAGTATGTTATTAACTCTTAATAATATAGCTTAACTTAATACCCTTTCAAATAAAATAATCTGAAAATAAAAAAATAAAAACACATAATTGGGTAATATATATTCATATTAAAATTACAAATATTTTTTGTTTTGTTTCATCAATATGTATATTAAAAATATATATATTTTCTAAATGTACCATTTATAAGACAGTGTAATAAAAGAAAGGTAAAATTTATGCAAACATTTGTAACACCATATTTTGTGTTTTTATGTTCTAAATTTGTATATTAGTTAAATCTTATGAATTTACTAGAAATTTTAGTTTTATAAAAAATTGAAAAAAAAATGTATAATAGACAAAGGTGGCTATAAGAGGGTTGATGCTCTAAACATAAGTATTGAGACCCATGCATCTTTCAAAACAAATTATAAATGCAAAACCGTAACTTCGTGATAATGTATCCTATAACTTTTTTTTAGACAACTATAGAATTGCTTGGGGTGCGAGTGAGGACGGGCGCTTCACAGTTAGTTCAGCCTAATCCTTTTTAACTCGGACTAAGGTCCCACAGTTGTGTATGGAGTGCTCCTTTGGGCGGCTATGGAAGGCAGTTTTTCCAGAGAGGGTAAGGTTTTTCTTCTGGTTTGTTTCAAACCAGATGGTTATGACCAATGCTGAAACAGTCAGGCCCCATTTGAGTGATTATGGGATTTGTCAAGTGTGTAAGGGTGGGGAGAAGAAAATTTTCCATGTTCTAAGAAATTGTGGCACCTGATAGATGTGCCTTGTTCTTTTACCAAACCTTGTTGGAGTGGATCTATACGAACTTTGGGGACATAGAGTTGCGGTTTGCAGTGCCCTGGGCTACCGTTTTTGGGATGTGAGTGTGGTGGGGATGAAAATGAAGATGTCAGAATATGTTTGGGGAAAATGGAAAATGTCGTGATAGAGTTTGTTTTGTTAAAGATGTGGCGTAGGAAGTGTTTCAAGCTCACTCGTTGGCGGGTACGAGGAGCCGTCTGGTGACCAGATGGTGCGACACATTGCATGGACTAGGCCACAAGATGATTGGGTAAAAATTGATACAAATAGTGCTTCTCGGGACAACCTCGGGTTGGCTACAGCTGGTGGTATCTTGAGGGATAAGGAAGGGACTTGGATTTGCGGTTTTGCTTTTAACATCGGTATTTTCTCTTCACTATTGGCGGAATTATGGGGTATCTACTATGGTTTGGTTATCGCCAGGGAAATACGGATTACTCGGTTGGAGTTGGTGGTGGATTCAGAGTTGGTTGTTGGATTTCTTACGACAGGGATATGTGATACGCATCCCTTGTTATTCCTAGTACGCTTTCCTATGACTTTCTTTTGAAGGACTGGACAGTCCGGATTTCTCATATTTATAGAGAGGCGAATCATCTTGCTGACGGTTTGGCTAACTATGCATTCTCTCAACCGTTAGGGTTGCAGTTATTAGAGGTTTGTCGCTCTTTTGTTGTTTCAGTTTTCATGGAGGATGTTAGTGGGATTGCGTTCCCTCGTTCTGTTCGTTTGTAACTTTAAGTTTTCATTTTAATAAATTTGAGGCTTTGTCTCCTTTTCACACAAAAAAAGTGCTAATTGGATGAGAAATTGTTATTTGCAGAAATGTATGCGTCTAGCATGCCAAACATTCTGCATTTATATCTTCAACTTTATCTTATAATTTTTAGGAAAGAATGTATACTTACATCTTCAACGTAAAAAGTCAATTCTATTTAATAAGTACTAACTCTTGAAATAACTTTCACTTTTGTATTACGTGGATGATGTTTTGTATGATGTCTGCACGTTTCATTCACAATCCATAACAGAATGTTAATTGTTTTGATTTAGTTATTGTTGTGACTGGATGTTTTTGACTTCTGGTCTGAATGTTTGTCTTTGATTGTTGGTTGATACTCATTTGGTTTTATATCCATTTACAGCAGGGTAATTCAAGCAAAGGACGCATTTATGGGATAGGCAGTGTTCAATACCGGGATTTCGATCCTTCTGAGACTGTCCCAGCTTCTCTTCAACGCAATCTCGACATAGACATGCGTATCTCTGGCTTGGAAAAGAACTCTGAAACTGTCCACACTAATGTTGAAACGCTCAAGCCTGACATGACGACACTCAAAGATGATATGGTTGCCTTGAAGAGTGAGTTCAAGGACGAGATGGCTGCAACACGAGCTTCACTAAATGTGATTCTACAAGCTCTTGGGGTGAATTCTGCTACTCTCCAACAGGATAATCATACTCAACCTGTTCCTGCTGCAACACCTAGTAATCCCACTCCCCTGAATGCCACAGTGCCTAATACTACCTCGACCTCGACTCCACCTTTGACCAATGCTCAACAAGCTGACTTTGAACAATTGTGTGCTATTCGTGACCTAAACTTTACAAGCACTTAGATAAGTGGTGTGCTTGATTGTTTATCTTTTACTTTTAGCTTTGCCAAATATTTGCATCTTTTGTAAGACTTAATCGGCTTTTGTAAGTTTTTTGGAATCTCTTGGATCTTTTTGTATAACTTTGGAAATCTATGATATTGTATTTTAGATTTTAAATTTCACGTTTTCAGTTTTTATAATTTTTATTTCACGTTTCAAATTTTAGAATTTTAGGGTAAATGTTTCAATTTTTTATTTAATCTGCAATTCCACGATTAGTCACATAAATATTTGTGACATAGTGATTTTGTCACAATGTCCATGTCACGAGGGTTCGTGGTTAACAAATGCTACTATTAAGACACAAGTGCTTCGTGTCTACACTGGTCAATGAATAGACATGAACATAATTGTGGCTAACTTACCACGAACATATGCCTGACCATTTTGTGGCAATTGTTCTTACGAAATATGCGTGCCAAAATCGTGGCTAGTAGACCACGAAAACCTGCCTGGCTATTCCGTGTCAAATATTGTCACGAAACACGCGTGCCAAAATCGTGGCTATAACGTTACGAAAAGCCACGAAATATTTTAGTCCACGATCGTATAGACACGATCTTTTTCGTGTCATGTCGTGTCTGTATGGTCATATAGCCATGAAAATATGACCTTATTCACGGAATTTTCCATGGCTATAGGCTCTGTTTTTACTAGTGCTTCCACTCTTCCAAGTAAAACATATAAATAGATACAAAAGCTCGTGGAACTGATCAGAAGTTTTGGTTGTTCAACTGCAGTTTTTGATTGACTCATTGTTGAACCCGAGATACCTTACTTTAATTTGTAGTTTGTAAACTCAAAACATCTAATTATACAAAATCCTATAATCTAAAATACTGTAGATTATTGAAACTTGTATTGAAAGTATTGTGTGTGGTTATTAGCAACCATAGAAATTATTTATTGAAATTTTTTATTACTGTAGATAAGAAAAACAAAAATCAGTATTTTTGCAGCCATTTGATTACTAGCACACTCCATCACTCCCGATTCTTGTGACACACAATTACTGTTGAGTGGACATTTTTGTTGAATGATTTTCAGAAAAAGGTGTTGTGAAAGATGTTTCTGATAACATCATTATTTTACCCATATTAGCTATAATTTTCATATGCATTTAGGACTAGTTTTATGAGATTTTAGGTGTAAAATGTCTATTATCAAGTATTTTAGTTTTCAAGAAGGTTTTACAGATTTTATAGCAAATTGGACCAAAAGACAAGGAAAATACGTTTCAGGACAGATTCAGAGCTTTATAGTACGGGCCACTTTTGAAGATCTTGTACAACTCACATTTCGACGTGGTTGGTATCTATGGAACTCTGAAAGAGTCATCTTTCTACTCGAAGTGGAATCAAGTCAATCTATCCAGCCATCCGGAAGATATGCCCGATTTACTGACACGTGTTATAAACCAACGTGAAGAGAACCAACCAGCCGATGGGACTTTATTGAAGGCCTGACCAGCGACCATCACGGCGGCCCAGTCCAAGCCTTCTCCAGGGTCCAGAAGCCTCTTTCGCCGCCCCTTGTCCTACACTTATGAAGAAAAGGCGTTTCTACCCTTACAAACCCTAATCCAAGACAAAACCCTATAAATACTCATAAGACCTAGGGTTTTCAAGTGTGCTTCATTCTACATCCATCCACGCCTCTAGCAGCAGCCCTAGAGACTACCAGAGACCCCTACACAGCTGTCAAAGCTCGTTCTCTCTCAGATCTTCTTGGAAGCCATCGTCGTTCATCTTTGAAGTCACAATCTCTCTTTCTACTCTTTCTAAATTCTTTTGTTTCTGTTCTCTACTTGTTTAAGGAAGAAGATTCATCTACTTTGTATTCCAGAGAATATTTCTAAACCCTTTTCTCATACTCTTAATCTTTTATGCAATATCTTATTCATATAAGTTTGATTTGCATGAGTATGTCTGATTAGTTCTCTTGTTAGGTTAAAGGGTTTTCAAAAAGGGATTCATGGATTGTTGACTAGGGTGATTAGATTTGGGTCTGTATGTTTATTGTTCTCCATCTAACTATATCTTTGTTGCTTACTGCTTGATTGACGCCCTAGCTACTGCTTTTAGGATAAATTTAAATCGCCTAAAGTAATTTAAATGAGCAAAGCGTCATAACCAACCGAAAGTTGAGTTATAGAGTTTTGTTTGTGAACTTATCAAACTTGGATAATTTATGTGTGTTTAGCTCCTATTTACCTGCGGAAATAGAGTAATCTAGGTTGTCTAGACATAGTGATTAGGTTCTATGGGAATAGGCCAATTGCTTAGTCCAAATTCGAGTTCTTGAACGTTAATAATCGAAAATACCCTGTTTAATTTATTAGTATGATTCGATATATGATACCCTGAGGATTCCCTATTACCCAACACTTCGTCTATTGCTATTTACATTGTTTTGTTTCTTATTTGCTTTCTATTTTGGTTCGTAGGAAAACCCACAACAACCCCCCCCCTTTTATTTTGTCTTAGCCATATTTCTTCTTCATAAAACTCGTCGGGTAACTTACTAGTCTCTGTGGGATCGATACCTTAAATACTACAATTGATTTGTTGTGCACTTGCAGCTTTTTCGTTGTGTTATTCTAGGTTAAAACCTGACACACATCAGTTTCTTTTCTCAAAAGAGATTCAAAAGAGTGATAAAAGAAAATATCCTATCAGTGGTAGGGAATATCGAATAAGCTTACTACCAAATCCTCTTTTATCCCTTGTACTCTTGAATCTTCCTACAAAAGATGTTGTTAAGACAAGTGTTTTGTCTACTATATAGAGATCAGTTTAGCATTGGGTTCCCGGGTTAGATCTTGAGGAAGATGAATTCCCGGATTATAGTTCCTTTGTGAGTTTTATTGATAGTTTCGTTAAGTTCTCTTCTGACTCACCCATTGCAAAGCTAAAGCTTACTTCCAAGAGATACCAGACTGATCCCATGGCTATCAAGTCATGGGTGGATGCAGCGGTTACACGTAAACTTCAACATCTTGATGTTAATTATACTAAGAGATATATTGGTTTTGAGCTTGTCTCTTTGAGATATACACGTAAACTACCTATAAGGCTCTTTGTCTGCCAGACTTTGGTATGCTTGAGACTTCATTACGCGACCTTTAATGTGTTGTACAATGTTTCTTTACCGCATCTTAATTAAGACAATGAATCTGGAAGAAGTTTGGTCCACCAACCATGCAGCTATAGAGACCCTTATCACGTCTTGTCCGGTTCTTGAGGATTTGAGCATAGTTCAAGATGATTTGAAGGTCATACATGTGTTTCTCTCAAACAATAAATAGTTTCAGTCTGGTTCGTGATTATACTGTTACTGACCATCGGGATATTGAAAAGTGGGAAGTTGAGATTTATTCCCCTAAACTCAAGGATTTGAGTCTTGAATATAACAAATCCTCAAGTTTCACCATATACAATTTGTGTTCATCTGCCAAGGTAGATATCGCTGTGGATTTCAATGTGAAAGGTGTGTTGGATCCAAATGACTATGAAAAGAGAAATAACGTAGAAGATCTCAAGTGTCCAGGATATGATCATATGTTGCCATACTCTTAAGGTATATAATATACTATATAATGTCAATGAATCAAATTATGTCCTAGTTGCATGCTAAAATCTTTGCTGCGGATTTGGAAATGTTGCGCGCAACCTTCTGTGGAGCTGCCACAGTCTTAAAACGCTCATCTGCGGTTTTTCTTGGTCTTGTGTGTTAGATTCGCTCATATATAAATATCATCATATCCATCTTATATTTGTTTATTTTGTGGTATATTTTCAGGAGCTTAAAGGTTCCACTAAAAGGGAAAGAGGAAATTAGTTTCTCATACGTGCCTTGGTGCTTGTTGTCAAGCCTGGAGAGTGTCGAGATGAGAACGCCAATTGGTGGAATTGGAGTAGTAATAGAACTAATAAAGTATTTCCTCAAGAATTAATTCAACAGTCCTCAAGAAGGTTACTCTACATTTGGTCTGTCGTACGATGAAAGAAGAGTCTATCATCTTCATGGAACTCCTGAGTTTCCAAAGGCGCTCTTGCGTGTGTGGAGTCCACGTTGTTGGACTCGAAGACACGATGCTGAAACTATGATTGATGAGGAGATTGTGTTTCAATACAGTCTAAGCTTCTTCTCTATTCTCATGTGTTCATGTAATTTGGAATAATAAAGAAAGATATTTCTATGTAAATTTCTCAAGGAAATTATGATGTATCAGTGTAGTTGTCATTTGGTGCTTTGAAATATTTTTAATATTTGAGTCTGAGTTGTAATAAAAAATATAAAATTTATGAAATATAGTATTTCTTTATAATTTGTCAAATAGTAAAATCAAGAGTTTTTTAAGCTAATAAAGATATGAAACAAATCATAATATATAAGAAGAGCACGTACTGTCAGGTTTAGTAAAAAAGTTTTCCTTTTTTGGGCTTAGAATCCTCTCAGTGTATTAGAGTCTTTCATCCATCCAGAAAAATATCTTGGCGGGAAAACAACCTTATCTTCATCGTTTTACACCTGTTTACATCCTTATTTCGTTTAATCTGGGTTTCCAATCCCTTATCCTTTCTGTTTCTTCAAGATTTTCAAACCTTTCTTCTTACTCTGAGACTTGGTCGCAATCCGCCTGTCTATCCCTAATCAATCTGAAACTCCTAAACTATGTCTTCCTCGATCGATAACATGATTAATTTCAGGTCGTTAGAAGAAGCAGATGAGCCATTTAATATGCCGGATCTGCCACAGTTTTCTTCGAAGAATACAAACTCTATGAGTTTAATGGGTAGAATTCTCAATCCTGACTGTCAAAACGTTTCGGATATCGTCTTGGATATGCCAAGGAAGTGGCTACTCTATGATCGAGTTAGGGGAGTGGCACTTTTGAAAAACAAATTCCAATTCATCTTCAAGTACGAACAAGATTTGGAAAAGATACTCACCTTGGGGGTGCATACGTATAACCATTGGACAATCATCCTTGATAGATGGGTTGAATCACCTTCGTCTGCTTATCTCCAATCAATTCCAATCTGGGTACAATTTTTAAATATATCGGTTAACCATCACACGGTGGAAGCAATCAAGGTATTTGCAGAATTTGCAAGACCAGTTATTCAACTCGATTATGATCCATCAATTTCTCAGAATCAGGATTTCGTTCGAGCTGAGATACTTTTTGATGTCTCAAAATCACTTCGAAGATCCAAAGTGATAGTTCTTCCTTCTGGTGAAGCAGTTACAATCTTATATGATTATGAAAGGATTTAGAAGAGATGTTATTTTTGCGAGAAGCTTACACATGAACGGGAGAAGTGCTCTCTGTTTCTTCAGAAGCCTAAAGAATTTCAAGGCAAAGAAATACAGCACTTAGTTCATGATAGATCCACGGTATTGGCTTCTTTTAACTTTTTGGCTCTGCCTTTTCCAACTGAGCAAGTCTCGATACCTCCAATCGAGAAGATCAGCAATCCGGTCTTATCCATGCTGTATGAAGACTCAACAGATGCTCATCTTGGAACTCAAGGACAGAATTTGAAACTTAAAGAGGGCCTACATTTTCCTTCTCCAAGGGACCCTCCAGAGCCAGCAAATATTTACGAAGTTCATTTGGACTTATCTTATGTCTACGACATTCGTAATTTGGATGCTAGCACTTCTGGAACAACAAAGGCAAATTCTACCTCCAGGAAGAATTCTCTTAAGCCCACACGAAACAAAAAAGGTATTCCTATACACTATCCTCCAATAAATTCTGAATTATCCTTAGATTCAAGAATAAAATTGCTGGGTAGAAGGAAAGGTTCAATGGCAGAAACTAAGCTTCACAAAGTGGCAAAGAACACAAATTAAAAGATGGTCCCAATTGAGGGACCTTCTACAATCTAATGAGCCTACTAAGCTGGAATTGTCAAGGCTTGGGACGGTTTCAAGACTTGACAATTCCTCGTCTCAAGGAAATGCGTAAAGAACATTTCCCTGAGCTTTTGTTTCACTACAAGACACGTCTTTTGCGATGGACAAATATATCGCGAATCCCTCGCAAATCGACAAAAGCGAGAAATTTGCGAGGAAAGTCCGTTCTTCGCAAATCGCGTCTCGCAAATCGGTCAACGTTGCAATTCCCTCGCAACTTTTGCGAGGAAATGTTGTCCCTCGCAAATCCCACGCATTTTGCGAGGAACTATTTTTCTAGCAACATCCTAGCAATTTTGTATCTAGTAAATCCCTCGCAAATTTGCGATGCTTTTGCAATTAAAATTTCCGTTGCAAATTATAATAACGGTGCAAATTGTAAAAAAAATTAGAATTTTCATTTTGGTAAGCTTCATTAAATTAAACCTGTAATTAAAATTAAACCTGTAATTATAATTAAACCTTATACTTAAGCAAATTAATGCTGTAATTAGAAGTACTAAGTTTACAATAACAAAACATAATAACCGATTTTGTTCTA
>NC_025690.1:10010641-10013583 GCF_000633955.1 Camelina sativa | reverse complement strand
CAAATTTGCGATGCTTTTGCAATTAAAATTTCCGTTGCAAATTATAATAACGATGCAAATTGTAAAAAAAATTAGAATTTTCATTTTGGTAAGCTTCATTAAATTAAACCTGTAATTAAAATTAAATCTGGAATTATAATTAAACCTTATACTTAAGCAAATTAATGCTGTAATTAGAAGTACTAAGTTTACAATAACAAAACATAATAACCGATTTTGTTCTACACAAAAAATAGATATGTGAGGATAAAGAGTACTAAGTACTAAGTTTACAAAACAAGTTCATCAATGTTTACTGTCTGGTGGTTCCATCTCCGGTGGTTCCATCTCCAGTGGTTCCATCTCCGGTGGCAGGTCTGGCCGGTGAATCTTCTCGGCGAAATCTAGCAGCAAACTCTGGATCTTTAGATGCAAGATAATCAAAGTATGCATCATAACTATGCATCTTTTCTGAATTTTCTTACATCTTTTGTGCATTGGCCTGTAGTTGAGTTGCCTGAGTTGCAAGAACAGCTTCGGCAGCAGCAAGCTTCGCAGCTAGAACAAGTGGATCTTCAGAAGGAGGAGGCGGTTGAACAATCTGAGCTGAAGATGCTTCTGCTTGCATGTTACCAACACCATATATCCGGTTCTTTTTCTTCGGAGCAACCTGCCAACAAAACATATAGACACCATAAGTGTTTACACAAACACAAACATTAACATAAACAATGAAGCATGTTTTACCTCGGCATAAATTTGGTTCTTCACAATTAGTGATAACCCACCAGAAGCACTACTCTCCATGTTATCCGCTGATATTAGGGAAGACTCAGCTTCAGCTATCTTTGACGACACTTCATTGAACACCTTCTCAGACAGTCCATCAACAAACGACCCATCAGGTTTCCTATGAGTATCTTCTAGTACTCGCAGGAAATCAGGTAGTGGCTCACCAGTACTCTCAGACTAAAAACAGAGAAATCAAACAACTATATTACTATATTGTATATATGATATGATTAATGAACTTGTGTTAAACATAGATACTTACAAGCTTTCGTGCTCGGGCTTTAAAAGAGGTCTGACCAGAACGGTGCTTATGTATTCCGGTGCCATCAGGATCACTATAGCGAGCATTACGGCTATTGATACTCTTTGCTTCTGATTTTGGTTCACACCAAAAGTTGACCAAGCCATCCCATACAGTAGGATCAAGCCACCGCGGCATTGCGTCATTACCTTTCTTCCTCCACTTACCCTTCCACCGAGACACTTGATCACTCATCCGGGTCTTCAACTTCTTTTCAAACTCAGCTCTAACTCTTCCATTGATGGACGCATCCCAATTATATGTTTGCTTGTAAAGACATAAAATGAATCAGAAACAGAATCAGAACCAAATTCGAATGATAAACACACAAAATCTGTAATTTAAACACAACAACAATTTGTAACTTACCGCAAAAGTTTCAAACCACCGGTTTACAACCGGACCTGGTGTTTGGGTCCAATTGGCATGAGCTGACTTGAAATCTCTTTCAAAAATGGCCCGGACAGTAGCAGCAACCGAAGAATCCTGGTCAAACCTACAAAACATAAGATAAAAGGAATTAGGATCATTGAAAATACAAAACATAAAGATAAACTATATGTTAGATACATAACATTCTCACCAAATAGTACCCGGAGGTCGCTTAGGATCCAGTTTTGGTAAGCCAGCACGCCCGGGACTTGCAAGTAACTCTTCCAAAGTGAAAAACACTTGAGAGGCACTTGCACCGTTGACACACGACGTTGATTGCTGAGGAGGAGGATCATTTTGCTGAGGAGGATCATTTTGCTGAGGAGGAAGATCATTTTGCACCGGTGAGGTACCTTGAGAAGAGGCGGTAGAATGTAGCCTTTGAGCAGAGCCAGTAGAGCGTACCCCTCGAGAAGGGACGGGAGGAGATAATCCTTGTGAAGATATGAACCTTGTATAATGGTTTTGGTTGACAGATCCGTTTTGGTCTCGAGAAGACATCTGAGAAGAGAAGGAGAACATGTAAAAATCATTACCCTAAAATCATTACCCTAAATTAAAAACAAAAATTAAAACCCCTAAAATCGAATCGAAACCCTAATCCTAAAATTAAATCCCCAAAATTGTTACCCTAAACCCAAAATTAAATCCCCAAAATTGAAACCCTAAACCCAAAATTAAATCCCCAAAATCGAAACCCTAATCCCAAAATTAAATCCCCAAAATTCGAAACCCTAAAATCGAATTAAAAACCTAATCGAATCATAACCCTAAACCCCAAAATGAATCCCCAATTTCGAAACCCTAATTTAGAAGGGGAGAGGAGGAGACTTACCAGCAAAGAGAGAAGAGATCGAGTCGGAGATTAATCGGACAAGAGATTCAGAGGACAAGAGAGAAGAGGAGGAGTTAGGGTTCGAGAAGAGGAGCAGACTCACCGGAAAAGACAGAAGAGATCGGAGAAGAGAGAAGAAATCGGAGAAGAAGGGTTCGAGAAGGGTTTCTCTTTTGGCTGCGGATTAGTCGAGGTTTGAGCTTCGCTCAAACTAGGTTTTCTAATTAAATATAAAAATACTGCGTCGCAAATCCCACGCAAATATTGCTATGGACTAGCTATGGTCCCTCGCAAAACCCTAGCAAGCATGTAAAAATATGTAATTAATATTTCCAGAATTTGCGAGATAATTGCAAGAGTCCCTCGCAAATCCCTCGCAAAGTCTTTAGGGTTTAGGATTTGCAATTTTCATTAGTGCCCTCTCTTTGATTATAAATCTTGAATGATATCAATTTAATAATTATTAGTAATGTAATTAGTCTTAAAGGTTAAGGTTCAAGGGTTTAGGGTTGTTATTTGCGAGGGAATTGCTATGTATTGAGTTTTTTGCAATGGATTTGCGACGAATTTGCTATGGCTCTAGCAAATCAGTCGCAAATTTGT
>NC_025690.1:9963564-10010447 GCF_000633955.1 Camelina sativa | reverse complement strand
AGAATTTGCGAGATAATTGCAAGAGTCCCTCGCAAATCCCTCGCAAAGTCTTTAGGGTTTAGGATTTGCAATTTTCATTAGTGCCCTCTCTTTGATTATAAATCTTGAATGATATCAATTTAATAATTATTAGTAATGTAATTAGTCTTAAAGGTTAAGGTTCAAGGGTTTAGGGTTGTTATTTGCGAGGGAATTGCTACGTATTGAGTTTTTTGCAATGGATTTGCGACGAATTTGCTATGGCTCTAGCAAATCAGTTGCAAATTTGTTGCAAACCTTGAATATCTAATTTGCCAAAACCATCAAAATAATTGTAACAAATTAGTCAAATTAACTTTCAAGTATATTATAAGGTCCAATGGTGTCATCATACTCTTTTCTATCATCAAACTTTCCAAAATTGTCCAATTTTGCATCTTACTCTAAACATGATGATGTTCTACACTATATCACATATATGTTCATTACATTGAGACAAATATTTGCCAAATTGTCCAATTCTCTAACAATTTTGTGTTGCACTGCTATCTTTGATTAATAGTTTTGGATTCATCTTTTTTAATCATTAATAGTAATGTAATAAGTCTTTAGGGTTTAGGGTTTAGTATTTAGGGTTTAGGGTTTAAAGTTTCTATTTGCGAGGGAATTGCTATGTTTTGTCTTGTTTGCGATGGATTTGTGACGAATTTGCTATGGCTCTAGCAAATCAGTCGCAAATTTGTCGCAAATCTTGAATATCTAATTTGCAAAAACCATCAAAATAATGTTAAAAGTTAGTAAATTCACCTTATGAACACATTCAAATGTATTTCAGAATAATTCTATTAAGTTTTGTAATATTTATAAAAAAATTATTATCCTAACTTTGCAATGGATTTGCTATGGCTTTCGCAAATCACTCGCAATTCCATAGCAAGTTTGCTATGGAATACGTTCTCGCAAAATCGTCGCAATATTGTGATGGATTTGCGAGGAAAAGGACCTTCTCAACGAATTTGTCGTAAATGCGTCGCAATTGAGCAGCGGATTTGCGACGACTGAGTTCGTCGCAAATTTGCGAGGAATGTGCTATGGTTTTTTATTTTCTAGTAAATCCCTCGCAAATCTATCGCAAATTTGCGAGAGCTGTGTTCTGTCGCAATGTGTCCTCGCAAAAGGCTTGTTTTCTTGTAGTGTTTCTAATGGAAACTATGAATAGTAGTAATGTTTTAGTAGATATATAGGAGTGGTTAGGCTATGATAGAGTGTTTACTATTAACCATATAGGAAAGTGTGGAGGTTTGGCTTTATTCTGGAAAAGCAGTGTTGATATCACCTTTCTTTCTGTGGATAAGAATCTCCTAGACCTCCATCTTTGTCTCGTTTGTATATGGAGATCCGATGTTTACTTCCCGACCATTAGTTTGGGAAAAACTAATGCGTATTGGACTCACAAGGAAAGAAAGCTGGTGTATGCTTGGAGACTTCAACAAAATTCTGAACAATGGAGAGAAATTAGGCGGACCTAGAAGAAACGAGGCTTCTTTCTTACCTTTTGGTGATATGCTCAGAACCTGTGATATGAATGAACTTCCTTCTTATGGTAATAACTTCACTTGGAGAGGTAAAAGAAACGACTTGTGGATCCAAAGCAAATTAGATATATGTTTTGGGAATAAAAACTGGTTTTACTTATTTCCAGCTTCCAACCAGAAATTTTTAGAAAAGAGAGGATCAGATCATAGGCCTGTTCTTGTCAATCTCTTATCCTCACATAGCCCTTACTTACAGAGGAAACTTTAGATTTGATAAACGGCTTTAAAATAAACCTCTGGTTAAAGAAGCTATATCCCTTGCTTGGTTCAACAACTACTCTTCTCCTTTCTCTTCAGTATCAGATAAGATATGAAGTTGCAGGAAGGCTTTAAGTAATTGGAAAAAAGAGAACCAATTGAACTCTTTGGATAAGATAAATCAGCTTTATATTGCTTTAGAACAGAAACAATCTTCCTCCTTCCCTTCCCCTTTCCATGTTCATGATCTTAAGAATCAGTTGCTTCTAGCCTATAGAGAGGAAGAGTCTTATTGGAGTCAATAGAGTCGGGGAAAATGGTTACAGGAAGGAGACTGTAAGACAAAATTCTTCCATGCCTATGTTCAAGCAAATAGATCCAGAAATAGAATTCACGCTTTGTTGGATATCAATGGTAATATTCAATAATCAGAGGCTTCAAAAGGTGAGGTTGATATCACTTACTTTAAGGAATTATTCCATTCATCTACTCCAGAAAATTTTGATTGGTTATTCCATGATTTTCAACCTAAAGTTTTTGCTCAGATGAATGAAATTTTAGTAAGTAAAGTGACTAGTGGGGAGATTAAAAAGGCGGTTTTTTCAATTAATCCTACTAAGGCTCCGGGAGCAGATGGTATGACAGGACTGTTCTTCCAACAATATTGGGACAGCATAGGTCCTCAAGTTACAGAGGAAATGTAGAGTTTTTCTAACACTGGATCCTTTCCATCTGAATGGAACTACATGTAGCTATGTCTCATCCCTAAGGTCAGGAATTCCAATCTAATGTCAGATTTTTGACCAATTAGCTTGTGTTCAGTCCTTTATAAGATTATATCTAAGATTATAGCCTCTAGACTGCAACCCCTTCTACCCGAAATAGTTTCCCCGACTCAGTCAGCCTTTGTCTCCAAACGTCTAATTTCTGACAACATCTCAATTGCTCACGAAATGGTCCATGCGTTAAGAACTCATCCTACAATTTCTTCTGAATACTTGGCAATAAAATCTGATATGTCCAAAGATTTTGATAGATTGGAATGGACTTATCTTCGGACATTGTTATTGGCCTTAGGTTTTCATCATAGGTAGGTTCAGTGGATCATGTTTTGTGTCTCCACAGTCACTTACTCTGTCCTGCTCAATGATCAATCTTTTGGCATGATCTCCCCTCAAAGAGGTTTGAGACAGGGAGATCATATTTCTCCCTTCCTCTTTGTTCTTTGCACTGAAGGCCTTACCCACATGTTGATTAGAGAGAGACTGATGGTCAATTCAAGGAATAAAGTTTTCTCATTTTGGGCCATCTCTACACCATCTTCTTTTTGCTGACGATAGTCTTTTTAGTTGCAAAGCTTCTCTCTACCAGGTTAACAACCTTCAAAGTATCTTACGATCTTATGGGGACATGTCTAGTCAACGGATTAATGCCAACATATCTTCAATAACTTTTGGCTCTAAATTCGATCAGCAAATTAAGATTTCTATAAAGATACTAACTGGAATTCACAACGAAGGTGGTGCAGGATCTTATTTAGGTCTTCCAGAATGCTTTAGTGGATCAAAGGTGGATATGCTTGACTATGTCTTTGATAGACTGAAATTTAGACTCTTAGGGTGGTTTGAACGTACTCTATCTTTCAGAGGCAAGGAAACACTTTTGAAAGCAGTAGCTCTGGCGTTGCCTGTTTATGCAATGACATGTTTTAAGCTTCCCATTACAAATTTTCAAAAACTTACCTCTGCAATGTCTGATTTTTGGTGGAACTCAATGGAACATAAGAAAAAGATTCATTGGATAAGCTGGGATAAGCTATGCTTAGTGAAAGCTCAAACAGGACTAGACTTTAAGGATCTGCATGCTTTTAATCAGGCATTATTAGCTAAGCAAGCCTAGAGAATCTTACAAAACCCTGACTGTTTGTTAGCTAGGGTTATGAAAAGTAGATATTTTGATAACAATCAGATACTAACAGCAGTAATGGGATATCGTCCTTCTTATATTTGGAGAAGTGTTCTTCATGGCCGAGAACTTTTACTGAAAGGGATCAAAAGAATGATTGGCAATGGTCAAAATACTTATGTCTGGGTTGATCCATGGCTGTTAGATGAGGGAAGAAGAAGAATTCCTTTAATGAAAAATATTTTCATTAATTTAGATTTGAAGGTATCCACTCTAATTAACTTGTTCACGAGAACCTGGGATCAAAGTTCACTAGAGGAATTATTTTATCCCAGATACATGGCTATTATATTAAGGAATAATCCAGTGATTTCAAAGTCAGACTTTTGGATTTGGATATATACTAAGAGTGGAGATTACTCAGTCAAAACAGGGTATACTTTAGCAAGCCAATTGAATAATCTGATTCTGTTTTCTGAAGCAGAAATGAGACCATCTATTAATGATCTAAAGAACCAGGTGTGGTCTCTACATACTTCTTCAAAAATTAAAAATTTCATCTAGAGAGCTTTAAGTGGAGGAATTGTTGTAGCAGACAGATTGGAAAGACGAGGATTCAGCAAATATTTGAGATGTCAAATTTGTGGACAGGAAAAAGAATCTATTAATCATGCTTTTTTATCTTGCTCAATTGCTAGACAAGTATGGGCGCTGTCGGAGATTCCAACCCCTGAAGAAGGTTTTGATAAGGTCTCTGAATATGCTAATATCTCCTATTTGCTCTCTATAGATAAGAATCAGAAAATCCCTCATTATATTAGAAAAAGTTTCCCCTGGATACTTTGGTACCTCTGGAAACACATAAATGAGTTCTTTTTTGAAGGAAAATCAAAGGATATAATGGTTTTGGTTCTCAAAATAAGAGAGGAAGCAACGTTATGGGTTAATGCTCAAGGATTAGATATTCAACAGGCTATGTCCAAAGTCTTCGATAGAGGAAAGGGTTCACTAGATTGGATTAGTCCTCATAAATCATGGTTGAAATGTAACATTGGAATGACTTGGAGCAAAACTACTAATATAGGGGGGGTTTCTTGGGTTTTAAGAGATTGGAATGGAAAAGTTAGGCTGCATAGTAGTCGTTCATTCTCTAACACTACAAGTTTGTTAGAAGCCAAGTTTCAAAGTATCATGTGGGCTATTGATAGTATGGTTAATCATCATATCAATCAAGTGATCTTCTCTTCTAAAGCCTTTGAAATGATCAATGCAATCAATTGTCCTCAAGAATGGCCTTCTTTCTAGTTTTATGCTTCGAAAATTAGAAGAGGTCTATGTTTCATAAGAGAGTGGAAAATGGAGAATGCACATTCACAATCCAATCAAGGAGCCAACCTCATTGCCCATAGTGCGATTCAAAAACATTTTTTCCAGTCGTACGTAGCTATAGGTCCTCCCAGGTGGCTTAACATTCCTTTTGCTTTAGAAGACAGGAAAAATATCTAGGCTTCTCTTTGACTGTTAGGTTTGACTTTGTTATAGGTTTAATTAATCGAAAGAGGTTTGATAGACGTTTTTTTGTCTGTACTCAGTTTCTCCTTTTAATGAGTTGACTTTCTTTGTTTCCCTTCACTTATCCTCTTTTCATCTTATCTCGTTACTTTCATTCGTTTTGGTTCTACTGCAGTAGATATTTTCCCTTGGTCCTGTTGTTTGGATAACTTCTGTAGTAAACTTAAGTTTTTTATTACCTCTTCTTTTTCTTTCTTAACCTTCCTTCTCTCTTATATAACCTTCTCTAGCGTTTTCAAACCTCAACGTTTTTCCTTCTTAGTGAGACTAAATGGAGAAAGATCTGTGGGATGAGATTCAAAATTTAGCACTAGGGAGAGAAGACCCATAGCTCTTAATTCTGAACTCCGATTATGAGGATGTCCTGGCAAGTAACATGCTTAGTTTGATAGCCAGACCACTCAATCCGATGGATCAAAATTTGTTTGAAGTGGCAGCAAATCTTCCTACAGCCTGGGGACTAGCATCTTCAGTCCATGGTAGAGTTCTCTATGATCGTTTTATCCAGTTTCGGTTCCAATCTGAAAGAGATCTGATATCAGTACTACGCCGTGAACCATGGAGTTTCAATAGATGGTTTGTCGCCTTGCAAAGATGGGATGATTTACCACGTTTGGATTTCTTAACCTCCTTAGATCTTTGGGTTCAAATCAGGGGTCTCCCTATCTCCTATGTTTCTGCTAAAACTATCTGCAGGATAGCTAGATCCTTAGGGGAAATAGTGCAGGTGGACTTTGAAGACTCGGTTACCAATCAGGTTTCTTTCCTCCGCGTGAAAATCAGGGTTTCCATAACCGATCACTTTAGGTTTTTCAGAAGGGTGAGGTTTCAAACAGGTGACAGAGCTATGCTTGACTTCCAGTACGAGAAGATGGAAAAAATTTGTACTAACTGCTGTAGAATCATGCACCCTACCTCTAGATGTCCCTTTGAGCCTATCAATCCTGCTCATTACAACCAGGTCCGGCCCTGTACACATTTATATGATACATAGGTATCGGGCCTCAATTTTCTGAAGCCCATTCTGTAAGGATTTTTTGCTTTTTTCTTAATTATAAGGCCTCAATTTAAGAGTTAGTTTCTTTTAAAATGTCTCATTTTTAAAATTTATTTTCAGATGATGCCTCATTTTAAAAATTGCTTTGAGTTGAAGCCCAATTTAAAAAATTGCATTGGACTTACTGAGAAAAACAATTTAAAAAAATATATTATCACACCTCATTTTAAAAGTACAATTTTTTTGGTATTGGGCCTCCAATGTTGCTGGACCGGCACTGATTACAACAACCCAGATGATCAAGCTCATCAACGGAGGAATGATGGACTAGTGGATTCGGACTCTGCCCCTATCTCACAACAATCAAGTCCTGTCGCTCAAGTCCTTGTTTTGATTAACGAGAACCAGAATCCTCAACCCAAGAAAAGATCAGGTCCTTACTTTGCCTTAGCCTTTCCCCATTTTGAACTCTCGGGTAAAGATGAGTCTATACGATCAAATCTTAATGGTGGAAGATCTCCCAAGATGCAGTCTAAGTATGAAGTAGGAGAATGTTCAAAAAGAAGAATGGATGTTAATCCAAAAAAGGGAACTCCCAATGAAGAAGAGAGCAAGTTTGCCGGACCATGATCGACAAGCTAACCACCAACCACATTTCCCTCCTTGATCACTCTATTCAGTTATGTCACGTTACCTTTTTGATGCGAATAATCTTCTCTTCGGTTAGGCATGATGGCCTATGGTTTAAGGTTATTAGTTATGCAGTATGAAGCAAGATGACACTTAACAGTTTAGGCTCCTTTAGCCTTCTTATGGTTTCAAAATTCAAGTCATCTTAGCTCCTGTAATTTTTTGGTGAATCCTAAGTTAATATCTGGTTCTGATAGTTTTACTTCTTAGTAGTATGTTCAAGCTATGATGTACCTTGTAATCTTCCTGTTATATTCTATAATCGGTTTGCTACTGACGTGAGATTTCTTCTTGGGTTTAATAAAATTACTCCTTCGTGAAAAAGAAAAAAAAAAAAAAAAAGAGCACGTACTATTGTTTAAGTAACATATTCACTTTCATTGTTAATATACCCATATATGAATCTGAACACATTAAAGATGAATTAATTAGTTTTCTTCATCTGCCTTTGGTTTGTTACTTTGGTCAAATAAGAATGAAAGCTAGAGTTATATAAACTCTAGATTTATGATTTCTTTTAGTGTGTTAAGTATGAGCGATATCCATAAATCAATTTAAAAATATGGTAATTTATGTCACCACCAACGTTATCATATTTGTTTAAGATTTATGATCTTTTTCAATTTCACTCAATGTTAATTGTTTTGTTTTTAATTATCTCCAAAATTTGTTTTATTGCTCTTTATCCAACCTGATTCTGTTCACCAGTTTAAACATGATTTAGCTAGAAAAAATGTGTTTATGGTTACATTATCAGTTTATATATAGTTCACCAAATTAGAGCTATAGAAAAGAAAAAGATATAGGAAAAATAATGAAGGGACGACGAACTCACATTAGCTGGGTTATGTTTGTTTGATACTACTAGTCACCTTTTTTAACTGTCTTTCATTTTTTTACTCCATTAAAATAATAAGTTGTCAAAAACAATAAAATAAATAAAAAATAACAGAATAATAATAATACAAATCCCGTTGGGGTGGTGTCAAAGCCTCACGCACGATGCCCTCTGTGAGAGAGAGAGAGCCCTAGCTTCCGCGGCAAATCCCTTTTTCTCATTGCTTCTTCTTGTTCCCTTTTGGTTGATTTCAAATTCTAATTCCCAAATCAATTTGAATTGTAAGATTTCTATCTTTGAATAATGATTGGGTTTGTGATTTTTCTGGGTTTCTTAAAAGTCTCTTCTTTTAAGGATTTTTTTCATCGGTTCTCTTTTGTGTCATGTGAATTGGTCATATGGGTTTGGCAAAGTTTATCCCTTTCTCCTGAAAGTTTTGATCTTTTACCTCCAATTTGTGATTTTTAATGTTGTTTTGTTGACTTTTTTCTGCAGAAGCTTTGGAGTTCATATTGATATCTCTATCTAATAGTTATTAAAGATTTGGGGATATACTTACTCTGTTGGGGGGAAGAGTTGAGATCAATTGACATGTTGCGTTTCAGTTGTAGTGGTTTCGATATCTCAAGCTGTTGTATTCATCTTGCTGAATGGCATCCTTTGGAATAACGAAGCTTACTCGGGCTTTGAAGCCCCTTTGTAAGACTTTTTTTGATTTTGTATTGTTTTGAATTGATCTTTAGGTAAGTAAGTTTGCTAGGGCTCTTGAGTCAGGTTTTTGATAATGGCTTTAATGTTTCTTTGTAGGTAGCGTGAGTCAGCACTCAAGAGTTTTATAGGTTGTTGGAGTTAGATAATGTTTCGTGATAGTTTTTCATTTGTTGCCCAAGCGATGGGTTGTTTTGGTTGTTTTGGTTGCTCTGAGAGATCAAGACAATCACCAAATCCGTACGATGATGATGATGATGATGATGATGATGATGATGATGATGATGATGATAGAGGAAGTGGTGATGAAACCAGCAATGCGGGAGGAGGAGATGAAGAAGAAGAAGCAGAGGAAGTGGAGGAGCTGAGCCGTTCCAAAAGATCTGAAGAGATCTTGATATGTAAATTACAAAATGGATTAATCTGCAGGCAGTTTCCAGTTAAGGAAACTAACAAACTTGTACGCGGAGAGGTATGCGACTTCTTGTTCCCATGACTGAATGTGCTTTGTCGAATGGTGTTCTTATACCACTTTTTTTTCTTATTTGATTTCCAGGATGAAGATGGAAAGAAGACAATAAATGAGTTTGTTCGTGAGCGTAAAATTGGATCTGGTAGTTATGGGAAAGTGGTAAGTTGTGAAATCAAAGTTCAATGCTACTCTTTTAGTCACTCTTGAGCACCTATTAAACAAGGGTTATAGATTTCATAACATTGTTGTTTGTATATATAACAGGTTCTATATCGAAGCACTGTCGATGACAAGTATTATGCTATTAAGGTATTCTCTTGTTTTTATTTCCATGGCACCACTTGAAAGCTTATTTTGTTTTGCTGGTCTCATTTGAAACTTTATCAACCATAGAGCAGACTATATTAATATATCCTTAGTTGATCACATGCTGGGATTAAAACTTTCTGAACATAGTGGTGATTATAATTTTTGGATTTCCAGGCTTTTCACAAGTCACATTTATTAAGGTTACGGGTTGCACCTTCAGAAACTGCTATGGGGCATGTTCTTCGTGAGGTATCATTATACAATGCCGATAGTTTTGGAATAGGATTCATTTCAGAAAACTTACGTATATGTTTTTTTAATCTAATGGTTGTAGGTTATGATTATGAAAATCCTGGAGCATCCTAATATCGTTAATCTCATTGAGGTGATTGATGACCCTGAGTTTGATGAGTTTTACATGGGTATTTCTTTCTCTTTTCTTTGTATACTTCTACCTCAAGTCTCTCTCTTTGGTGAATGTTCTGTCATCTAATACTGCATTGTTTCTTTGTCTAGTTCTCGAATATGTTGATGGAAAATGGGCTTATGATGATTCTGGTGCTCTCGGAGAAAATACTGCTAGAAAGTACTTGCGGGATGTAGTTGCTGGCCTCATGTATCTTCATGCTCATGTATGTTCTGCACCGTCAACTACTTCTTATTCGACACTAAAGTTACTATGATTCACTCATTATGATTTTCTCTTTTTGGTTTGGATGAAATAGAATGTAATTCATGGGGACATTAAACCAGACAATTTGTTTGTTACTAGTACCGGGAGAGTGAAAATAGGAGATTTTAGTGTCAGCCAAGTATTCAAGGTACTGATACTCTCAATTTCAGTCTTGTTTCTTTAATGTGTAATTTGACCTGATCAAACATAAATGTATACATTTGATGCAGGATGATGATGATCAACTCCGTAGATCTCCCGGGACTCCTGTCTTTACTGCCCCAGAATGTTGTTTAGGTATAACATACAGTGGCAAATCTGCAGACACATGGGCAGTGGGAGTTACTTTGTATCGTATGATATTAGGACTATACCCGTTTCTTGGTGATACACTTCAGGATACTTATGACAAGGTTCTGCTTCTCACGCTCCACTGATTTGTATTTTCGTTTAGAGACATCTCCTAGAAACAAGATGTCTAATGGTTTTTTATTTTCTACTAATATTTCAGATTGTTCACAACCCGTTAATTATCCCGGATGAACTGAATCCTCAACTGAGGGACTTGATTGAAGGTCTCCTTTCCAAAGGTGAGTTCTTATCAGTTGTTTTGCAAAAGCATAATGAACCGTTGTGATCAAAATAAAGTTACCGTTTGTAGAATAAAGATATCACCTTTTGTCTACAATGTGGCTCACGATATACACTTGTGGCAGATCCAAACCAGAGGATGACGTTGAAAGCTGTTGCGGAGCATCCATGGGTTACTGGAGAAGACGGGGCTATTTCGGAATACTTTTGTTGGTGCAAACGCAAAGCTGGAGAAGAGGAAACAACCTAATGGTATTGAAAATGTAGCTGAAGGCTTGGACCAGTATACTTGAACATGGCAAAGGGAATCATATCTTTGTGTGTCAGCAGTTAGATGAGTTTGTGTTAAGTTGTAATGATTCTTTGTGGCATTTTACTTAGTACTGTCATCTTTTGAGGCTCTTGATCGTCTTATTTTTCTGTTGTAGAAGATGAGTCTTATTCATAAACGATATCGTTACAGAGGTATATATAGTTGAACAAAGAGAACATTCTAGACTAGAGAGTATAAAAAGAACATTCTATATACAGCATGATACGGAATATTGAGTAATGAAGAGCGTATCCCTTGCATATCAAGGTGTATCCTTAACATGCCCCCTCAAGATGGAGGGCCGGCAGACACTCCAATCTTGTGACGTAAGTGAATGAACGGTGTACGTGGAAGAGGCTTTGTCAAGGCATCGGCTAGCTGATCTTTGGTGTTAACGTGACAGACACGAAGCTGCCCTTGCTGAATCTGCCCTCTAACGAAATGATAATCTAAAGCAAGATGCTTCATGCGGGAGTGAAACACCGGGTTTGCACAGAGGAAGGTGGCACCGACGTTATCACAGTAAACTGTCGGTATAACTCGGATATGTACACCCAGCTCGGTTAAGAGATTGCAAATCCAACGAAGTTCTGCAGAGGTATTGGCAATAGCCCTGTATTCGGCTTCAGTGGAAGAGCGAGCAACCGTTTTCTGCTTCTTTGCGGACCAGGAGACAGGATGAGTACCCATGTAGACAATATAGGCGTTTGTTGAGACATAGTCATCCCTGTCGCCTGCCCAATCAGCATCGGAGTAGGCATGGAGAGTGAGGGTATTCTTGGCAGCAAAGAAAAGACCATGAGTTGTTGTTCCCGCTAGATAACGAAGTACCCGTTTTGCAGCTTGCCAGTGTTCTTGAGTCGGGCAGTGCATAAATTGAGACAAGCGTTTAACAACATAGCTAATATCGAGCCTTGTAAAGGAAATATATTGTAAACTTCCAACAAGACGACGATTGTCTATACCATCGGGAAGAGGAGAGCCAGATTTGAGAGTAAGCTTCGGAGCGGATGCCATTGGAGTTGCAACGGGCTTGGCATATAGCATATTGTAACGATGAAGTAAGTCGATGATATACTTGCGCTGACAAAGATGCAAACCTTTAGCAGTACGATGAGCTTCAATTCCCAGAAAGTAGTTAAGCTCCTCTGGATCCTTAACGGAGAATCGATCAGCAAGAGAGTGAAGAACTTGTTGAATGGAGGAAGTGTCATTACCAGTGATGAGAATATCGTCAACGTATACTAAGAGATAGACACATGTTTTGCCGTGTCGGAGAACGAACAGAGAGGTGTCGGCAAGAGAATTTTGAAACCCAACACTAAGAAGATACGACCGTAACTCGGTGTACCAGGCACGTGGAGCTTGCTTGAGTCCATAGATTGCTTTGCGGAGACGACAAACATAGGACGGATGATCACTATCAACGAAGCCTGGCGGTTGTTCCATGTAGACTTCCTCGTTGAGAGTCCCCTGTAAAAACGCGTTATTGACATCCAATTGAAGAATCGGCCATGAAGAGCTCACAACAACATCAAGAACCAAACGGAGCGTTGTTGCTTTTATCACGGGGCTGAAGGTCTCTGTGTAGTCACGACCATATTGTTGGTTGTATCCCTTGGCAACAAGCCGAGCTTTACACCTGCCAAGTGTCCCATTTGGTAAAAATTTGTTTTTATAAACCCACTTACAGCCGACTACATTATGATTTGGTGGTCATGGGACCAGATACATCGTCTGATTGTGGGCAAAGGCGTCAATCTCGCCGGACATAGCTTCCCGCCAGATCTTGTCTTTCATCGCCTGGTTCACGGTTAGAGGTTCGGTGGGATAGGGAGAGGATAATGCGGCGGAGAGGTTGAGTTTGGATTTGGGTTTGACAATGTTGTTTTTACGTCTGGTCTGCATAGGGTGGCTATTTTGAACCGGTGGTGGAGGGGCGATAACGGGATTAGGTTCAGGGGACGAAGATTCAGAGGTCGATGGAGAAGAAGGTGGCGATGAATGGGACGATGGAGATGGGCTACGAAGAGAGTTAGCAGGGGAGATGTTATTGGGCTCAAGGGGTGAATTTGGGTTATGATCTGGGCTTGGATTTCGTGATGGGTTGGGCCGGATGTTATCAGGTTCTGCAATGACACTAGGTGAGTTTGAGGAACTTACCGTGGCTGTGGAGGAGTTGAGCTCGACGGTCCAGGCGTAGACTCCGGCGACGAGACGAGTGGCGGCGGGTAGAAAGGAATGACGTCAACAGAAGGTGTGGCTGGAGAGGAGGAGGGGAGAGGTGATTCAGGAGAGGAGTCACGAGGTGATTTGAACGGGAACCGGGTTTCCTCAAATTTAACGTGACGGGAGACATAGACGCGACCAGTGCTAGGCTGAAGACACAGGTAGGCACTCTGGGTGAGAGAGTAACCCAAGAACACGCACGGAGTTGATCGGTGCTCAAGCTTGTGAGAGGTGTACGGTCGTAACCAAGGGAAGCAGAGGCAGCCAAACACTCTCAGCTTGGAATAGTTCGGCGATGAACCAAACAACCGCTGGAACGGAGACTCCATGGCGATGACCGGTGTTGGAAATCGATTAATGAGATAGACAGCAGCGGCAAAAGCATACAGCCAATAAGTGTTGGGAAGACCACCATGTGTGAGAAGCGAGAGGCCAGTTTCAACCACGTGNAACTTACCGTGGCTGTGGAGGAGTTGAGCTCGACGGTCCAGGCGTAGACTCCGGCGACGAGACGAGTGGCGGCGGGTAGAAAGGAATGACGTCAACAGAAGGTGTGGCTGGAGAGGAGGAGGGGAGAGGTGATTCAGGAGAGGAGTCACGAGGTGATTTGAACGGGAACCGGGTTTCCTCAAATTTAACGTGACGGGAGACATAGACGCGACCAGTGCTAGGCTGAAGACACAGGTAGGCACTCTGGGTGAGAGAGTAACCCAAGAACACGCACGGAGTTGATCGGTGCTCAAGCTTGTGAGAGGTGTACGGTCGTAACCAGGGGAAGCAGAGGCAGCCAAACACTCTCAGCTTGGAATAGTTCGGGGATGAACCAAACAACCGCTGGAACGGAGACTCCATGGCGATGACCGGTGTTGGAAGTCGATTAATGAGATAGACGGCAGCGGCAAAAGCATACGGCCAATAAGTGTTGGGAAGACCACCATGTGTGAGAAGCGAGAGGCCAGTTTCAACCACGTGACGGTGCTTTCTTTCGGAAATTCCATTGTGCTCCGGTGTGTGCGGTGGGGAGGTGAAATGAGAGATACCCGAGCTTGACAAAAACTGTTTGAGGGCCACAAACTCCCCACCATTGTCTGAATATAAGGTGCCAATCCTTGTACCAAACTTGTTTTCCACGAGGGCTTTGAAGGGGATGAATGTTTCACGAACTTGGGATTTGGTTTTAAGCGGATATAACCAGGTATAACGAGTGTAGTGATCGATTAGAATCAGATAGTATTTGTAGTTGTCTATTGACACAATAGGAGAGGTCCAGACATCAGAAAAAATATACTCAAGGGGTCGTGTGGATGTGATAGAAGTGTTTGAGAAAGGAAGCTTATGGCTTTTATTAATAGAGCAATCAGAACAAAACAAATTTTGAGAAGAAGTTGCAGAGTAAGGTAATGAGAATTTAGAGACTAGAGATTGAAGGATAGGTGAAGCAGGGTGGCCTAAGCGATGGTGCCAGTCCACTAAGGACGGTTTTGAGGATGTTGAAGCAAAGAAAGCGGAGAGAGTGGTTGGTGAAGCCGGCCACTCGTAAACATCGTCTCTAGTTTTGCCTTGGAGTAACAGGGTCCCCGAGCTCAGATCCTTCACCTGAAAGGAAGCAGGAAAGAATGCCACAGACACTTTATTATCATTGCATAGCCGATAAACAGAGATTAAATTTTTGTGGATATGAGGAACACAAAGAACTCGATTTAACAGGAGCTTTTGAGAGGGAGATAGAGAGGGTAGAGATATTGAACCAGTGTGAGAGATCTGGAGACCGGAACCTTCACCAATAAGAACAGAGTCATCACCGTGATATGGCTGGTGAGTCGCAAGGTGATGGAGATCACTAGTCATGTGATGAGACGCACCACTGTCCAAGAGCCACGGAGTGGTCGAGGATGGAGCAGTGAGAGCGAGATTAGCACGAGGCTGCCAGGGACGAGAGGGCGTGGGAAGAAGACCAGTGGACGACGCGACTTGATGAAGCTGAGGGCAGCGTTTGGCACTATGACCGAAGATACCACACAGCTGACACTTTCCTTGATAACCACCAGTAGACCGATTGTCCTGATGCGACGAGGAATATGTATTGGATGACTTATTATTCCATTGTTGATGGTTACGCTGAGCAGACTTGTGTGGATGAGTACGAGAGCGAGAAGTAGCGAGATTGGCAGTGAGAGGAACATGTGTAGGTGCGACAATAGCAGCGGTCAACAGCTGAGCTTCTTTGTTGAGAAGTTTTTCATGAACTTCGGTGAGTTTGGGAGAGACCTCACGACCTTCAACTTGATCAACAACAGATCGGTAGTCTTCAGGGAGACCACGGAGAACCGCCTCTATTTGCTCATCGAGATCAAACGGCTTGCCGAGGAGAGCCAATTTGTCAAAACGAGTAGTTAATCCTTGCATATACTCATCGATCGTTTTATCACCTTTGGAGAATTGTTGCAGTTGAAGACGTAACTGCTGAATGTGACCCTTGCTCGGTTTAGCAAAGATATCAGCAACGGTTCTCCACATCTCAGCAGCAGTTTTGGTGGTTGTAACAAGCGGTTGCACCGACGGAGAAAGAGTGCCGAGAAGGCCACTGTAGATCAATTTGTCCTGTCTTTTCCATTTTAGAAAATCAGGGTTCGGAATGGTGGCATCATTGGAGACAATTGTCGGAGCCGGAGAAGCAGTAGAACCATCAACATATCCGGCTAAGTCATACCCATCAAGCAGAGAGTGGATCTGTAGGCTCCAAGTGATGTAGTTAAGGGAGGTAAGCTTAATAACATTACTCATGTTGATGTTAAGAAAGCTTTGGGTGGAATCAATGACTTCAGCGGTGTTGGACATGGAGACAGGTGGGGGAGAAAACGCAAAACAGAGAGGGAGGGAGAAAGTGGAAACAGAGAGAGGGAAGGAGAAAAAGAAGGAAGAAAGCGACAGAGGAAAAAAAATGCAGAGATCTTTTTACTGCTCTGATACCATGTAGAAGATGAGTCTTATTCATAAACGATATCGTTACAGAGGTATATATAGTTGAACAGAGAGAACATTCTAGACTAGAGAGTATAAACAGAACATTCTATATACAGCATGATACGGAATATTGAGTAATGAAGAGCGTATCCCTTGCATATCAAGGTGTATCCTTAACATCTGTTTGCTCTCTTCAATTTTTTTTTCTTTTGTTATAAAGGAAGCATGTTTTGGGTCTACTTTGCTATATTTGAAATGTTATAATCTTTGTATAAACCAATGATGTTTATTTTCTTTTTTTTTGTGTGTGGGGTAAACTTTAAAAAAAATTGAGACATTTCACTCAAAACTTTTTCTTTCGTCAATGAAGCTTAAACATTCTGGTCAGCTGCCATCAGTGTCGGTGGTTATGTTACCAATGTTTGCAATATAAAAGGCATTGACCTAGGAAAGATTAAGCACGAAAGACTAGATTCAAATCGGGTGATTAAGCATGCTCGTCGAGACAATGATCACAATTGTATTACTCCTGCTCGTCGAGACAATGATCACAATTGTATTACTCCCTCTCTGTTAAAAAGGATGATGTTTTAGAAATTTTATCAAAATTAAAAAAATAATAAATCTCTCTATTAGAAAGGATGATGTTTTAGAATTTTTATCAAAATTAAAAAAATAATAAATGATGTATTATTTGTTTTCTACTCTTTTAATACTTATTTAATTGTGCTTTTTGTGACATTTGTCATTCAGTTACATGAATACATTGAATTATGTATTGTAAATATAAAAACATCAAATAGTTACTCCCTCTATCTGTAAAAAATTGATGTTTAGAAACTTTTACACATTTTAAGAAAAAAATGATTACTGAGTTTAAATATATTTTTTCCTTTGACTAAAGAGATATTATTTAATTTTAAACCAATAACAATTCAAAATTTTAAATATTTTCAATGATTACTTCTTGAAGTTTATAAAACATCAATATTTGTGGGACAAATAAATATTCTAAAACATCAATCTTTTACTAGACGTCTAGATGTAGTATTTGGTTTTGAAAATAAAAATGCATTAAATGCACTAAAAAATCATATTTTGTTATACAAAAAAATATTTTAAAACATCATATATTCTCGGAATAGTAAAAACTAAGGAATATCAAAAGGACTAGCGCTTACTTACAAATGAGTGAAACCCATTTTGGATTTAGTTACTCTTTTTTTTTTTTTTTTTTTGTTAACCGGATTTAGTTACTCTTCTTGTGAATGGGATAACCATAATGTCATGGGGGGGGGGGGGAAGAATCAACATGAACAAAGCTGGATCAATCAGTAAAGCAGCTACAATTACATAAATTTTTCGATCTTTATGTTCATTGTCTTAGCATGGAGGACGAAATAATTTTGCACAGCATCATCTGTTTTTTCTTAAACACCTAGTGCTAATTGCTAAATATCTCATAAAATATTTTTACTGAATTTTATGTAATTGTTTTTGTCAAATAATAAAGAAATATTTTTTTCAAATTTAGCAAAGCTCCAACAGATTTCAAAGTTTTTTCAAATTCAAAAATAATTTACTTCAAAAATACTTAATTGTTGTTATTTGTATATTAGAATGCATTATTAAACATAAGTTATCACATATGATTGGGAACCTAATCATCACCCGGAGATCATAAACTTCAAAGATTATACAAATAACACGAACGAAAAAAAAAAAAAGTATCAATAAATGTTTTCGAATTCAAATTTTAAAAGTTACCAGAAAAAGAAAAAAAATCAAAAATTTAATTCAGCCTTTCGTCGCCGGATCTCTCTCTCTCTCTCTCTCTACAGAATCTCATTGGCCGCGTAACCGTAACGAGATCTGCGAATATTCTCTTGCCGTTTCTTGTACACAAATCCGGCGACTCCAACCACACACACCGCCGTAATCACTCCGAAAGCTACCCCTACCTTCTTCCCTCCACTCATTCCTCCTCCTCCGGACGACGGTGATTTTTTCCCTTCGATTCCAGTCATATCGCTGTGGTTAATATCACTAGCTTCCTGCGACGGAGACGGAGACGGAGACGAAGACGACGAAGGTGAATCATTCGGTAATGGCGGAGAGATCGACGGGGAAGGAGAAGGAGAGTGTGTCGTTTCAGGTTCTGGAGGAGAAGAGTATCCAATTGGAGATTGCGCTGGAGAAGGAGGAGATCCGAGTTCCGGCGTAGGTGCGCGGTGATTCAAAGGCGAATCTGCTTTGTTTACGGCTAGATCCGGTGACGGAGCTGGTGAAGATTTAGTTAAAATCTCACCGGAGACGAGTACGAGCATTAGCATCATAGCAACAATGATGAACTCGAGCTTCATTTTCAATTTTTTTTTTTTTTATTTTCTCAGATCTTCTTCTCTGATGATGATGATGAGTAAGTAAAGAAGAAGAGATCTGGAGAAGTTAGTTTTGTGAGTGAGAGAGAGAATGAGAGAAATAATATTATTGTGATCGATAGATTTGCGGCTACGAAAAGTGTACGACTAACAAGATTCTGACACGTAGGATACGTATGGGTGTAGAGAAAGGAAGAGCGAAACAGCGGATCAGATCATGGTAGTTTCTAATTTAATTATTTAAAAAATTCGCGTAAATTTTGAACGGTAGCGATAGCTGATGCGTGAAATGGGCACGTGGGGTTCACGTGAAGAGCTGACCCCTCACGTTATCTTATTCACCGGCACTGAGCATGTATTTTGCAAGAGAAGTAATTAAGCAACAAAAAAAAATTGTAAGAAAAATCACGAAAAAAAAAACTTTGTTTGGACGTTAAAGCTAACCAGAGCTAAGGAAGAAACTAAACAAAATTGCCTGTTCGTGATGCCAAAGATAGTGATGAAACTGTTGTATTGGGAATCAAATATAGCTAAGATGTATAATCTACGTACTGTGTGTTATCTCTTTGTTAGTTCATTTTGCTTCAGTTCTCTCATTAATATCAAGAAACGTCCCTCGTAACCAAGCATACAACCAAAGGGTTCAAATACATTCACTTACTTGGAACGGAAGCTAACATTGTATTCTATATGAAACGGGTCGGGTTTAGGTGTGGAAAAAGATCTGAAATTTCGTGGTCAGTATGCTGCTCTCTACTCCACATATAGCACTTAACTGTCATGAAGAGCAGAGGAATCTAAGAGCTAAAACCTGAGGATATTCGAGTAACATGATTTATATCAGGTATTACAAAATAGCTAATTCTGGCAAGGAAGACTATATATGGTTCATATATGATATATAGGCAGCCCATATAATTGGGCACGATGCATCTTCTCTGACATTCTGATCAGCTTTGTTAAAAGAAAATTACAAAGCAGCTCATCCTGACAAGGAAGACTATGGGCAAACTTTGCCAGAGCCAAATGTGAAAATTTGGTTCCAATATTAGCTTATGTAACTATTTTTGTCAATATTTTACGACAATCAATCTCGAGTCAGACTGGTTTTAGACAAAGTCTCTCGCCCACGTGCATGCTGAGACCGCCGAGTTCCACACTCGTCATTTTGTCAATTATTGAATGAGTTACAAATTCTCTTAAAGAAACTCTCGTAGATAAACTCTCATGAAAACAGTTACATCATGTGTTTCAGTGTTTGTGCCTACGTAATTTTCAAAGATTGCCTGTGTAATTTGATGGATTACACAGATCTGCGTAGATGATTAAGGATTTTAGAAAATGAACCAAAACAATATTAGTTGACTTTTGTGAATACAATGCGAGAGATTGTAGCTCAGGATGGGCGTCTTTTAAAGTCCACAGAGGACACTAAAGTGGAGGCGGAGACTTTCTTTCAATCTTTTCTGCAATCTATTCCTGCTGACTATGAGGGGATGTAAGTGGATTGTCTTGCGGATCTGTTGACATTTCGTTGTTCAGAGGAAGATAGTCGCTGGCTCACATGGGTGGTCACGGGGGAGGAGATCATAAAGATATTGTTTGCAATGCCAAGTGATAAGTCGCCGGGTCCGGATGGCTATACAGCTGAATTCTATAAAGCAGCTTGGGATACTTTTGGTTCGGAGTTTGTTGTTGCGGTCCAGTCTTTTTTTGCTAAAGGCTTTCTACCAAAGGGACTTAACTCCACGATACTAGCAATAATACCGAAGAAAAAGGATGCCAAGGAGATGCGAGATTATAGACCGATCTCCTGTTGTAATGTTATTTACAAAGTTATCTCGAAGGTGATTGCTAATAGACTCAAGCGTATCTTGCCTAAATTTATTGCTGGGAACCAATCAGCGTTTGTGGCGGATAGATTGCTCATTGAAAACGTTCTTCTTGCAACAGAGCTGGTAAAGGACTATCACAAAGATAATATCCCTACTAGGTGTGCGATGAAAGTGGATATCTCGAAAGCATTTGACTCAGTCCAGTGGTCTTTCCTGTTTAATGTTTTAAGTGCTCTGCAATTCCTTCCTGTTTTTATCCATTGGATCTCGCTATGCGTCACTACAGCTTCTTTCTCGGTTCAGGTGAATATAGAACTCGCAGGTTATTTTCGCAGAGCTCGGGGACTGCGTCAAGGCTGCTCGCTCTCACCCTACCTGTTTGTCATTTGTATGGATGTTCTATCTAAGATGTTAGACAAAGCTGCTGGTCTACAGGACATCGGGTACCACCCGCGTTGTAAGAACCTCCATTTAACAGACCTTTGCTTTGCAGACGACCTCATGATATTATCGGATGGAAAGCTCAGATCAGTTGATGGTATAGTCCAGGTGTTGAATCTCTTTGCTAAGCGGTCCGGCCTAATGATTATTATGGAGAAAAAGACTTTGTATCTTGGTGGGGTTTCATCGGACAACAGGGAAATCTTGGGCAATCGGTATAGTTTTGGCTTGGGACAGCTCCCTGTTCGATATCTTGGACTCCCATTGCTCTCTCGAAGACTCACTCCAGCGGATATTACCCCTTTATTTGACCAAGATAGAAACAGAGTAAAAACGTGGACGGTACGCACCCTCTCTTTTGCAGGTCGTCTTGATCTCATACGTTCGGTGCTGTGGAGCACAGCAAGTTTCTGGATGAGTGCATTTAGGCTTCCTCGGGAAAGTCTTCGAGAGCTAAATAGTATATGTTCTGCTTTCTTATGGTGAGGTCCGGATCTGAATACAAAAAAGGCAAAGTTATCCTGGTCTGATGTGTGTAAACCCAGGTGTGAAGGGGGTTTAGGTTTGAGATCTTTGGAAGAGACAAATGATGTTAGTTGTTTAATGTTGATATGGCGGTTGGTCTCTGGTGGGACGTCGTTATGGTTCCAATGGTCTCGAATGAATTTATTTAAGGAAGGCTGTTTCTGGTCGGTAAAACCTGCATCACTCTCGGTGATGTGAGCCAAAATAGGGGTGAGTCGATAGCTGGTCTAAAGGACCTCTCTAACTAACTCGGATAGGATGGAGATGAATGATGGATCGAAGTTCGCCACACAAAGTTGCGGAATGACTTTGTGACAAGAACACAAATCAATATCTAAGTGAATCACACACAAAGATAAATATTCAACTTGTTTTCTAAAGGAATCACACATAATAGAAAAGACAAGTAAAACAAAAGCCTAAGCTTCAAAGTGAGAAAACTCTCCCTTTTATTTTTTAAAAAATATTCTATCTTTACAATGAAGGGTAACATGAGCTTATATAGGCTCAATTTACAAATCAATAACATAAATACAAAATAAGTCAAATTAATTGCATAAATAAATCAAGAATAAATTTGAGAGATTTTATCAATCATCATTGATGGAGATTAGTTCTTTGTATCAAGACACTTTCTTGATGTAGCCATGAATTGATTGTCTTCTAGAAACTTCTTTATAATTTGATCTTGATTTTCCTTGAACCAATTCTTGATAAGTTGATATATCTAGGATTGCATCACTCTCTCCTTCTTGAAAAGGTTTTGTCCCCAAAACTAAAACCAAAGTTTGCATTTTTGTTTTTTTTATATTGAAAAATAGAATGAAGACAAAGCAAAGTTTTTTTTTTCAAAGAAAACTGAAATTCAAAAAAATCAAAACAAAGTTATTTTGTAATTTTTTTTATTCGAATTAAATAAAATAAAATATTTTTTTCAAATAAAACCGAAATTCAGCAAATAAAAAGAATTTTTTTTTGTACTATTTTTTTTAAACGATTTAAATAAAACAAAAATGATTTTTTTTTCAAATAAAGCTAAAATGAAACAATAAGAGATATGAGCTTTTAGCTCTAATACCAAAATGATGTGAGCCAAAATAGGGGTGAGTCGATAGCTGGTCTAAAGGATCTCTCTAACTAACTCATATATGATGGAGATGAATGATGGATCGAAGTTCGTCACACAAAGTTGCAGAATGACTTTGTGATAAGAACACAAATCAATATCTAAGTGAATCACACACAAAGATAAATATTCAACTTGTTTTCTAAAGGAATCACACACAATAGAAAAGACAAGTAAAACAAAAGCCTAAGCTTCAAAGTGAGAAAACTCTCCCTTTTATTTTTCCAAAAATATTCTATCTTTACAATGAATCCAAAAATATTCTATCTTTACAATGAAGGGTAACATGAGCTTATATAGGCTCAATTTACAAATCAATAACATAAATACAAAATAAGTCAAATTAATTGCATAAATAAATCAAGAATAAATTTGAGAGATTTTATCAATCATCATTGATGGAGATTAGTTCTTTGTATCAAGACACTTTCTTGATGTAGCCATGAATTGATTGTCTTCTAGAAACTTCATTATAATTTGATCTTGATTTTCCTTGAACCAATTCTTGATGAGTTGATATATCTAGGATTGCATCACTCGGGCTCCTGGATGTGGAAATGTTTGTTGAAGTATAGAGACTTGGCGAAAACTTTTGTTAAGGTGGAGGTAAAAAATGGGCCTCTCACTTCGTTCTGGTATGATAACTGGTCGGCTCAAGGGTATCTGTTAGACAAATCTGGACCAAGAGGCATGATTGATTTGGGGATAAAAGAACATATGACTCTCCATGATGCATGGCATAGTAGAAGGTGACGGGTTCACCGTATGGGGATGTACAATGACATCGAAGATGCTCTGTATCAAGCGTATCAGACTAGAATCCTTTCTCAGTCAGATCGTGTCTTATGGCGAGGTAAATGTGATGCTTATAAAGCTACGTTTTCTACTAGGGACACCTGGAACTATATACGAACCACTTCAAACCTCGTTGCTTGGCATAAGGGTGTTTGGTTTGCTCATGCAACACCAAAATATTCTTTTTGCACTTGGCTTGCAGCACACAACCGTCTATCGACAGGGGATCGGATGATCACTTGGGGTAATGGTTGTAATGGGGGCTGTGTGTTTTGCTCTATTCAGGTGGAGACGAGAGACCACTTGTTTTTCTCTTGTCCATATTTTGCTGCAGTTTGGTCAGGTATCGCCCAACCTCTATATAAGACTCGCTTCAACACCTCTTGGCTGCCGCTACTTGATTTTATCTCAGGAACTCCGGCTTATCGGGTGTATGACTTTTTAATCCGATACACGTTCCAATTTACTGTATACTCTGTTTGGCGGGAAAAAAACGCCCAGCGACACGGGGAGGCTCCGACTTCTGAGCAAACTCTTATTGGTTGGCTCGACAAGCAAATTAGAGCTCAGCTGCTAGTTGTTGAAAGAATGGGCAATCGACGATATGGTGGGGGTCTTCAGTCATGGCTGGCCACAAGATACTAATGCGATAGTTTATACTATGATAAGACTGGTTTATTTGTCTCTAATCAAATATTCTTTCAAATGAAGCAGATGTAAAACAATATTTTTCTTTTGAATATAATTTAATATTTATTATAAAAAAAAAAAATAATAATAATAATAATAATATTGGTTGACTTTTCTATGCACGAGACATCGGTAAACCATTACTTTGTCTATCGAGTGGTATGGTAACCTCCATCTCATCAATGGGAGATTTGTCAAACGGTCTTATATATATTTGAAGTATTCAAATCAAGATTAGTTCAATTGGTTCGATCATTATCATCAAATACTAATACATTAGCACTAGTTGATTTATTTCGTGAAACAAGTTACTGCAAACATTAGCACTAGTTGATTTTATTTTAAAATATTTCTCGTCTTTTTGATTTGAAAGAACCATTTTTAGAGTTAGAATATACTAACACAACTTTTAGTTTTCAATTTGTGACTTGAATAGTTTTCGACTTAGTATTAAGTTAATATGTAGACATTTTCATAAGATATTTTAAATAAGAATTACTCTATAATCGTGCTAAGGTGATGAGTCGTTGACTGTTCAAAGTTTCTAGTTATTTTCTTTGAAACAAGATACTATTCATCACCTCTGCCTATATAGTACCATTCGTCTCTCTCAAATGGAGTTGGGAACATCAATGGAGAATCAAAACGACGTCGCGATATTACTAGCAAAGCATGTCATCGCCACTGTTGGCAACGGCTCCAACCTTGTCTTCTCACCAATGTCAATCAACATTTTGCTCTGCCTTATTGCCGCTGGTTCCAACTGTGTCACCAAACAACAAATCCTATCATTCCTCATGTCACCTTCACTGGATCACCTCGACACAGTCTTGGACAAGACCGTATATGTTGCCTTCGCTGATGGAATGAATAGAAGTGACTTGCACTTATCTATGGCTTATGGTGTCTGGATCGACAAATCTTTCTCCTTCAAACCTTCCTTTAAAGAGCTTTTGGAGACCTCCTATAAGGCTACTTGTAGTCAAGTTGACTTCGCAACCAAGGTAACTTCTCTATGTTTTTTTGTAATTCTTTTTAAACTTTTTTGCCTCAAATTCTTGGGTAATATCAATGTTTCATGAGTTTCCAACTTGAAATTAATTAGCAATTTGTTAGAATTTTGCTATGAGTAATGTTGTCACTTTGTTGTAGGAAATTAATTACTACAATACCCGTCAATTAGTGTTTGTTAACAAATTAGGTGCAATGTGTATTAACTTATCTTCTGTCTCTAATGTAGTAATGTTTATCAGATACTTGTAGTAGTTTTTTTGTTATTGCAAATGAGTCATTTGAAATGAGGTAGTTATATAACCAAAAATTTCCTAATGACGTACGACATAGAACAACATATTTTGTATTGGTACCATCGTATTTTTTGTTACACTGGATTTTTGGAATGTTTGGTTAATTTATTGTTCACTTATGTTGAAGCCTGCTGAAGTGATTAATGAAGTGAATACATGGGCTGAACTCGACACTAATGGACTCATCAAGCAGATGCTTTCACACGATTCTATCAAAAGTATCCGTGAAAGTACGCTAATACTTGCAAATGCAGTGTACTTCAAAGGAGCTTGGAGCAAAAGATTTGATGCAAAGTTAACAAAAAGTAACGATTTCCATCTCCTTGATGGCACCACTGTGAAAGTCCCCTTCATGACCAATTACAAGAAGCAATACCTAGAATACTATGATGGTTTCAAAGTTTTGCGTCTTCCTTATATAGAGGATCAACGTCAATTCGCCATGTACATTTATCTTCCTAATGATAAAGATGGATTACCTACTCTGCTTGAGGAAATAGGCTCCAAACCGGGATTTCTTGATAACCATATTCCACGCCAACGTTTATTAGTTGAAGATTTCAGAATTCCAAAGTTTAAATTCTCTTTCGAGTTTAACGCTTCGGATGTTTTGAAGGAAATGGCGCTGACTTTACCATTTACACATGGTAGTATAACTGAGATGGTTGATTCTTCTTCCATTGCTGATAATATGCACGTCTCAAAAATTATCCACAAAGCTTTCATTGAGGTGGATGAAGAGGGAACTGAAGCTGCAGCCGTTTCTGTTGCTTCCATGACAAAAGACATGTTGTTGATGGGAAATTTTGTAGCTGGCCATCCATTTCTTTTCACAGTGAGAGAAGAGAAGAGTGGAGTGATTTTGTTCATGGGTCAAGTTCTTGATCCTTCAAAACACTAATCGAACTGGTTTATTGTATTTTGTGTGTATAATTCACTGAATTTGGTTTGTAAAACAGCAACTGTATTTATACATCAATCAGATTAAAGTACGTAACGAGTATCCAAAAATTCAAACACACCCACACATGCCTAGCCAACTACGAATTATCTTCATTAATCATTCTGATAGGGGTACACCAGGTACGATATATCTGATTTGGGTTTTAATTATTAACTAAATGGGTTGGGTTCTACATTTTGGGTACGTTAAATGAAATTAGGATCTTAACTACCCAATAATATTTTGCGACTACATGTTTAGTGAAAATGAAAAGTAAAGATGTTACTAATGTGAAGTACGGTACCTGTAAAAGAACCGCAGAGAATTGCTTTTTAATCCCCCCTATATGTTTAGGAAGAGAATTGCTTTTTAATCTCCCCTATACAACAGCTTTTTACATTAGAAAACTACATTATATACATGTCTTACATAGTAATGTATAGTTTCATGTTTTGAATGATATCCTTCTTTTGTTATAAATTTCATACATTTTAGACTCACGTTATCAAAGGTGGCCAGTACTAGCATATATGAGAAAGTAAGAACTGAATGCCGAAGTTTAAGAAACAAATCTTAAACCAAAAAAAAAATCATCTCAAACTATATTAACCTAGAATATTCTCCATATTCTTTAAGAATCTAAAAAAATGATAATTAAAAACGATAATTTAGGTACAAGATAATTTTACTATACCTTTTAAGTTTTAACGAACAAAAAAATGATCTTTACTTTACAAAAAGGTTTTTGAGAATATGCCACAAAATTAAACCATTATACATTGCCGCATGTAAAAGTCTTTTTATCCATTTTTTCCATAAGCTCAAAGGCATTTATAAAAAGCAAAAGAGAGAGAGACTCCACAAAGACTTCTCTCATAACCAAAAAAAACAAAAAGTTCTTCTTCTTCAATCTTCATCAATGGCGACGCGTAAGAGCTATTACCAAAGGCCGAGTCATCGCTTCCTTCAAACAGATCGGTCTTCTTACAACGATTCAGAGTTCGAGTTCGAGGAGTCTGATCTCTACTCCACCCGCTCCGATTCACCTGATTTTCGTCATAAACTCTTCGCATCATCGAACCGTAGATCGTCTCCGTCTCCGGCTACCGTGAAAACCACTACTTCGTCGCTTCCGATGAACGTACCGGATTGGTCTAAGATTCTAGGGAAAGAGAATCATAGTCACCATGTCAGGAGAAAAAGCATCGAAAACGACGAAGACGGCGGAGGAGGAGAGTTATTGCCGCCGCATGAGTATTTGGCGAAGACGAGAATGGCTTCGTTCTCGGTGCATGAAGGTGTTGGGAGGACTTTGAAAGGGAGAGATATGAGTAGGGTTAGAAATGCAATTTTGGAAAAGACTGGGTTTTTGGATTAATTTCTCAAAAGTATAAGGTTCTCTTTTTTTTTTTTTCTTTGGAGAATTTTGATAATTTTACTTTTGTTAAACTTTTTTTTTACTAAATAACTTGATGAGAAGAAGAAGGCATAGAATATTTCTAGATTATGCCTTCTTTTATTTTATTATAATTTTCGGAATATTTTAAAGTTTTCAATGTTGAGTATTTTTGAGATTATGAGATTTTTATTTTCCAAGCAAAGAAGTTTTGTAATCATAATTGTACTAGAAATTTCCGAATCGGGAAAACTCGTACGAGATAAAGTTGAGGGTACTTGACGAACATAAAATTTTTGTTGGGGTAAAAATCGAAAATATAATAGGAAATAGGGGAAAAGAGAATTATTATTGGTGGGGTTTATGGGTTTGATGTGGGTGGGGTTGGTGAGAAAAGTAGAGGTTACAAATTACATGAAAGTGACCCATTTTATTTATTTATATTTTTTGCACACAAAGAATTATTCTGTGATAATTGAAAATGACAAGATGTAAAAACTAAAGCCCTCTAGACACTTACCTGAGGTCTCTCCATAACGTGATCAGTGAGTGCCCTCATATAGGGGAGATTAAAAAGCAAATCTCTTCCTAAACATCGGAAAAAACAACATCGGAAAAAACAACTCTCCCATCCCATCTCCGATCACTGCAAGAAAACAATAAAATTGGTTGTATAGTCTGCTCCGAACATGGCTAGGTTTTGAATGGTTGTATAGTTTGCTCTCTAGACCGGACTAAAATTAGTCCACACTTAATTTACCATTCATAATTGCGTATCAGTTTACATCGTTGCATACTAAAAATCTCTATACTATTATGCATCTAAGCATACAACTCCATAGCATTATAAATTCACGATTATTCTGCATTTTTTATTCCACTTATCAAAAGCTCCATACCAATATATGGATATGCATTTTTCATTCCACTTTTCAAAAGCTCCATACCAAAATATTGATATGCATAGTCCGGTCTACACCATACCATACAACCATTCAAGCAAACTGATATATAACCTCATTTAATTGTAAAATCTAAATCAAACCAATATTTAATTTTCCTTAAATAAAAGTATACAAATTTTGTTTCCTTTATTTTTTTTTGTTTTTTTAATTTAATTTTGATTTTTTAAAAAAAGTAAAATAATAAATAGAATATTCTGAGTGATTGAGAGAGAAGGAGGTGAATACAAAGGTTCACCCTTAGCGGTGGTGAACCTAAGTATTTATCATTTGAAAATCGAATATCAGATTAATGGACCATAATTTGGACTTTTTTTGTTTTTGGGACACAAATACAAGAGCAATCCAATAAGCAACCCTCAGTGGATATGCTCTAACCATTATGAAAGTCTTGTATGCACTGTGTTTGGTTCCTCTTCATCATTTTTCTCAACATCGCCAGACTTTTTTATTCATCGACGTAGGATTTGTCTCCTCGTTTTTTCTGATTGATATAATTAAATAGATGATGAAGGTGACATAGCTGTGAAGGAAAAAACTATAGAAACCAAAATAGACAAAGTCAATAAGCTAATGAATAAAAAAACTGATGAACGTCCATTATTGTGTGTAAAAAAAGTAAATCTTAGAAAAGCAAAATCTGAATTTGTGTTGTCTTGTGTTTCATCTTTCTGTCGGATATAAATCCTAATATACTATCAATCATCGAAACTGATTTTTCTGAGGAAAGGAATAGTAGAAGTGTTGTGGGCTTAGATTTGAGATGAGAGTGGAGGATGTAGTCAAGACGAACTGATTAAAATGATGGAAAGTAAAACGGCTTTAACTTCAGAAATTTATAAGAAGTATGAAAACCCTAATATTATTTGGTATCTTGAGAAGTCGAGAACTAAAGAATTTGTTTTTTAGTGTTGATGACATGGCAACTGGAGAAGCATTGTTAAAAAAGCTGATGTTAACACATGGAGAAGATTTGTTCTAGATTTGCGACAAAAAAGTTAATAACTATTTGGTCGTAGCAAATTTTTCCATCGTCTAAGTGTTGCAAAATGCTACAAATTAGAGACAACATAATTTGTGGGCAAATGCTACTATTTGCTACGATTTACTGTATATGTTTGATACACAAAGCAACTGAATGCTACCTAACTATTAGCTTCATATAGCCACGAATTTGCCAGGTAAATGTCCGTGGATTAGTAGCCACATTAACTAATATGTGGCCTCGTCATATAGTTTTAATAATAAAAAAATTTGGAGATTATAGATTAAATTAAAATATCAAAACAATTTGTTTAAAAAATGCTTTAACGGAAAAAGGTTTTTGCTCCCCGCCGCTCTCCTCCGCCGTCGCTCTCCTCCGCCGTCGCTCTCCTCCGCCGCCGCTCTCCTCCGCCACCTCTCTGCCACCTCTCCGCTGCTCTCTTTGTTTCGCTGAATAGATTCTTCTCTATATGCATTCCCTTCTTTGGATCCTAAAAAATAAAAGAAAATCCAATTGTTTTTTTGTTGATTTGAGAAGTAAAAACGAGACATAATAGTTCTCTCCTTTAGCTTAGCACACTGTGAAGTAAGCTAGATACATTCCTGGACAAAACATAATAAGAAACTCAACACCAAATGGAGGATAATTAGAAACAAAAGCATCTAATGTTGAGTATAATCAAAAACCTCAGATTTTAACTTAAGCAAGTGCTGAGTCGTTGAAATTTCTTGCAGAGACTCTCACATTTTTCCTTTATTCTCCTTCAATTGCTCATTGCATTGATGCAACTGAGAAGCCAAAAACAAAAATAAAAAACCCAAAATTTACACATAATCTTCTTAAGAATACCAATCAACAAAGAATAAGAATTCACAAATCATGACCTTATCGGAGACTTCAGCATTCTCTGTTTTCTGCTCATATCAGACAATTTCGCTTGTTCATACTCGGGCAGTACTCAACCATTGCTGCAAACTAGGGTTTCCCCAACAAAATCGATTTAGCAACGAAATAAATCTAAGAAAAATAAAAAAAGAATACAAAGAGAGCTTTATCAATTGAGTGTTGTTCCGTAGTATACTAACCAGAGTTCGTGAAAGACGTCTTTATCGATTGCCAAAGTGTCTTCGTCCGCAATGTCTGAAACTCGAGAGGAGAAGAGGAGACAACGACTCCGACACGGTGTGGAGCAAAACCAACAGTGGAAGCGAAGGAACAAGATCTGAGAGGCGAATCTCCGGCGAGCTCATAACACGACACGAACATACCTAGTAGACAGCGGTGACTACAGCAAGACGGAAACCCAGATCTAGCGACGTCACTGGAAAACGACTCTTTGGTGGTTGTGAGAGAGAGAAGCGGCTAGGGCGAACTCAGTTTTTAGAAGAAGTAAAAGAAAGAAAATGGTTTCTCTCACGAACATATTAACTGTCTCTTTTTGTTATAAGTGTGTCTTTTTATCTTCATAAATTATTTTTTCCAAATTAATTTTAGGGAGGTTTACTCAACTAGCGTAGAAAAGATCAGAAATGACTAGAATGTCATTTTTTTATAGAATATTTAATGACATATAAACCCTTTAGGAAGTGAGTTAATAAAAAAAAATTACGAGTGTGCCATTACAAAGTTTTACCACCTCATTGTTTTTATGACAACTGTTCAAAGTTTTTGGGGGAAAAACTCCTGCTCATTTAATCGATTGAGAAATATCAGTGATGACAGACAAAATAAAAGCAAGGAGAGTTATTGTTATCGGTAGAGATATTAGATAGATATATTGTAATGATGATAGAATTATGATTTTTTGATAGAGATATTACTACAATGGTGACAGATTTAATAGGTTTATGTCGAATAGCAGTTTTGTTTGACAGATTTATATAGTCATTATGGTAGACATATACACTGAGATAGATTTATATGACAGATATAGTTTTACGAGATGGTAGATCTTTTCATACTGTTAGATATAATAAAAAGCGATAGATTTATGAGTTAATGTAGTGGTAGACATATTTTTTACTGAAATAACAAAAGTTAGGTAGAGTTATACATGTAGGCGTGATAGAGTTAATGTGTTTGACAGATTTATATATATATAGACCTGATAAATTTATACTATTGATGTTTTAGGTCAAAACAAAGCATTTTACTAAATATGCTGCGTTTTTACTTAATATTAGGCTTATATATGATTTTAATTGATAATAAGATTGTCAAATAAGGTAGTGCAATGGTTATATATAGGTCGTTTAAAAGTGTTTCAAATCTACGGTTCAAACCTTAGCAGTTGGCAAAAAAAAAATTTTTGTAAAACTTAATTGAAAATGGTAAATTCATAATTTGCTCAGGTCACCTACTTCCCAAAAACCCTAGCGGCCGCTACACATTTCCTGCATTTTGTTCTTCAGATTTTTTTGTTTCTTTTTTTTCCCGTCACTTTCTCTCATTCTTGTCCAAAAAGCTTAAATACACTTTTCATTATGAGTTTTTTGCCAAAATTTTACTAATATGATCTTTTTCCGATTTTTAAGCGATTTTGACTAACTCACGATGGCTAACCTCCGCCTCCTCGTTGCGTTAACGGCCGCCGTCGCCAAATTAGTTGCTAAACTCCGAATCATAAGAATACCACCTGATGTTGCAAAGAATCCAGTGATGGTTTGTTGCAACGAATCATGTTTTTATTCATGTGTTATCCAAGACAGTTTTTATTATGCAAACTGGGACATGTGAACAATTAAAATGATTGGAAAATCTCCCAAAACCAATTCAAAACTAAACATTAAAATTGGCATTTTAATCGAATCTATCATCACAAAAATATAAATATTTGGTGTGATTCTTCTCATTAATTTTCTCTTATAATATGAGCAAAATAATTTGTTTATATCTTTGATTTTAATCCTTTTGCTTTTTTACTAATGGCATGAAGTATATAACACAAAAATTAAAAGGTTTATTTTTTTTATTATAATGGCATGATTGTAAATAACAGTTTAACCTAAAGCTTTAATGTCTTTTTCCAAATTATATGTGTTGTTTGAGTAAAAGTTTGGTTGGAAGTGTTGTTTGAGTAAATAAACAACTTATAAGTGTTGTTTGAGTACTTTTCTCTTAATTTTACATAGCGTTTCAAAACAATACAAAATATATACTATAGTTGAAAAAAAGTTTTTAAAACTAAAATATGACCAACTAACCATAGAGTTTGACACAGTACAATAGTGACCACATTTTTTTGTTTCTTGAAGAGGAAGAGATTTGTGTAAGAGATATAAGAGTGAGCACATTTTTTTGCTAAATGTTATGTCGAGAGATTTTGAGTGTGAGGGTTTTCTTGTTTTATTCTCTTTTTTTTGGTCAAACAAATAACTTTTAATAAGTTAAACTATACTGAAACAAAATATTTTGGGGTCAAAATTTTCTACTACGAACCAAATCGATGAATTTTGTGATTCAAGTTAAAACCTGTTTGTAGATAAACAATTTCTATTATTTAAAAAATATTAAACTACAATTTGTTACGATTAGCTATAAATCTAAGCTGTATCTTTTTGTAATTGTTTTCCGACAGAAACTTACAAATTTGCCACAAAATAACCTATCTAAAAATTTGTGACTATTTTGTAACTTCGTGTAGATAATATTTGTTATAAATGATTTCGTAGCAATTTTTCGTAACTATATGACCAGTTTTTCCTAGTGTAGTAATTATCATCACAATATAAAAACGAGAGTAAAATTATTGTACAAGTAATATCTATACATCTATGAGAAGTAAATAATATACATTTGTCTATCGCTCCCCCTCAGTCTTAGTGTCATTTCGAATGATGTTGAGACTGTTACGAAATTCATTGAACAGAGTTGTTGGTAGTCCCTTAGCAAAGATGTAAACATATTGTTGTGAAGATGGAAAATGTAGAACCTTAACAGTGCTAAGGACGATACGCTCACGAACAAAGTAGAGGTCGATCTCAACATACTTCGTGCGTTGATGTTAGACTAGGCTGGAAGAGAATTACACGACACTAACGTTGTCCTAATACACCAAGGTGGCTTTTAACAAGGGATGTTGGAGCTCAAGAAGAACGTTATGGAGCCATGTTATCTCTGTGACGGCGTTGGTGATGCCTCTGTACTCGGCTTCAGCACTGGAACAGGAGATGATGTGCTAGAGTTTATGGACAATAAAGTGATATTGTCGCCATGGAAGATGCAATGGCTAGAAGTGGAACATCGGGTAGTTGGAAAGCCCGTCCAATCAGCTTCGGTGTAAGCGACTAAACCGGTGGAAGATGTTGGGTATAGGTGGAGCCCGAAGTCAAGTTTGCCTTAAACATACCAAAGAATACATTTTAGTGCTCTAATGTGAATCTCACAAGGATTATGCATAAATAAGCAACCTTGTTGGATGCAAAAGAGATGTCCGGTCTAGTGAAGGTCAAAAATTGGAGGGCACCGAGAAGGCTGCGGTAGAGTGTGGGATTAGCAATGGAGAAACTAATGACGGCCTTCGAGTTTTGTGCGAGTATCCGCCGAGATTGTGCAAGAATTACAATGTTTCATATTGGCACGATGTATTATGTCTGCCGCATAGTTGTGTTGATTGAAAAAGAGGCCATAGGAGTTTCATTTGAAGTTAGTGAATTTCCCTAAGGTCGGTCATCTCAAATTCCTTGCTAAGGGAAGAAATTATATGGTTAAGGAGTTGCATTGATGAAGTAGTGAGACCAATATCGTCTACATAAAGAAGAAGATATGTTGTGCATTTGTTGTGATGGTAGATGAAAAGGGGTGAGTCGAATTTGTTTTGGACAAAACCAATACAACGTGCATCTTGAGCTTGGTTCCATGCTCTTGGGGCTTGTTTGATACCGTAGAGGAATCACCGTAGTAAGCAGACGTGGTCGGGTTTTTATGGATCACCAAAACCCGGTGGTTTATGAATGTACACCGTTTCGTCGTGGGTACCGTTGAGGAAAGCGTTTTAATGTTGAGTTGGTGGATTGGCCATTTGCGAGACAGATAGTTTGAGAACAAGGTGGATGGTGGCTTGCTTGACGACGAGATTGAAAGTTTTGTCATAATCGATACCCGCTTCTTGTGATTTTCTATTTGCCAAAAAGCTTGCTTTGTACCTAGAAATGTTGCCATCTACACAAAATTTATACCTAAAAGCCACATTGAACGCACAATATTAGTGTTTTGGAACCATGGTACAATATCCCACGTTCTCTATTTAATTTGAGCGTTATACTCTTCATGCATGGCTGGATTCTAGTTTCGATCCTCTAAGGCTTCAAGATGAGAGAAAGGAGAGGAGAAAGGATGAATGAATAGAGAGTGGGTTTTTGGGCCTGAAGATACCTCGTTTACTGCGTGTCGTCATAGGATTAAATGTCGCAGGTAGAGGAGCCACATGTGGAGCTGGAGTTGGCAGGGGTACCAGTTCTAGAGAGGGCAGTGACTGTGTATTTTAAATATTTTCGACATTCAGAAGAAGATATGCAGTGCACGTGTTGTGATGGTAGATGAAAAGGGGAGAGTCGAATTTGTTTTGGACAAAACCAATGCGATGTGCATATTGAGTGAAGAGTTGGTTCCATGCTCTTGGGGCTTCTTTGAGACCGTAGAGGGATCACCGTAGTAAGCAGACGTCGTCGGGTTTTTCTAGATCACCAAAATCCGGTGGTTGATGCATGTACACTGTTTCCTATTGGGTACCATTGAGGAAAGCTTTTTTAACGTCGAGTTGGTGGATCAACCATTGGCGAGAGAGAAAAAGTTTGAGAACAAGCGGATGGTGCTTGGCTTGACGACATGACTGAAAGTTTTGTCATAATTGATACCAGCTTCTTGTTGTTTTCTATTCGCCAATAAGCGTGCTTCGTAACTAGAAAGGCTGCCATCTGCACCAAATTTATGCCTAAAAAGCCACATTGAACAAACAATATTAAAGTTTTCAGACCGTGGTACAAGATCTCTTTTTAATTTGAGTGTTATACTCCTCATGCATGGCTGGACTCCAATTTGGATCCTCTAAGGATGGTAGTATGAACAGAGAGTGGTGTTTTGGGTTTGGATAGCTTATTTACTGCGTGTCATCACAGAATGAAATATCGCAGGTGGAGGAGCCACATGTGGAGCCGGAGCCGGCGGTGTAATACCCGTACTAAACCTACAAATATACGGGAGGGACGCAAACATGACTATTCGACCAGCGAGGGAAATAAACCAAAGGAAAAAAGATGACCTAAGCTCAGTAGAAGAGATCCAGAGCACTTGTCCCGACAGGTTATTACTCAGAAAAATAACCCAAAGACGAAAGACACATTAAGATTGCTGAACGACCTAGCTGAGAAGAATCGTTGAAGAAAAGAATTTTTATGAAAGACGAGAGTCAATCAGTAGCTAAGAGGTCTAGCATCAAAAAGCTCTGCATAGATAATTTAATGATATACGCTAAGGTTCAATAGGAGCCGATAGCCGTTTAGCGAGAGAAGCTATTTTTTCGGTAATTAGTCCAGCGACTAAGATTCAGTTGTGAAGGAAAAAAATGAAGCACTCAGTGGGCTAAGGCATATGATTAAATCAGATAAGAAGCTTGAAAGGTTTTAGCCAAGAATAATCAGCCAGTTTTCAGAGTTTTAGAGAATCTACCCAGAAGCTACTCATAAGAGTGCTAACGAGCAGAATTGGAATTCTTTGCTAAGTACAAGCATGAAATAAATTAAGAGGATCTTGAGGAATTTGTGGATGTTGTAACAAGAAGTAGAAAATCAATCTGAAGCTCATAATATTTTTTTTTTTTTAGGAAATTAAGTCGCCAGAGACTCTTTTAGCTGATCACCGAAAAGAAAAGTGATACGGTTAACTTTATTTGAGCTTGAAAATTTTAGGGAGGCTAAAGGAAGATAAAATATGGAATTTTATCTTCAAAAATCAGATTTTTTATGGATGATAATAATGATACATAAAACTGGTCAAAACGGGATATTTCCAACAAGAAACGAGTTATGGTTTGTAAGAGTTAGGCTTAGAATCTGTTAGAAAAGTTTTGATTGGTCAAGAGGAGACTAAATGGTTTATTCTTAGCCAAGATAACATGATAAGAACCTTGGTGAGCTGTAATGCCATGTGTTGGCATAAAAAATGGATAAGCATGGCCAAAAACAGAATGGCGAATTTTGATTGGCTGAGAACTGAACGTGAGTCACTTGTTTAGGTGACTAATCACCTCAGCACCGACCCTAGAGGAGTATAAATACCCGGCCTTAAGTAAACCAAAAATCTACCTTAAACCTTAGTTAAAAGTCTTAGTTTGGTCTTGAAGATAGCGGAAATCTCCGAGCATCTCAAGGAAGTTTTTGAGGAGTTAGGAGGTTGTTAGGTAAGTAGCTTAGTCTTACTTCAGTTTCCTTTCTAGCTTTTTCATTTTAGATCCCAGCCTAAGCGGATTTTGATGATGCGAAATCTAGAGCTTTCGAGTTAGCTTGGATCTAGCTAGTCGGAGACGTGAAACCAAGCCAAGTTCCAGCTAAACCTTGTGAGTACCAAACACATGTGAAGTAGCACATGTTTAGGTTTTATTTATTTGTTTGATTTGCGTGTTAGGTTAGGTTTCAGTAGTTGATTGATTTGTTTAGTTGTTGTGTTTATTATCGTAATTTCTTAGGGTATATGTTGCATGTTAGGTTAATGTTCTATAGCTCATTATCATTGTTGTGTGCTTTGTTGGATGTGGTTATTATTGAGTGATTTGTTTGTTGTGAGTAGTATAGTTGTTAGTATAATCGGTTATGCTATCATTATAGCCATTATGCTGCTCGTTTATTTGCAAGTCAATAATTGGTAGCTATTGATGTGATTGAGATGACTTGTTTGATGTTGTGATTTATTTGTTATTTGTTATGATAGGAAGCATGGTAGTTTGTTTTGTGTCGTTTGTGTTAGTCTTGCTTACACATGGCTAATGTTTGTTTAATTGATTGCTAGTTATTGTTGCAAGTATTATTAGATATACTTGTATTTTTGGGTTGAGTCATTAGTCTTGTTAAGATTTGGTAAGACGATAACATGATTGTCCTAATTGCTCAGATTGGTTAGCTACAAACGAGCACTACTTGACGAAGTAGTAAATTTTGCTGTAAGGAAATAGGTCCCTTATACACTGTTTTGGAAAGGGATGTGATCCTTCTAGCCTATGTGGCTAAGGGTCAGGGAAGCATTGCCTGGTGGGAAATCCATATTGCAAAAGATCAAAGACCTTAAGGTGATGTTTATTAGTATTGTAGAAGTAGCAGTGTGAGTTGTTGTGCAGGCACTCTTTATTTGAGTACTTAAGCTTCTTTAAGCATTTGTTTGATTGTGTGATTCTCTGATTTACTTAATGCATGTGTTGGTTGCATTAGTTTCTTGTTTGTTGTTAGAGTCCAATTTGGGTATTGTTTAGAGGTTAGTTAGACGGGTTAACTGAGTAATATCATTATGCTACCTTTTGTTTTGCAGTTATTCCCTTTTAGGTAATCCCCTAGCTGTCGTGGTGATCATAGGCTGGCCAGATTAGATGATTTACAGCTTTTTGCTAAAAAATCGAAAATTTATGTATAGTTTTCTTTATAGGCCTGGGAAAGTATACTTGTTTTGGTAACGATTTAAAGTACAATATTATACTAAGTAAGAATCGGTTTTATCTAAATCTGAAAGCGTTAAAATGATATATTAGTCCTGTCCGGACTGATACAACTCGCGACCGTGGTACGGGTTGAAAAGCCTTAGGCTATGATCGAGAGGTAAAGATACTCGAGATCGGTTGATTTGGGCAAACGAATGCGTTCCGTGAACCTCTCTCGACTGATTTCGGGAGTCATAAGTGACACCCTTGTTTCGTTTTAGTTATAAAACGGTATGGGGGTGTTACAGGCAGGGGTACCAGTTCTGGAGAGGGCGGTGGCTGTGGATTTTCCAAGGTATCCAGTGGTTGTGTATTGATGATTCGAAGAAGCGGTGAACTTGGCAAAGGCACAGATGGTTCATGGGTGATGGAGAGAGAGTTCTGAACTATGTTGGTGAAAGGAAAATTTGGCTCATCGAAGGTAACATGTCGAGAAATAATTACCTTGTGTGTGTTAAGATCAAGGCAGCGGCATCCTTTGTAATATAAGTAGCCAAAGATCCGAAGATGATCGTAGATTGGTGGTTTGTCAAATAGTTTGGTGTATGGAGTTTCATTGTTGATAGAGGAAGATTGGAGGATTTTGAAGAGGTGTGCATCAGAAGTGCCCTCGATTCAATATGGAGGTGGCATTGATGCTTGTAAAAGGATGGAACGAGCACAGTTGTTAAGTGTTCGGCTTTCCAGGTTCATAGAAATAAGTTCCATTCAAGTAATTTTAAATTTCAGGTTGGATTCAGGTAAACACCCATTGGGTATAGATAGTTTGGTGTTATATCCAAAACCTTTAAATATATTTCACGTTTGGATCAGATTTGGTAGTTTATTATTCGAACCAAAGTAAAATCTTCAAAATCAATCTAAATTCAAAGAAACAAAAAAAAATCAATTCAAATTCATTAAAATAATTATAATCATCAAGAGAAAAAACCTAAGTTATCAACCAAATTGAATTCATGAAAAGAAAAAGACAATTCTAAATACCAAAACACCAAATTCACAAGCCGATAGTTCTTAACTTTGTAAAACATCAAATGACATCATATTCAATGTTATAATCATATGATCTATCTAAACTAACATATGAAATTAACATATATGAAAACGAAAACTAATTTATCTTGTAATAGTGATTATAGAATTACTTACAAAACTTGTAAATTGACTCAATCTATCGTTAGGTAGATATATAACTTTGGATGATTTCGGGTATTTGTTTATGTGTTCGGGTGCCGATTCATTTACTAAAAACATCCAATCGAATATTTTTAAGTTCGGATTCTAGTTTAGATCAGATCTTTTGAATCGAGTTCGATTTAGATTTTCATGTTCAAATATTTTGTGATCTCTAAAGATAAAACCTTGAGGTGGAAAAAATCACACACATTAGAAGCTAGAATTGAAAATTGTGTTCGTCACAACTTTGAATCACAGTTGTTTACCTCTTGCTCCTAAAATGTGTACGAATGGAAGCAAAAATGGATAGAGGTCAAGGACATGCCAATCAAATTGGATCTGATGGTTTGGGAGAAGATTTAAAAGTATTGGAGTTTGGAGAAGACAAATGCCACTTCAAAAACAAACTTAAAACCGTGCCGAAAATATATGTGTCGTACAAAATGATATTGTCAAAAAATCATCAAAAATTATTACGTGTCCTTTCGAAATGCGCTGAAAATTGTCAAAAATCGAATTTTTTTTGGAAAATTGTTGGAATTTAACGTGTTTTTCAAAACGATGTATTTTTGTTAGCGATTTCTCGACGCCCTTCCAAAAAAAATTTTAGACAATGTAATTTGTCGAAAAAGTATCAAAAAAAATTATATGGCCCAAAGCCCTCACCAACAGGTCTAGATTTTTTACCGAAGGCTTAATACTAGAATAAGTAGAACACTTGTCACCTGCGGTACCAAAAGACGAGGTAGTATTGTACTTTTGAAAATATCAATTGGTAGTATTGTACTTTTGAATAATTAGGGATGACATTGTCAATAATCTATACTATGAAAGATAACCAACTCTCTCCATTTGAATGACACGTCAATAGTGAAGAGAGTGTCACCTGTCTATCCTCATTAAAAGTAAACAAATCTAAACTTAAAAAGAATATGAAACATCTTTCGTGTCTTTTATTTATTTATTTATATCATAAACAGTTTCAATATTTACATAAGAAATTTAGAGAGGTTTACAACATGTTTAAAGAAAATAGATGCATCACCAAAAAACAAAAGAGCATCGAAAGTGAAACAAAGAACCACTTCATTCTCTTGGTGTAAACCATGAATATATGGGGCATATGGTTTAGGTGTTACAATTTTGTCAATAGTTTGAAGAGTTGCAGCAGAGATAGAGATATTGGTTAATATTGTAAAGAAATGTATGAAATTTTCTCCCTAAACAAATAAATTTTTACATATAAAGAAGATTTGAGTTTTGTTCACTATCAAATGGAAGATAGTTGAATAAACCTATAAAATGTTGGTTTAGAAAAATATAGAGACAAAGAAAAATATAGTTGAATAAATTCATGACTGTTGGTTTTCATATTCTAATATATTGAAGTTGTCAAAAAGAAAACTGAATGAAATTCTTATTAAAAACCAAATTCTATAGTTAGATTCAAAAAATTGAAGAGTTAACATAAAAGGAAGATGTCTATCTTACTTATATCTATTACAGAGTTAGCCAAACTGCAATCTTTGATAAAAGAAAATATTAGTGTTTCATAGTATTTAGTTGAAAAGCTTAAGTACGAATATATCTAAATACTTATGTTTTTTTTGAATGAATGTAAAATCAACCAAAAAAATCTTTGTTACAAAATATGCATCCTTAGATTAAGTTTTCATTTAAAATATTTTTTGTGAATTTTAGACAAAAATTGTAGAATTTTTAAATCTCATAAAAAAGTTGTTCATGTATTTAATAATTCAATTACAAAATGAGAAACGTATGTGAAGTATTAAAATAATCAACATTAAATTATATTTTCAAGATTTTCACAAATAAAAAAATAAACAAAGATAAACTCTACATAAAAAACAAAGATAAACTCTACATACAAGATAAACTCTACATTAAAAACGATAAGCCATAAGCCTGCGCATATCGCAGGTATTCATCTAGTATAAATTATAAAAAGAGTAATAAATCTACCAAAAAGGGTAGTAAATAGTATATAAAATAATTATATAATCTTTTAATATTTCTGTCTATATTTCAAAATTATTAAAAGTATATTTACCAACTTTAAATTTCATAGTCCACTATATAAGTACATACTGTATAAATGAAAACATACTTTTTTATACATTCCAATTGCTTTCACGTTCTCCAAATTTTTTCTACAATCAAATTCGACTATGTCGTCCCCTCTCAACACCGAACAACTAAAAGCTTTTCATGCTCAAGATAGAGAGATATTCTCTAAACTGGTCCTGAAATTCTCAAGACCTCCAGCTGAGTCTCTTCTTGTCATGGCCACATGGCTTTGGCTTGAGGACTTTGGGTTTCAAAACATCTTCTCAATCATCGTGGCTCTGGCTGATCCACTCCTTGTGGCTTTTGCTGATGAGGCTGTCTCATGCTTTCAGTGCCTTGAATCTACCGATCCTCCAAATGGGTTAAGTCAAATCCCTCTCACTACACAATACTTTAAAAACGACATATCCATTGAACTAATCCACAAGAATCGGTATAGCGCTATCACCGGAATCAAGAACTTCTTGAACACCGTTTGTTCTAGAATCTTCTCTGACATCCTTCAACGAGTTCTCCCATCTTCTTCATCATCATCATCTTCCTTCGGCAGAAGACTTCGCCAACCTCTTAGCATCCCTGGTTTCCCTCATCCGACTTTTGGGAGCATCAACGTAATGCTTGACAACAACTCGTTTTTCATCCCTAATGGTCTATGGGGATGGAATGCTAACTGCATCGCAACTGAGAATGACCGCACCTTGTTTCTTACATTTTCTCGTGGGTTTCCAGTAACTCATGCAGAGGTATATGAACTCTTCACTAAGAACTTCGGAGAAAATTGTGTTGAGAGCGTTATCATGCAACACGACTACAAAAACGCTTTCATCTGCCAGCACGAACAATCACTATTCGCGAGGCTTATGTTGGATTCGGTTGCTACTGTGGATCGCGTACTCAATGGCGAGCTGAAAAGAAGGTTTGGGTTGTACGGGAAACACATTTGGGCTCGTAAGTATAAGAATAGGACAAACCTATCTAATTGATCTAATAAAGCAAAACAAAATCTTTGTTTTCTCTTTTGTTGTGTTACCTTTGTGATGCCAAAAGTGTTTTATCTTATGTTGTAGTCTAATAAGTGATCATCTATGCAACGACGCAACCACGTTTGGTTTTTTTATTTTATTTTAAACGTTTTGAAACTCAATACTTGAATAAAAATACATCTAAAGGCATTTTTTTCTTTCAAATCAATACTTTAATTTGATTTAGAGTCTAATATACTAATGGACTCATAACTAGGCATACCCAAAATTCAACCGTATTTGAGACCGTAATCATACCGTATTTAAACCGTAACCAGACCATATCTGATTAAAATGGTTAAAAATCATAATGTTAACCGTAAATATATGGTTAAATTATATTAACCATAACCGCGTTAATTAACTGTAACCGTATCAAACTGTTGGTTAACCGCATAATTAAATCGTAATTTGTTAACCGTAACCGTTTTAAAAACATAATAAAATATATTAATAATTATTTACTTAATATGAATCATATGATTTATAGAAATGAGTACACTAAAAAGGTACATTAAACCGACTTTCTTTTATATTATATCATCAAATAATATAAATCATATCATATTATCAAATAACCGTAACTATAGATAGTCGTAACCATATAAACTAGAGCCGTATTAAACCGTAATCGTTTTAACCGTTTATTATTTAAACAAAATTTCTAACTGATAGTTAATAAACCATAACCATGATAATCGGAAGTGTGATAACTGTAACTGTGGTCATGCGTACTCACGACACAATGCCATTATTTACGATTACACACCATATACAATCTTTTAATTTAATATTAAGAAAAAGACTTCTAAAAGAAAGTCGATTTAACACTAAACCACAGTAAACCAAGCTTCTAATCTCTCCTAACACAAACTAGGGTTTGTTAGCATTTTAGTACGTTTTTGAAATTTAATTGTCAAAAACATACATACACTATTTATAATAGAGAGATGAGGGTGTTGTGAGATAGATGGTGGTAGAGATAGAATTCTGAGTAGGGCCTAGGGGAAGGAAGAACATTACTAAAAGATCCTAGTCAATAGTTTTGGGAAAAAGAAGAGAAGAGAGTGAGGGAGAGAAAGCGGAGAAATAGGAGAGACAAGAAGTTGGTTTGATTTTATTTTTTATTTTTTATTTAAAAAAATTCTTTTTTCTTATTTTCTCCCAACAATCTAAAACAAAAATGCTAGCTAATTAAAATTTATTTTTAAAATTTTTAAAGATAGATAAAAATCTATGTTTTTTTTTATTTGTAATTTGATATGTAGTTTGTTTGATGATTTTATTTGAAAATGTTAAATATGTTTTACAAATTTTGTATCATGTACATCTTATTAAGTGTACAGATGTCTGTACACATTATTAAGAGTACAAATGTGTGTACATATTATTAATAGTACAAATATCTGTACATATTATTAAGTGTACATGTAATTTGTTTAATTCTTTGGGTTCTAGATGTCTGTAAAAATGTTTGTAATGCAATGGTTTTGTAAAAATTACATCTGTACACTTAATAATATGTACAGACATATGTACTTTTAATAATGTGTACACACATCTGTACTCTTAATAATGTGTACGGATACAAAAGATATATATAATATATTTAAAAATTATTAAACAAAATTTATATCAAATTTTAAAGAAAAAAATATAGATTTTTTTGTATTTAAAAGTTTTCTAAAAAAAATTACATTAACAATTATTTGAAAAAAATCAAAAAATGAAGAGAAAAGAGAAATACAATGGCATAAATGTAATTAAGAAAATTGCTTAATGGCAAAAAAAACTGAAAAAATAGACAAACAGTGATAAAAGTTGTTTTTTCTAATTATAAATAGTGAATGTATCTTATTTTTTATTATTTTGAAAAATGTATTATTTTGCCAAATATCTCCAGAGTCAATAGTCGGTTAAACAGAGCAACGATTTTGAACAAAACTAAATTGAAGAAAATTTGGTTGTCGGTTTGGTTTATATTCACTTGGCTGAACCATTCGACATATTTCAGTTTAAGTTCAATTTTTCTGGTTAAGTTTGGGTCAAACCGATCAATTTTTTGGTTATTGTTTTTAAAACTAATAGGACTTTATCAAAATAAATTGATCATTTTGTATCAAAAAATTAGATCGATTTTACTATTACCTGAATTTAACTGAACCGAATTATTCGAATTTAACCAAAATTTTTAAAATTTCGGTTAATGTCTGTTTTAAACCGAGAATGAAGGCAAACTAAACCGACTGTTTCGGTTAATTTAAGTTAGTCGTCATCATAATCTAATTCGATGAGACACCAAAATAATAATATTTTTTTTCTTAATCGTTTTATTATTATTATTTTTTGGTGAATCATGTCTCTCCGAGATTAGTTTTTTTTTTTTTTTTTTNTATATCAAATTAAATCGATCATTTTGTTTCAAAAACTTAGATCGATTTGACTATTACCTGAGAATTTAACTGAACCGAATTATTCGAATTTAACCATAATTTTTAAAATTTCGGTTAATGTCTGTTTTAAACCGGGAATGAAGGCAAACTAAACCGACTTTTTCGGTTATTGTAAGTTAGTCGTCATCATAATCTAATTCGATGAGACACCAAAATAATAATATTTTTTTCTTAATCGTTTTATTATTATTATTTTTTTGGTGAATCATGTCTCTCCGAGATTAGTAATTTTTTTTTTTTTGGACGCTTTCTAAAATTATGTGATTTCTCATTTGTGCCTCTCCTTCTTCTTCACCACCACCACCACCACCACAAATTAGGGTTTTTTCAGGCGAGTTTTCATTTTTCTTTTCACGAGTGCCCTGAGATTTTAGTGATTGAGTTTGGCTCTAAGAAGAAAGAGATCTAATTAGCAGCTCCCGTGTTCTTTCTTCTTCTTCGTCTTCATCATCCTCTTTGTTTTTCTCTTTCACCATGTTCTGGAAGTTGACTGCTCTCTCTGCTGCTTCTCCGGTGAGTTCAACAAGTTCTCTCTACTTATGAATACGGAATTTGTTATTCTGACTTTGATTCTCTCGTTTCTGAATCTGCTTTGTTCGTACGCAAAGTGAATATTGGCTGAGATTGTTTTTGAGATTTCGTTTCGTTTTCTGAACTGATTTGATGTGGATGTTAGTTGTTTTGGTAACTTCTTACTCCGTTTTGGTTTCAGATTACGTTTACTGCTTCGAATTTGTTGTTTTCATAGTCATGTTGATGTCTGATTTCGGTTTTCAAATGTTTGCTTATTGCTTCATTATGATTCATTTCTATTGAGGTTCTGAGGGAAACAGTTCTTTGAAGCTGGTAATGTAGTTTAGAGAAGAGAGAAATATAACAGGGAACAGTAAAGTTTCGGCGGTGAATGTGGAGTTCTTATTCATTTTTCAGTCTTTTGTTTTCCTTATTTATTACATGCGATTGACAGGTCGAATCCATATTAGACAAGGAAGACTTCACTTTGGAAGAACTCTTGGATGAGGAAGACATAATCCAGGAATGCAGAGCATTGAACAGCCGGCTCATCAATTTGTAAATTCATTTTTTAGGCGTCCCCTCTTTTTTTAACCTTGTTGTTGTTTATGTGTAGATTTTGTTATATTTTTAGTTTGTACTATGACATGTTTCTTCTGTTTATATTAACCATTTCTTAAAAAAGATTGAAGAGGATATTCTATCTAGCAGATATTGCACGGAAGTTAGATAGAATTACTGCGTACTTCTTTATGTTTTCTTTGCAGGATCACCCTGGTTTACTATGGAAGTTTTAGTTTCTCATAGTAGTAGCAGGAGTTGGAATGTTGGCCTTTTATGCTCTTATTTTATATGCTCATTTGCAGTCTGAGAGAAAGAGCTCAAGTGGAACAGTTATTACGTTTTATTGTTGAAGAATCTCCTGAAGATGCTGATAGCAAGCGTGCTTTCAAGTATGTGCATTGTGGACAACTTCCCTTGCTTTTGCTTATTTACTTTATACCTGATTTAGAATATTTCTGCGAACTATCTTGAACTGAGATTGATTAACTCTAAAGCATGTTTTTCTATTAGGTTTCCTTTCATCTCCTCTGAAGTTTTGACCTGTGAAATTGATGTTATTCTTAAGACTTTAGTGGACGAGGAGGAGGTAGTGTACTAATTTTCTTCTTCCTTTATTGTGATGAATGCGGAACCTTGTTAGTTTGAGTTTGATGTTTCTATTCCTCTGGTCTCATTTAATGGTTTGTACTTCCTGTTGCAGCTTATGAACCTACTTTTCTCCTTTTTGGAACCAAACCGTTCCCACAGTGTGATGCTAGCTGGGTATTTCAGCAAGGTTTGTACACTGTTAATAGTTCATTTTAGAATTCTAGTTCTTAAACGATTTTTGGTTTTGATGTCTCCACAAGTTTGTTACTTACTATACATTCGGGTATAGGTTGTCATATGCCTCATGTTGAGGAAGACAGTCCCGCTGATGAACTATGTAAAAGTAAGTTTTATTTGGATATTTATTTGAAAATTTTGCA